>NW_028317800.1:3529000-3855750 GCF_062004578.1 Staurois parvus | reverse complement strand
CATGGCCCACTAGAGGATGGCGGGTCCTCAAGCCACCCTCATAAAGTCTGTTTCTGATTGTTTGGTCAGAGACATTCACACCAGTGGCCTGCTAGAGGTCATTTTGTAGGGCTCTGGCAGTGCTCATCCTGTTCCTCATTGAACAAAGGAACTGATAAGGGTCCTGCTAAAGGGTTAAGGACCTTCTACAGCCCTGTCTAGCTCTCCTAGAGTAACTGCCTGTCTCCTGGAATCTCCTCTATGCTCTTGAGACTGTGCTGGGGGACACAGCAAACCTTCTGACAATGGCACGTATTGATGTGTCATCCTGGAGGAGTTAGAATGCCTGTGCAACCTCTGTAGGGTCTAGGTATCGTCTCCTGCTACCAGTACTGACACTGACCCTAGCCAAATGCAAAACTAGTGAAAAAAAGTAAAAAAAGATGAGTTGAAAAAAAATGTGAGTGGCTTTCACCTGTAAAACAGTTCCTGTTTGAGGGTTGTCTCATTGTTGCCCATCTAGTGCACCTATTGTTAATTTCATTAACACCAAAGCAGCTGATACTGATTAACAACCCCCTCTGCTACCTAACTGACCAGATCAATATCCCAGGAGTTTAATTGACTTGATGCTTTACTCTAATTAAAAAGTGTTCTTTTAATTTTTTTGAGCAGTGTATGTGTTTAGCAGTTGAATTGGAGATCAGCTTTAAAAGCATTATTATTACCAACAATGAATTCAAGAAATATTTAAACAACCAAAGTGCCCTCATTGTTCTTAACAGAGGCCAAATATATGTGAATATGCTCATATACTCTATTGTCAGACTGATTTAATGTGCAAAGCGCCTGGAATCAATGGTAACAATCAAATTAGTGCTCTCTGCTTGATGAAAGGTGAAATCTGAATTGGCTTCAATGATAATTAAGACATCACACTTTACCATACACATTACATAAGCTTGTTATAGACACCACTGAAAAGTGACCAGGTCTAAAGCCTCGTACGTAATTCTAGTTTTTTGTCATTCAACCCAGCAGGCTGAACAAAAAAAAAAAAAAATTACAGCTCAGGAGCAGCTGCTGTACTAACTATCCAACATTAGTACAGCGATCTCCTCCACTGTGCTATTGTTTTCTGACAGAGGGGAAAGCCTCCCCGCTAGAACACTCCAGTCAGCACCCTCAGCAAGTGGTTGAGAGCACTGATCGGGTGTTGATTGGCAGACCTTCTTCGGACATGCCCCTTCAACAGAAACGGGCCAAATGGCTGGTTTCTGTCGGACTGGCTACCCCACACACGGGCCAAATGTCAGCTGGTTTCTATTGAACCATTGAACCAGCCAATGCCACCCAACATTCAGCCCGTATGTACTAGACTTTAAACTGGCCATACATAAGTCTTTTTTTTTTTTTTCAACCAGCAGGTTGAACGAAAGAAAACGACCCGATTCCCCCATCTGTCAGAATACACTCAGCAGCACATGCTGAGCGAGAGCAGAGTTTCCAACAGGCTGGCTTAACAACACATGTTGATAGATAAATTTACTTGTGTAAAACCAGCTGTCCATACATGGATCGAAATTCAGCTGGTGCCCGGTGAACCGGCTTAATTTCGATCCATGCCGGCTTAATTAATTTCTCCCCAGAGATTTGTTGGGAGGGCAGCCACCCATGGACATGAGATTGTCTCTTGATCTAAATGTTTAGGTGGCCATGTCATGTCTGCAGACACCTTTAGTAAACAAGCTGAGTTTAGAGCAATGGAGATGATTTATTAAAGGCAAAAGACTGTTTGCTTTGCAAGGGAGTTTTCCCCAGAGCTTAGCAAATGTTATAAAAGTTCACTTAGCAAAAAATACCCAATCATGTGCAAAAAAAACAAATAAAAAAAATAAAAACAGTATTTTTGTTTGCACATGATTGGAGGGTAGAAGTCAGCAGAGTGTCCCCTCATTCACTAAGCTCTGGGGAAAATTCCTTTGCAAAGAGAACAGTCTATTTGCCTTTAGTAAATCTATTCCACTGTTAGTCTGAATGTCAGGACTAACAGCAGCACGGATCTGGACAACACCAGAGGCAGCTGGCTACGTCTACAAAAATAAAAAATAATAACGGAGAAAAATATGATGCAAAAGATAAAAATGTATCAGAGGTGCTTGCTTGGTAAAACTAACAATGACAATTTACACACTCATAGCTTTATTTTTTACTCCCCCAAAAATGTAAAAAGTCTGCTTGCTTATACCAACCAATCATTTTTTATTCTTATAAATGGATGAAAGACGAAGCAGAATTGTTGCTTTGGTTACTGCATACTGAACTGGCCTACTAAGCCACTCAGAAACAACATAGTTCACATTTAACAGAAGACTGCATTCATTTATTATTTACAAACTAGGAACCAGACATGTTTTATCTCTCTGATAGAGCTAATTCAGGCTCTATGCCCAAATTCAGCACTTGAGAGAGTAGAACACTATAGACTTCTCACTGAAACAATGAGCGGCTTGTGTCCCGTGGTTTCCCGTCTCCTGTCCATGCTGTCTCCTGTCCATGGTATGACAGATATAGTCTCTGATGGTACGCAACTCTGTGCCTGCTTCCAGTCTGACCGTATGGGTTGGCTATCAGTAATGAAACATTCACACCTCTCCAGAGATGTGGCACTGTATTAATCACCCAGTCGTAACAATAAATTATTACATTAGCTCAGAAAAATAATTTTAAATAAACCCACAGCAATTACATTGTCAAAGGAGCACACTTTCTATCTAAGCTGTTTTCTGTATGAAAAGCATCAGTTTATGGTATCTGGCACAGACCTTAAAGCTTTTGAAATGCTGGCCCTTCTCTTTTATATTAATGTATATTTTAGAGGACAGAAAATGTTTTAGACTTTGCCAAAACTTGACTCATTAAATTCAGACAACCTTCTGGCATCAGCTCTGGTACACTCTGAAGGAATACAGCTCTTGATATGTTTTCAATTACAAAACAGAGGGGGAAGAAATAATGTAGGTGCGCCAGAGACACAAGATACAAATTAGACACCTACTGTACTAAACACTTCTTTTTAGATGTATGCTCTTACCCCCCCCCCCCTTTTCTTGCTCTTTGTCTGGTGTTAGGTTTTACGCTAAATTCACACCTTCACACACTCCAAATGTTAGTGCATTTTTGTAGCGCCTAACTATAAAAAAGTAAAAATACAAATTGTTATCTTATAAGGAACGTGAGATAAAAGATACTAAGCGCTAAAAGCTTGCTGCTTATCTCTAGTCTTTGAATTCCAAAAGGCAGCAGATCCTTAGCAGCTGTTAAAATTGAAATACATGTTATACACTTTACTGTATATATTCTACTAGCCATTCTTGTGCTCTTGTTCTCCGGAGCATCTTGCATAGTACACATTCAGGTTCATTTACGGTAGTAGAGACTGTTCAAAAAATACTGAACTTTTATTTTGCAAAGTCAGTGAGGTGAAGTGGTGTTCACTTCAATCATCCAATCATGTACAAAGAAAATCCTGTTTAATTTTTTTTTCTAGTTTTCTTTGCACATGATTGGGTATTCAAAGTGAAGGCAGTTTTACCTTATTTACTAAGTTAAGTATACATGCACCTTGGAGTGAGCAGACAGGTATAAAATGCAAACTCCTTCAATTCAAATTAATTTCCATGTAGCAACCTTGGCTCTTTTCCAGAAACAATAGCGCTACAGTTATCCAAGCATGCGGCCCTTTGGTATATGATGTGCGGCCTTCAGACCTCAGCAGCCTTTAGTGGAGGCATTATGATCATCGATCTCAATTAGCCTCATGTAACACGTTCCCACTTTCATATTGTCTTCTGCAGTATATCCCCATCCAAAAATGTAGCATGTCCATACTCTCTGACCCTTATTTCCTCCACTAGGTATGCAGTTTCTGACAGTCCTCGAAAGCATTACATATAGTCCTTTGGTAATGTCAGGGGACACATTTGAGGCACCTTTTCGCTTATAAGTTGGCAACCACTGCCCTAGACCCTCCAAATTTCATTCAGCTCCCATGGAGGCTGACCCACCAAAACTGATGAACAGTGACTTGCAAAGGACAGGACCGGTTTACATAGACTCACATTCTGGTGCTTAGAGGTGCCTACTCTAAATTACCAATTAAATGTTCATCATACTTAAGACAAACTTTGAAATGTGTGTTTAACTGAAAATCAAAGATCAACTTGAAGGTGTGCTTTCATATGCCAGCATTCTTCTGTTAGTAATAATGCTGTATTCACACCTGCCTCAGAAACCCATTTATTTCAGTAAATTTCCCAAATACTGTAGTCCCATTTTTTGATTGTTTGTGCGTACTAAAAGTTAGGGAAAATCACTTCTAATATCAGACAGAGACCTCAAAAACAGAAGTCTCAGTTGCATACATTTACAGATATACATGGAAACCAAACATCCCTATAAAAATCTGCTAAACATTTTATGAACCCTCCAGAAATGTGCTGCAACCTGTGACTATGTCATGTCACCTATAGAACTGTGAGTGCACAAAGAAAAAAAAAAAGAAAATTGCTCAATCAAGCTATAAAGGGTAAATTATGCACATACAAAGGGTAACTGCTTCTAGCTATAAAAGAATTAATCAGTTTAGATTTTTTCTTAGAAGAAAAAGCTTGGCATGTTTGATATGCACCTCACGGGGTCCACATCTGCCCTGAGCAAGTCTCCTAATGACTTCTAGTACCCGACTAAACAATTAGAATAAACTACTGCTAAGTTCCACACACTGATTATTTCTCAGCACATGCAGCACAGTTTAGAATCAAATGCATAGTTTTATTACAAAACAATTATGCAATTATGCATAGTGAAACTTCTGCTCTTTTAGAAGAATTGTAGGTTTTATATAAGGTCATTAAAAACTAAGCACAGAGAAACTTGTCTGTGTTTTTAATATATTGTGAATAGCCAAATGTACCTTTTGCTGGCTGTATATTTAAACAATCTGACATTTTTCCACTTTGGATTGTGTCTTACTCAGCAGAACAGTGGGGATCAATGGACACTGTACCCCAGCAAAAGTGGTTGCTCATTTTTAACCACTTGCCATCTGGAGCAATTTTGTCACATATGGTAAAATTACTATTTACATATTCATGTAGGACTATGTGTGCATTTTCATTTGCGCATGAGTACAGGGCGATAGAGGTGCTTTAATTTTTTTTATCTATTGTTTTAGATTTTAGATTTTTTAAAATTCAACTTCATTGCTATGACAAAGGATAATTCTTTATTCAGGGATCAGAGGTCCTCTGCCCTCCATATCAATCAATCTGATCAAACAATCAAACAATCTGATTGATTGGCTTCTTCTCTGGCTGCAGCAGCCAGGTACATTCCAAACTGAAACCAGAAGCGATAAAAATGCCTCTGGCTTTATTTGTGACAGAGTAGATGAAGGAACAGACGCTCCTCCATCTCATCTGTGCACAGCTGACCAGATCACTTACTGCAGTGGCAGAAGAGGGGGGCTCTCTTCTAAGCACTGTATAAGTGATCAGGTGGATGTATAATCACGTTTGGATCACTTTTACTGTAATACTAGCCACCAGCTTAAACACCTGATATGCATATGTTTCAAAATACAGTGATTGCAATGCAACTGCACCATATCCTTTCTTCCCTACGAAACAGATCTTAACCTCTTTCCCCACTCACACAGTTTGAGGATCTATGTCTAACGATGGATCCACCCCACCACGGTCCTTCCCAAGCCTATCTCATCCACTGGATATGGTCTATACGAAATATATACAACAAAGGGAAAAAGACTTGGACATCACATTTATTAATCAGTAAAAGGATAACATTTTTCAGATGATGCATAAAGCATCTGATGCGTGCCCAAATGCATGCAGTGGTATAGGGTTCTCAAGGGATTACACAACATTTTTTTCTTAATACTTCCCTATTTTTTGGAGGTGTCAGAAAGCACCATACTTCATGTCTTTGGTTCTGCCCTGGAATTACAGGCTTCTGGAAACAGGTTTCACAGGTATCTTCACGTCAATAGACATTCAGATGCCGGATGACCCAGTGGCATTTTTCCTCCATCTGACCCCAATGTCATAGAAACACACACACACTCAAATGATCCCTACTAATACACCTGCTGAATGCAGCCAAGTCTTGCATACCAATTTACTGGAAGAAAACTAAACCTCCTCTAATTAGCCTATGGCTATCTAAGGTTAAAGCGGAGTTCCACCCAAAAGGGGAAGCTCTGCTTGTCTGCCTCCTCCCCCCTTCCACTGCCACATTTGGCACTTTTTGGAGGGGAGTGGATACCCAGTTTTGACAGGTACCCACCCCCACCTCCGTCTCAGTTCGCCATGGCAAACTGAGGCGGAAGTTCGGCCCCCTTCCCCCGCAGTCTGCTGGGACACTTCTTAGGCCCCAGAAGACTGCCAGACCAATCAGGGGGTGCAGGGCAAACCGTGCATGTGCATTGGGCACCTGGCTGTGAAACCGCAAGTTATCACAGCCGGGTGTCCATAGTTAAGATGCCGGCGTCAGGAAAAGAAGAGGGAGAGAAGTGATGTCACGGGTGAGCACCTCACTGGATCCTGGGACAGGTGAGTGACAGGTGAGTGTGTACTTATTAATTTCTTTTAATAAACACAAAACCAACTGAAACTGCGCTTTAACAAACTCCAAACTATGGAGGAATTGATTGTGGTGGCTAATTCCAAGGAGGAACAAGTCTGTAAAACTTGGTTCTTTTGGACCATGTCGGTTTTATTCCTCAGAGCATCGTGTTTTAATGAGTTCTCCTACAGGTCTTTGCAAGCAGCCACTTATGTCCCCTCCCTTCTATACTATCCTTCCCCCCCATCACGCCCCCCCCTTTTTTTTTCTTTGCCTCCCTTTCTTATTTTTCTTGTTTTACCTGCCCCATTTTTCATAGCTTTATCAGTCTTAGGAACAGTTAATCAGATCCTCTAAATATGAAATGAACCACACACTACTACTATAGGTTCAGATATCCTGTAATTAGGCTCTAACATTAACTTTTACATCTCACTATTCATTGCTGAGATGGTTTTTTGAGTGTAGTATATACTGAAGGGTGGCCCATACATGGGTAGTAGTCTCCATGTTCACGTGACACTTACATACAGTTCACAAATGCCTGTACATGTTGTTTAGTATATTGACTTGCCTACTGTCATACAACTGTACTTTTTTGAAAATGGAAAATAAAGAATTAAAACAAAAATACAGTTATTGAATCATTCATAAATCTTCCCTGTAGAGATTTCACTATAATAAATCTGTGCACAACTTTTGCAGTAGAATGGTTATAAAAATAATTTTTGTTACCTGAATGCAGCCTAGATATCCATGCTGAGAAGCTATATGAACAGCACTGTTCCCACATTTGTCAGTCTCATCAAGAGAAATCCCTTGTTCTTGCATAAACTGAAGCAGCCACAGTAGTATTTTTTCCTATGAAAAAAAAAAAATTGGATAGAAGATAATATTTAGTAGACTACATACTTTCCGCATAATGCTGTTCAACAGAGGTCACTAAAAGCCAGGTATATTGTCGATGTTTTATGAGGCCACTTAACAACTGTTATTCATTATATGTCCTGTGTTTCATTTCCCCTCTGGTATATACATCATGCCCAAGTAAGGTTGCAATTGCTCCTGCAGACTATACTGTACACTTCTAAGGGGTTGGAACAGGAGAGGGTTTTGTCAAGTTAAGCTTCTAGTACAGTTGCAAAAAAGCGTTTTTGAACCCTTGAAAAAAAAAAGGATTTCTACATGACTGGCTCCAATTATATGGTCTATTCCTAAAATAAAGTAAGTCTTGTTTAACAAACAGTTCACTGCCATGTCTTTATTGAGAGCTTAAATTGTGTTTGCACTTTTTCAGTAGAGTTCAGGAAAACCCCACTATATATTGTTATGTGTTCCTATTCCCAGAAAATACCTAAATAAACAAACAAACAAAAAAAAAGACTTTTTATATATTTTTGATGAGAAGGTGTCATGGCTGACTGCAATAGTTTCTCAACCAGCTCCGGGGGACTTACGAGTCAGAAAAGTGGCAATATTTCCGACGTTTATATTTGTTTTAGGCCAGCAACTGAGATTATTAATATTATACAGGATATATATAGTGCCAACAGTCTGTGCAGCATTTTACAATACAAAGAGAGGGAGATAGCACGGAAGCCAATCCATCATCATGACAGCCATGGGAGAAGCATTCTCAAAAGGTAAAGTCATTAACGACAGCTTCTCTTATAATCTAATGCTGGTTTCTTTAGAAAATGCCAAATTAAATTATGTATCATCTAGGTATACTTTTGATATATGGCTTTAGAAAAGACCCAGTAACCGTAGCATATTTATTCACTTATTGTTAGTTACAAATTTGAATGAACTGCCCTTCATAAAAATTAGTTTTACTTATCTCAGAATTTAGAGGGCTGAATCAGCTATTACTGGAATTTCTATCATGCTTTCCGACAAATCTGATCCTGTAGCCTAGAACCTAGTACATACGATCAGAAAATCATATGAAAAATACCGCTTTCTAAGCAATCATACAATAAATTGACCGTTAGTACACAGCTTTCGGCTGAAATTATTCAAAGAGACAAGCACGAAAAGTTTTCTCATACGATACCAGGTCATACGATTTTCATTTAATCAATACAGTTTTTGCAGAAATATAATACAATATAATACATTACATCACTTTTGAACTTTAATTCTGTTGTACAAGAATTTACGTAACCTTAGTAACCTCTTCGCTTTCAATATGAGACTAGCATGCAAAAAAAAACAACGAATGATCATTTGTCTGATATTCTCATCATGTGTACAGGGCTTAGCACTATTCATTCAGTTTATTGTATGTTACTATTTATTCAGTACCCCTAGGTGTGATTGTTATGTGAAAATGGCAGGCTAGTCCTTTCATATACAGAAAAGCATTTAACCTAGGGCTGTTACACTGAATTCCAAAAGGGCTTAGTATCTGCACCATTTAGAAGACAATTCCACCCAGCAATGAAAATGAAACATTTCAAGAAATAGGGTGTGTAAATGTCATGCAATTTCCTTATTTCTCTCCAGAGGTGAGATCTGTTGGTTGGAGTTCCTGTGTCACACCTTCCTGCTCTACTACTATTTCAATTGTCCTCAAATTGAACATGAAAATGCTGCATGGGAAATAGGTGTTGCTATCAAAATATTGGCATATGTAAAGTTAGCTATATCATTATTATACCTGCTGACAACTGAGGAAGTGAATTTGCAATCTGAACCAAAGTGTATTGGAAAGCAGCCTGTTAAGTACATGCTGAATATTGGCTCAGCTCAGGCTCAGCTCATCTCTATAAATGTCTGCTTTGCTGTGTCTCTGGTTTTTCTAAAACATCTCTTTCAATTGCACGTTTAAAACTGCCCTAAAACTTGGCTTCTGCTTGCGTGTTACACTGACAATTACTCAGTTCCTGCACTTCCCCTTGGGCATGCTTCCCCAAAGGTCAACCAGCAGCCACAGCAGACCATACAACTATAAAGTTTGTGACTATGGGGTTATGTGACTCAGTGCAAACAGCAACTCTAATCTGATGCTTGTCATACAGGTATTTTGCTGTTCAGCATTTTACCTTTAATATGTTTTTGGAGGAACAACAGTTCTGCATTGGACAACGGAGACTCAATGTACTACCAGCCCTCTAAGGGGGAGTTTTTCTTCTACATGTTGCCAGTTCTCTAATAGTCATCTTGAAAATAAGGGGTTTATTTACTAAACCTGGTTGACTCAGAATCTTGTCCACTTCTGCATAAAAACCAATCAGCTTCCAGGTTTTATTGCTGAAGCTTAACTGAACATGCTAAGGTTAGAAGCTGATTGGCTACCATGCACAGGTGCCCAAGATTCTGAGTCAACCAGGTTTAGTAAATAAACCCCTAAGGGTCTACAAGGTTCTATGCTATAAAGCCTGCATGTTTGTTTTAGAAAAATGTTCATTCCCTTTCTTCATTGTTTATCTTTTCTAGTTCATAAAACACATTGAAGGTTTACAAAACATACCTGGCCATAGTTGGCTGCATAGTGGATAAGGCTAGGGTGATCCTTCGAACAACTCAGCTCTGCAATGGCTTCCGTCTCACTAACCATCCACCGCACACACTCCAGCTGACCTGTCTATATTAGGGGAAAGAAAAATATTCTTAACATTCTTCTTACAAAATTGTTTTACTAAAAAGATTTAGAAAAATTATGACAGACAGGTAAAGCTTAAATTGTCACTAAAAGCCAAACTTTTTTTTTTTCATTTTGACTACAATAAAAGAGGGTTATAACTATTAAAAAATGCCTTTGGCGACCCTTTAATTCAAAAGAGAAGAATGGGATTTTGTTTTTTAAAAAAAGCATACGTACCTAGGTGAATGCAGCATTGGTCCGATGCTGCATTTGTCCCCCGCCAGCTCTAAGTATGAGAACTCAGCGATCACATGACCGCTGATTGTTGAGTTCTCACAGCCGCTGTGAGCAGAGAGCGGTGACTGTTAGTCACCGCTCTCTGCTCTGTCCCCCCTTCCCCCGCATTCACTGGATTCTGGGCTGTGGAGGGGGAGGGAGCGGCTGGCCTGGGCTCTCAGCGGCTCACTGAGAGGCTGAGCCAGATGCTGCTCCAGACTCTGGGGTGGATCCCGACTTTCCTCAGTCTGGACAGGCTGACATCAGCTGTCAGCGGGCTTCAGCTGACAGCTGAAAACAGGTCACAGGAGTGCAGAACGAACTGCACTCCTGTGATCCACAGCCAAAAGAGCTCATTTAACAGCTTCATGTGTATTTTTTTGTTTTATGTTCACTAGTAATTCTACACAAGTAACCAACAATACCTTTTAGTAGGAAACATCAGTCATTAGGTTCAAACTATTGGGGTTATTTTCTAAAACTGAAGAGCGCAAAATATGGTGCAACTCAGCATAGAAATCATGCATAGAAACCAAGCAGCTTTCAGGTTTTATTGCCAAAACTTTACTAAAAACAGAGAGTGTAAACTCTGGTGCAGCTCTGCATAGAAACCATTAGAAAACTTTCAGGTTTTTTTTACTTTCAAAGCCTAATTGAACAAGTTGAAGTTAGAAGCTGATTGGCTACCATGCACAATTGCACCAGATTCTGAGTGCACCAGCTTTAGTAAATCTACCTCTATATGTTTTTTCAAAAATTAATCTTAGACTAATGGGCTAATTAAAACACTATAATATGAAAAAATGTTCCATAAAAAAATGCTACATTCCAAAGCAAAATTAAAAAAAGAAAAGAAAATTGCCTTTGCTAACAATGTGTGGAATTTCTTACCCACTGTGCACCATAACACACAGCTCATATGCTATTACAAAATCTGAGAAGCCATCAAAAATTACAATATTATGCGTATGGAATTCCAATGACATATATTTTGTTGAGTTATGTTAGGAAGGGGTAGCCCATAGTGGTGGTCATGTGGAGCTGTATAGAATCTCTCTGTAGTTATGTAAGACCGCCACAGAAATCCTCATTCTCAATGGCATCTTGTCATGCGTAATTGTAACATTCCCCTTCAGAAGCCAGGCTTTCCCAGTGGTGTTATATTACTTTCTGTGCAAATATTTCTTCAGGAATAGACTCATGGTCAGTCCTTCCAGAATGGGCTGTAATTGCTCTTGATCTGCTTCTTGTTGATATAGATTGGGAGTCCCTAAGAGAAAAAAGTGAGTTCTGGGGTTTTGACAATTTAAACCTGAATGGTCCTCTAATTCTCCGGTGGACTGTGGATCTGTGAAAATGATTTATCTGTATAAACGAGTGGTGAGAGATTTCCGATTTCCAAGCTGCTGTCACTCAGTGTTTTCTGGTAGCACGCTAATTAGCAAAGCGCCTATTTGACCCAGGTTTCCTTTTATAAAAGGAGAAAGGCTGCAGCTGCCCTTCACTTAAGTATGTAGTCATACTATGGACTTCTAGTATTTCTTTTTCCAGTTCATTAGTGTTTGTTGGTCCCTGTGCTTAGAATCTCTGGCATTTTACGGACTAGTTTATACCCTGCGTTAAATGATGAGCAGATAATGGCATGTAGTGCCTATGTAGGGACTGTTTCCCTAAGGACCCTTAATGTTAAGTACACGTTAGAAACACACTCCATGTATTTTATTGTGGCCTGGTGGGAAAAGGCTATTTCCATCTCTGTTCTGATGTTTGAAAGAAAACCTTTCCTAAGTTGAAAACCTTCCCAGGCACTTAAATTACTACTGTAAAACCCATTATCTATACATTTATATATAGGAAATATGTGTTTATATTATGAGGAAGATTGACTAACGGAGTAGTTTTTATGCTGGAACTCTAAATTTCAATTGTGCAGTCAAGAAAAATTTCTTTCTTGGGACATGATTGGATATGTGAAACAAAATTATTGGTTAAGACCCACTTCCAGCCAAAACCTTTCTAGATTTGGATAGACTTATTTTTTTGCTGCCCTTAACCCTGTTAGGTATATTCCAAGTACTTCCTGTCTCGGTGAATGCACGGCAAGAAGTGAGGGACCAGCTTCCACCAAGAAAAGAAGGGAGTTTTAATAACCTGACAGATTTTATAATCCTTCCCCATTGTACTGAAAACTTACATATTTTGTTGCAGTATTTCCTAATTAGTCAGAATTCTCATCACTTCTTGTCCCAATAGAAATGAGGGGAAATCTCTCAAATGAGATCACAACTCAGATCCCAGTAAAAAACCTAACAGCATTTTCCCCTCCATCCAAAGTTTAAAAATAATAATTGGCAGCAGTTGCACTTTAAGTTAAAGCCCATCTCTAGGGAATGGAAAAATCCTCCCTTGCAGTGGGGCTACCCCTGCTTTTAACCAATCCTCCACCCTCTTCTACTCCTCTACACTCTGACAGCAGACTGTCCATCAGCATCCTCACATCTATTGCATGGCTATAGGCTCTACACTGGACTTCAGATGACATCAGAGGACCTGCAGCCGTCGTAGCATAGGGGAGTCTGCAGGGGCCAGTTGTAAGCCTAGTACACACTGTCACCATTTTTTTTCCTTCCTCCAAATTTTGTCGGACTGGCTGTTGTAAGCACAGGGCAGAATGTTGGCCAGTTTCTATTGAACTGGCCAATATGGGCCAATATGGGGCTTTACAGCTAGACTGGAGCATGCGGGAAAGGCAGATCAGGTAAGTGAAACTGATTTTGAGGCCCCCTGGACCCAAATGAGCATTTAGCCCTTTCAGTACAGAGTAGCCACACTGTAAGGGTTTTTTTTTTTTTCTGAAGTTCAGCTTTAAAGGAAAAGCATAGCCAAAGCTATTTGGCTATACTTCTCCTATGTATCACAGGAGTGCGAGCCACTGAGAGCCTGATCCAGCTGCTCTCTCCTCCTCCACAGCCCAGCACTGTAATAAGCGCTGGAGGGCAGAGCAGAGAGCCGGGGACTAACAGTCCCAGGCTCTCTACTCCCAGAATACTGGGAACTGAGCAATCCCAGGTCTTTGATCGCTCAGTCCACAGTGCAGAGCAAGCAGGAGACAGATGCAGGTTCGGAATGATGCTGCATCCACCTACTTGAGTATAGATTTTTGTTTTTTCCTAAATCTCATACTTCTCTTTTAAAGGTATTATTTTAGTAAATGAGTCCTTATGTCTAGTGCTAGAACAGCATGGGTTCTCTTCAGTGTGGATGTTATAAATCAAACCTCACAATATATCTTCAAGAGAGAATTATAAAGAATTGGCTTTCTGTCATCCCAGCTGCGGGTGGCAGTCAACTGGCAAAAGCATGCTAATTTAATCAGCACACTGGGTGGGTCTGTTTCTAAGGGCTGTAGGCCCAACTTTCAAAGGATAGTTTAGTTATATGACCCTAACCCCATGAAGAGAACAGTATGCTGAGATTGGAATGAAGTGCATACTGAGGGATTTGATGGTTCTGAGTATATAGTGATATCAAATAGTGCTAGATTTGCAACATGAGGGTTGGTAATGAATATGATAACAATTAAAATTACAGGTGGTATATTTTCATGCTGATACACACCTGACTAATTATTGTATGTAGGCTATGTCAAAACTATTACTGATTGACACACTACTTCAAATTACCTGGTTAGTGAAGCAAGTGACCAAACAATAAATAAAAATGAAATAATAATAACATACTGTAACTTTATAAAAGTAAAAGTTATAACCCTACTTTCCATTCCCCTTAATTTTTTTGCACTTCTGTTGGACACAACCTAGCCTCAGACAAATCATAACATTCCTCTGCCTTCTCGATCAAAATTTTCTCAAAGGGAGAAAGATTATCTTAGGCAATTTTAAATAAGATGCATGATCTGGCTAACCAATCAAATAAATAAATAACAATCTCAGAGAATAGTACCTACATTGCCTAGCAAACAGGTTACAATTCTAATTTTTAAAGCAGTATGCAACGCAAAATCAAAATATTATTATATTGCAGCTTAACAATCATTGGATGTGGTGGCTGCATCAGGTTTTTCCTTTGGCTTTTACCTTTTGTTTTCATATGGTGATCAGGCCAGTAACACACCTCCTGTATTACAGTGCCCCCACTCTGGATGAGTGAGCACAAGTGGCATAGCAGACAGCAGCATTGTCAATCTGGGGGGGGGGGGGGAGTATTGTTAAGTGTATTAGCAAATTTAAATGCTCTAGCAATTTGAAGCCAGCTCCAGCTCACACTTTATAATCACCTGCCAGTGGTAAATGGATTGTTTCAAACTGTAGTGATGAACAAAAACAAAGCGCACTAACCAACAAAGCGCATTACCTCAGTAAGCAATTGGTAAATTTATTGACATAAGAAATATACTCACAAAAGTAGCAATATAAAATGCATAGAGAATCCAAAATTGAAGCACTGGATTAGGAGACACATGCAAATCCCATCAAGAGGGGAGATTCTCAGGGTAAAGCTGACGCAAAGGGACACCCTTCGAAACGTGTCAACTTTGCCCTAAGACTCTCCCATCTCAATGGGATTTGCATGTGTCTCCTAATCCAGTGCTTCAATTTTGGATTCTATATGACTTTTATATTGCTACCTTTGTGAGTATTTCTTAAATCAATACATTTACCAATTGCATACTGAGGTAATGCGCTAGGTTGGTGCGCTTTGTTTTTGTTCTTCACTACAGTGTGTATTGAGGTTCCCCAGCTTCGCATTAGAGCCGTACAATCTTTGATCGGTTTTGGATGACCTTTCATATATCCTATCATATATTGTTCCATCAGCCCTCTTCTGATCTGGGTCCCTGAGCACAGGAGGCGTTATATTTGTGTCTAATGGATTGTTTCACCCTTGTAAACCGATGCATTCTGTTGAACAGCGTACGCTTTTGAAATATATTGCTGGCTGTAACACAAGATGAAAATATAAGAAAAAAAGCCTAAAAAAGAAAACTAAAGTAGCCATCGCATCTAAGAACTAGTTAGCTACAATACAATAAATGTTTGCTTTTGGGTTTATTACTGCTTTACCAATGGAGGTACCAAATTAGTAGTTTTCTTGTCTGGAGTTGAGCAAATTAGTAAATAAGAAAACCTGAAAGGTGTTAGTCAATCACAATTTGCAGATGCCTCTGAAAATGGAAACATCCAGTAATCTGATTTATCGAGAGCCATTCTAGGCGAAATAGGAATCCTAGAAGTTAAACTCCCTAACCTCTCACTCTTTCAAACCTTGAATGACTTAGTAGACCTATTTTTTTTTAATGGAAAGGCCATTCCTGCTTTGCCCAGGGGCGGAATGACCATTCGTGCATTCAGGCACTGCCCGAGGGCCCGGGGTCTGTGGGGGACCTCATGAGATGCCCTTGGTACCTTTCATAGGCTTTTTTGGGTGTAGTTTGAGTGTGTGCTAGGACACAGGGGCCCCATGATCCCCTATTGCCCATGGGCCCTATGAGTTGTCAGTCCACCCCTGGCTTTGCCCATCCACTTCTGGCAAATAGATGGATCAGATATGTATTTTTCATCTAAAATTACTACAGGAAACACTGACATAATACGGTTTCCAGTTTTTTGATACATAAATCCAATGCTGCCAAGGTAACATGAAAAATTTTTTCAACAAAGCTTTAATTTATTTTTGATATGCACAAAGTATGTTATGGGTGGTTTCGAGTTGTTCTAAAATAAATATCTTTAGCTTATGCTATACTTTTGCATAGTACAGGAACACTTGTTTTATATTAGCATGAGACTAACTTTTTTTTTGCTTTTTCATACTACTTAAATTACTGTTAAGCAGCTATGCGGTTCCAGCCACCTCAAATGTCTCCTGTAATCTTTTTCATGGCTACATTTGTGCATTCTTTGACTTGTTATATAACTGTAATCTTTTGTGAATATGGCGCTTAGGTCAAAATTCCAAGACTACGAAGCATAAAATATTAGTAGAAGTGACTGCATGTGCTCATAGATGTATATTTAATATATATCTTCCAAATGATTATGTTTTATTTACGACTGGAAGGTGTCTTAGACAATTCCCTATGTCCCTTTTTTCCAAATATATTTAATCTTCGCTGAACCAGACAGACTCCACATTGGAAATGATCCAAAAGTAGAAAAAAATTCACTACGACTATTACTTATGGCAAAAGCATTTGGAAGTTTGTCAGTTTATATACACTGGGGATTGTGATTCAAGCTACTAAAGTAGACATTTTGCCACTAACATTAAGTACCATTTACAATCAACATATTTTTATTCTGTATTCATACTTGAATGGGGTACTGGCATTTACAAGATTTATGTGTGACCTGTTAATGATAACTTCATGGACACATTAAGGGTCCATTCACACTTGTGCGATTGACTTCAAAATCCTGCAATTTTCATTGTGACTTTACAGTGCAACTTGATGCAACTTTGACACGACTTTGGATGACTATGACTTTGGCTTTGACCAAGGATAATGGTTTCTGCTGTACAAAGTCGCACACAAGTCTATGGCCCTCAGGTTGGACCAACGTAGTGCAGGAACTACTTTGAAGTCGCACAGATATGAATGGTACCCATTGGGAAACATGGGGGGAAACTTGTCATGCGACTTTGGACCCCAAAGTTGCATGACAAGTTGCATAAGTGTGAACAGGCTCTTAAAATAGGAATCCTGTGGGTCGGAAGGACTGAGTACAAAAAAAAGAAATTTAGGTCGCCACTGCTTACCATTTTAAAATGCCAGTTGATTGGCTGTCTCTGATGTCTATACCTTCTTAGTAACCGATCTAAAGCAAGCATGGGGAAAGTTACATTGCAGTGAAATTAGAACTACTGGTGTACATGTATATTCCCAGGACATAAGCTTAAATGTATTAAAGTGAAAGTAAACTCTGGATTTTTATTTTAACTTACAGGTACAGTAAGCTTATAATAAAGCTTACCTGTAGACTAAATAATTATCTCCTAAACATGCACTGTTTAGGAGATCTTCGCTTGGTTGGCATCACTGGCGCATGTGCTCTGAAGGAATTGCATACCCATGTCGTTCCTTCAGAGCTCAGTGCTGTGGCCTTGACACCCGCGGGCATGTGCAGGAATGACGTCATCACGACTCTGCCATTCAAATAGTCACAGCCCACGAACCCCGAAGGAAGATCGGGTGAAGATGGAAGCCCTGTCAGCGGTGACAGCGTGCCAATAGAGGGCTTAATAGCACATTATGCCTTTACCTTGCAGGGAGAATTTTTTTTTAAAGTTTACTACTGCTTTAAAGCCAGCCAGGGAACTAGCAATTTCAAAAAGGGAGGTCAGCAAAGGGAGTTTTTGTATTTCTGTAAATACAGGTTTCCTTTGAGAACCTGTCAGCAACACAGCCAGTTATTTTATGCAAAGCCAGTTTAAACAAATTCTATTCTGCTAATATGAACACTTGAGGAAACAGGACAGAGAAGCAGAATCCATGCTGATGTACTGTATTCTCATTATCTATACTAGTAACACCAGCCACAGGGCTTATCCCCAAGGATGAGGCTTACCATAGAGCATGGGTCAGGAGGACTTCTACTGCTGTCTCATGTAACATTTAATTTGGGAACTTTCCTGGTTTTGAAGCAGATTTCACATAGGGGTATACACTGAAAGTAAAATGGATTTAATGCATGTGATAAACAAATCACAGGCAGTAGCACATACAGTTGTGGCCAAAATTATTCAACCCCCACTGAAATTGAGTGTTTTGGCCAGTTTGACATTGCTTTTGATCATTCAGTCATCTTGCTTACATTTACATTAAAGAGGCACTTGTAGGTCAGACAAATATAACATAACAGTTATAATGAAATAACCACAAATGTCTTTTCTGTGCTCACAGCATTATCAGTTTTATTCAACCCCCAAGTGACATTCAATCTTAGTACTTAGTACAGCATCCTTTTACAGTTATAACAGCTTTTAAACGTGAAGCATAGCTTGACACAAGTGTCTTGCAGCGATCTACGGGTATCTTCGCCCATTCTTCATGGGCAAAGGCCTCCAGTTCAGTCACATTCTTAGGCTTGCGCACTGCAACTGCTTTCTTTAAGTCCCACCAGAGGTTCTCAATCGGATTTAAGTCTGGTGACTGCGATGGCCACTCCAAAATGTTCCAGCCTTTCCTCTGCAACCATGCTCTAGTGGACTTGGAGGTATGCTTGGGATCATTGTCCTGTTGAAAGGTCCAACGTCTCCCAAGCCTCAGGTGTGTGACGGACTGCATCACGTTTCCATCCAATATCTCCTGGTACTGAAGAGAATTCATGGTACCTTGCACACGCTGAAGCTTCCCTGTACCTGCAGAAGCAAAACAGCCCCAAAGCATGATTGACCCTCCACCATGCTTCACAGTAGGCAAGGTGTTCTTTTCATCATAGGCCTTGTTCTTCCTCCTCCAAACATAGCGTTGATCCATGGGCCCAAACAGTTCTAATTTTGTTTCATCAGTCCACAGAACACTATCCCACAACTTTTGTGGTTTGTCCACATGGCTTTTGGCATACTGCAGTCGACTCTTCTTATTCTTTGGAGACAGCAAGGGGGTACGCCTGGGAGTTCTGGCACGGAGGCCTTCATTACGCAGTGTGCGTCTTATTGTCTGGGCTGAAACTTCTGTACCCACATCTGACAAATCTTTTCTCAGTTCCTCAGCAGTCACACGGGGACTTCTCTCCACTCTACGCTTCAGGTAGCGCACAGCAGTCGAAGTCAGCATCTTCTTTCTGCCACGACCAGGTAGCGTTTCAACAGTGCCCTTTGCCTTGAATTTGCGAATGATGCTTCCTAAGGTGTCTCTTGGTATGTTTAACATCTTTGCAATCTTCTTATAGCCATTGCCCTTCCTGTGAAGAGAAATCACCTCTTCTCTTGTCTTCCTGGACCATTCTCTTGCCTTCACCATGTTTGTAACCACACCAGTAAATGTCTAGAAGGAGCTGAGTATCACAGTCATTTTAAAGCTGCCTAATTGGTGCTTATTATGCTTGATTGCTGCTCGGTGACATCCACAGGTGTTTTCAATACCTGATGGAAAGCACCTGTATGAACCTCTGTTCTTCAGAGTGGTAGTCTTTAAGGGGTTGAATAATTGTGGCAATGAAGAAACCACATAAGAACCATTTACTACTGTATTACATAAACAATTGATGTCATTTTAGTTGCATTTGGGTAGTTACAACGTCCTTGTAGGATTTGATTCTGAATACAATTCCAAATGTACACTATAGTCCCTAAACCCCTTTACAGCATTGGGGGTTGAATAATTTTGGCCACAACTGTATATAGTAATGTCAAAAACATTGTTGAAAGACTATTACCATCCCCACCTTCAGAACCTTTGTTCAGTTCACGTGTAGCCTAAAGGAACTGTAGAGGCCCTGGTACGGTATGTTTTCTATATCAGTATTTCATCTCCATCTAAAAGAATTCATGTTATTTCAACTGAAATATGAGACTGACAGCCCATAGGGGCAGGAGGGGAAGTTTCTTTTTCTCCATATGTTGAATACAACTTTCAGCAATGACTTTTCACCACATACTATACAGGTGGCCAGCAAATTTATGGTGAGCAGTTAAGAATGTGCACTAATTTCACTGGTACAAGCAACCTCTGAAATTACAGCAAAGGAACATCTCACACCTTCAACCTCTGCTCTGAAAGTTTCATGAGCATTATTTTTATTGGTTTCAATCAAACCAGGATTGCTGAAGATATATGTCAAAACTGATATTATACCTTTCTGAGATGCCAACATATAGATCTCTATGATGGGGTCCTGCAGATGCAAATTATACAATGGCATGTTAAAGGAAACTCTACAGTCAACAGATCACTACAACCACTACTTTAATGGATAGGATATAGACAGATTCTCATAAATGATGCTATTCCATTGTTGGTCCACACAAAACTGATATATCAGTCACCAACATCTTATGTCTCTCAGGGATTCACTGGAGTTCTGCACCTACGTTCCAGGATAATCTATCTGCAAAAGCCATCATGAGGGGGTACATTCTCCTTGATAAGCGTATATTACACTGCAACAAGGCCATTGAACATGCTTGTGTCTCAGTAGGAGTGACATATGATGTCATGGGCTGAGCCAAAAAATGCAGGGGTGAGATCTCCATGTTTGAGTCTCTGAGAGATAATTAGGAACCACTTGGGTCCACCTGTACATAAAATAATAATTTTTCACAGGAACCAACCTTTAAAACACACTCTTTCTGTTAAAAAATGTGCCTTTATTTAGTCCAGGTCTTCAAGCAAGATTGAGAATGTGCCTGATTATGAGTTAGGCGGTAGTAACCCATCATATGAACATCATCAAGAAAATATTTCCTTAGACTGAGGTTCATGAAATGATAAGAAAAACTGAACCAACTGTCTTTCTTTGCAACGCATGCATATGTTTTAAACTTTCTGCTTTATTATGCTGACTAGTTTGTTAAAAGACTTTTCACAGTACTTCATCTTGTTTGAGGACTGTCCAGCGCTATTTGGCAGATACATTATGATAATTAAAAGCCAATAAGAAGACTAAGCAACTTGAAAATCAAAGCCCATCCAGTACAACTTAAGGTTTTTTAGGTTGGCTTTGGAAAGTAATATGTACATTTAATTTATTCTGTACTGTTTTCATAAGGATTCAGGTTTATAGGCATTTTAATGGAGAATGGCAGATCTCCAGCAACTTAAGTCATATAGAGAATAAAATGTCAACACTTTAGCAGACGGTGATAGCTTTTTATTGGACAATGTATTCTTTAAACAATGAAGCCCCATAAAAACTCACCTATACTGTGTAACTGTAAAAATTACCTATACTATTTGACTGTAATAAAAAAAAACATTTCAGGTTATAGCTACTGCTAACTTGTTGAACCGCTAGAGAAAACTATGGTGCAATCATAAGCAGAGCTGTGGTCTAATATGTGTTATGATTACCAAAATCGTAAAAAAAAAAAAAATTGGGAAATTATTATGTGTGGGGCATAAGCGGAATACAAGCGATTTCAGTTGGTCCTGTTAATGCAACCTATAAGATTTTATACTGCAGAATTGGGTGTGTGTGCAAGAGTTAGATCCTATGAATATATGAAAAAGTGAGTGCTAAAGTAAATCTGACTTGCAACAGCTTGATTTACTGCAATCCTGATATCAATGATTTCACAGCTTACTGCAATCGTAAGTTCACATAGAATCTGGCCATATTCAAAGGATCTGATTTTTCAAATATGAATGATTAGATTCTCTCACAATCCCCTGTTTACTGGACATATTCATCTAGTACTGTGTCAGCAAATCCCTTGAAAGTCTGATCTTAGTATATCCTATTAGACCACTAATATAATATGTTACATTTGAAACCAAGAAAGATTCCTTTTCAATTGCTAAAAAATATGTGTACATCAGTCTTAGCTCTCTAATGGCCTGCCAGTGTTTGAATGTGGCATGAACCAGAGGCATTGTAAGCACATTTATGGGTGCCTTCATCTAAAATCCTGAATGCTATCAATGAATATGTTAAATAGTGCCTGTAATTACCTCAGTGCACCCTATAGTCAAGTAATGGAGCACATCTACTGCAGTCATAACATAAATGGTTATATGGTTGCCTGCAGCTTTACTACCCCATTTAGTGCCATGATTCTCTACCTGTTAATTCCCATTCCAGACCTATTCAGAAGTGTTTCTTAAAGCTGAATTCCAGGCAAAAAAAAAAAACATAGCTGAAACACACGTTTAAGAGCTATTTTACTTGTCAATGGTTTTGTATCTACATATCTAATCTTGTGATTAACATAGCTCTGCAGGACAGGGTAGTGATCTGACTTTTCTCGTTAAAGTGGAAGAAAACCTAACACTAACTATCCTAAAAAAGATCTGTGTCTTACTTTTTTATTCTGGTGTGATTCAGTAGCTCTGGCTCTTCTGTGTAAGGGAGCACTCTACAATGGCTATGAATTGCGGGAGATGTGATGTCACCCAAAAGCTCCCATGGCCTAGCTGTTGTTGGCACTCCCCAGTGGCATTGCTATGGGGGTGGTGAGGTGCACACCGCACCTGGGTGACACCCACTAGAGGGGTGACACCAGGACTCTCTTTCTGCTGGAACCCACTGGTCACTGTTCAGTACTGTCACTTGTAAATACAGAAGTATTTACAAGTGACAACGCTCCGCTCCCAGCTCAGAACCTCCCTGCCCTGCACATCTCAATATGAGAACAGAAGAACAGGGGCTGGGAATCTATACAGCGGTTAGTCTCACAGTCACGGCAGAAGCTCTGCCTGCAGACCTGCAGCCCACCACCAGCCCGCACTGTCCTTTCCCCTGTAAGTTGTAGCTGTTCTTATGCAGCAGTCCCTCTCTCTGGTGCTTTCCAGGTTGGTGTGAGATGATTTGGGGTGGGAGGAGAGCTCTCTTAGGAAGGGGGGGGGGGGGTTGATCTATATATTGGAATCTGGGGGGGGAAGATTTGTACTGGGTGGGGAGAATTGGGGGGTATACAGGGCACTCCTCAACCCTGCACATTGTACAGAGTGCGCCCCTCAGCCCTGCACTCTGTACACAGAACACCCCCCAACATTGCACTCTGTACACAGTGCACCCCTCAGCCCTGCACTCTGTACACAGTGCACCCCTCAACCCTGCACATTGTACACAGTGCACCCCTCAGCCCTGCACTCTGTACACAGAACACCCCCCAACCCTGCACTCTGTACACAGTGCACCCCTCAGCCCTGCACTCTGTACACAGAACACCCCCCAACCCTGCACTCTGTACACAGTGCGCCCCTCAGCCCTGCACTCTGTACACAGAACACCCCCCAACACTGCACTCTGTACACAGTGCACCCCTCAGCCCTGCACTCTGTACACAGTGCACCCCTCAACCCTGCACATTGTACACAGTGCACCCCTCAGCCCTGCACTCTGTACACAGAACACCCCCAACCCTGCACTCTGTACACAGTGCACCCCTCAGCCCTGCACTCTGTACACAGTGCACCCCTCAACCCTGCACATTGTACACAGTGCACCCCTCAGCCCTGCACTCTGTACTCAGAACACCCCCCAACCCTGCACTCTGTACACAGTGCACCCCTCAGACCTGCACTTTGTACACAGTGCAACCCTCAACTCTGCACATTGTACACAGTGCACCCCTCAACCCTGCACATTGTACACAGTGCACCCCTCAACCCTGCACTCTGTACACAGAACACCCCTCAGCCCTGCACTCTGTACACAGAACACCCCTCAACCCTGCACTCTGTACACAGTGCACCCCTCAACTCTGCACATTTTATACAGCTCATACACCAATCCTGCACATTGAATACAGCCTATCCCTCAACCCTGCACATTTTACACAGCATACCCCCCAACTCTTCACTCTGTACACAGCGCACTAATCAGCCATGCACTCTGTACACAGAACACCCCTCAACCCTGCACTCTGTACACAGATCACCCCTCAATCCTGCACTCTGTACACAGCTGAACCCTCAACTCTGCAAATTGTACACAGCTTACCCCCCAACCCTGCATACTGAATACAGCTTACCCCTCAACCCTGCACATTGTACACAATGCACCCCCCAACCCTGCACTCTGTAAACAGTGCACCCCTCAACCCTGCACTCTATACACAGTGCACCCCTTAACCCTACACTCTGTACACCGTGCACCCCTCAACCCTGCACTCTGTACACAGCGCACCCCTCAACCCTGCACTCTATACACAGCGCACCCCTCAACACTGCATTCTGTATATAACGCAGTCTTCAATCCTGCACACTGTACGTAGCACACTCTTTAAATCGGCTCTCTGTATTTAGTGCACGCCTCAACCCTGCACTCTATACACAGCGCACCCCTCAACCCTGCACTCTGTACACAGCGCACCCCTCAACCCTGCACTCTGTACACAGCGCACCCCTCAACCCTGCACTCTATGCACAGTGCACCCCTCAAACCTGCACTCTGTACACAGCGCACCCCTCAACCCTGCACTCAATACACAGTGCACCCCTTAACCCTGCACTCTATACACAGCGCACCCCTCAACCTTGCACTCTGTACACAGCGCACCCCTCAACCCTGCACTCTATACACAGTGCACCCCTCAACCCTGCACTCTGTACACAGCGCACCCCTCAACCTTGCACTCTGTACACAGCGCACCCCTCAACCCTGCACTCTATACACAGTGCACCCCTCAACCCTGCACTCTGTACACAGTGCACCCCTCAACACTGCATTCTGTATATAACGCAGTCTTCAATCCTGCACACTGTATGTAGCACACTCTTCAACTCAGCACTCTGTATTTAGTGCACGCCTCAACCCTGCACTCTATACACAGCGCACCCCTCAACCCTGCACTCTGTACACAGCGCACCCCTCAACCCTGCACTCTGTACACAGTGCACCCCTCAACCCTGCACTCTATACACAGTGCACCCCTCAACCCTGCACTCAATACACAGTGCACCCCTCAACCCTGCACTCAATACACAGTGCACCCCTCAACCTTGCACTCTGTACACAGCGCACCCCTCAACCCTGCACTCTATACACAGTGCACCCCTCAACCCTGCACTCTGTACACAGCGCACCCCTCAACACTGCATTCTGTATATAACACAGTCTTCAATCCTGCACACTGTATGTAGCACACTCTTTAACTCAGCACTCTGTATTTAGTGTACGCCTCAACACTGCACTCTGTACGTTGCGCACTTCTGAACACCTGGTATGTAATACGGCCACACCCACAATTTGATGTGGAGAGCCAGCTGTGCCCAGCCCTGCCACCCCCCTCCCCTGCAGAGTAGGAAGAGGTTGTGTTCCTGCACCTTTTCTCTGAGAAAGAAACCCTGAGTGACACCATCAAGTAGCACTGTGGCAAGCCATGGGGAAGGTGGGGGGGGGGGAGCTGCACCAATGTACTAGCCAGCTCAGTGCCCTACTGCCTGTCCTTCTGACACTCCACAGCGGCAGGAGAGAGCACTGTGGCAGGCTGGGGGGAGGGTGACACCATGATTTATCGTAGCAGGTGACACCAACCTTAGTGATACCACTGGCACTCCCCCTGTCCCCTCCAGCAGTCACTCACTGACATTGGGAAGCCGGAGCTGTACAATCACGAGGCTAGATGGAAAACAGGTAAGTACACAGATCTTTTGTACACAGGGTATGCAGCCTGCTTCCTGTCAGCACATTTGCATGCTGCAAGCCTGACTGGCTCCTAGTGCTTCCCCTGCCCCCCCCAGGCCAAGTGCTGGTATATATGTTGTTACAAGAGGCAGCAACAAGTCAAATTTAGATACACTTATTTGTAGTTTAAAATACATTTAGGGTTTTTTTTTAACATATAACTGCATTATTTGGTGTTTATTATATCTAGTGGAAGTCGAGTTTTCTAATTGCCATAAAACATCTACTATTAGACTCCAAAGTGACCGATAAATGTGAAGCTTCCATGTTTGATTAAAATTGTACTGTAATTTGGAACTGCAATGTTTGTTTTAATATCATATTTCTCAGAATTTGGTCATTCATGTACAACATCACAACTTTTGCAGTTTAAAAATAGTACCACCTGCACCCCTGAAGGCTGAACTCTAGGTGTGATTTTTATTGCACAGTTACATTGGTTCAACTTGGACCAATGTGGGTATCAAATCTCAAACCTGAGTGATCAGTGTGAAAGCTGACAATCTCTGTAGGAGTCAGCGCTAGTATGGGGATAGCAGTAGTCATCCAGGTCTGGTGTCAAGAAGCTTCCTTTTTCAGGGGTGTGGACATTTTAAAAAAAATCTACTTGTCCAGGGACTAAATCGGTGCCCCAATCTACTTATCCCTCATGACAATCTACTTGTCCAGATAAAAAAAAACAAAAAACAATTGTAACCCAAAACTGTATTTAAATTGGAGGTGATATTAGGAATGGTTGGGGCTTTTAAAAACAAAAGGGGCTTTATGGCGACTTAAACGTTTAATATTTTTAACATTGCGCTATTTATCTCCTCCTCCCCTCCCTGCCACTCTCCAGCCCCGCCCCCGGGGACTAGCAGGCAGGGGAGAGACCTTGCAGTGTAACGAGCACACATTGGCTGCTCCTCAGGAAAGGGGAGTGTCGGGCTTGTCCTTTATCCCTTTCGCTCCCAGAGCCGTTTTGCATTTCCTGCACAAGTTTAAAAATTCATTTTTGGCCTGAAGATTACATAAAACCCCCTAACATATATTTTCTGAAAGCAGAGACCCTAGAGAATATAAATAGTGGTAGTTCCAATTTTTTATCTCGCATGATATCACCGCAAAATTTCAGTAAAAAATACAAGTTTTAGGCCTGAAGATTACACAAACCCCCAAACATAATATATTTTCTTAAATCAGAGATCCTAGAGAATAAAATAATGGTAGTTCCTATTTTTTATGTTGCACAATATTATCACAAAGGTCTAGGAAACACTTAAGTTAATTTTAGGGCATAAAAAGCAATAAATTGCCATTTGTTTTGTAAAGTATAAAAGATGAGGTTGCACTGAGTAAATAGCTATCCAACAAACTTTAAATTTGTGTGCGCTCGTGAAATGGCAACAAACTTCAGTACCCTATATTTTCTATAGGTCAACACTTTTAAAGCTCCTTATAGGTCATCAGTTTAGCATTACGTAGGAGGTCTGGTGCTAGAATTATTGATCTCATTCTGGCGCGCGTGGCAATGTGTGACATGTGTATCGCAAACGATGTTTTCATGCGTAGGCGCCCCACCATGTGCTTTTACATTTGTGCATGCGTATATGTGGGGGTGGGGTGGCCTCAGTTTTTTTTTGGGTGGGGGATGGTATGTGCTTGGATGTAACTTTCATTATTTACAATAAAAAAACACAAACTTTTTTCTCATCACATGTGTTGCTTTTTTGGCTACAGATTCTTTATATTGAGGCATCCAGGGTCTAAAAGATCCTACATGTCTCTCCTGTGCTCCACTGAATGTAATGCGGTGCACATTGCACAGCATTACATTCTTTCGTGGCTTCCATGGCTGGGAATCTTTCAACGGGGACCCAGAAGTAACAGCATAATGTCACTTCCGGATCAGGAGAAGAAGGGGAGGGGAGCGGACGTGTCCACTCTCCTCCCTCCCCTGTAGCCAACGGCGGTGAGCTGGTCCCAGTCCTGCATATGGGCAAGCGGAGCCCAGGAAACCTCACGGGGGGGGGAAAGAGGCTGGCACTGTGTGGAAGCAATGCTTCCACCTGACAGGTGAGCCCGCTCCTTGCCCACAGCAGGGCTAAAGGTAGAAAAAAACGACCTGCCCAAGGCCCGGAACTGCATGTCCAAGGTGTCAGGCAATAGGAATTGAACATCCCTGCTTTCTGCATGGTAACCACATGGGGGGTTGTTACATAGCATTGTAGCCATTTACAAAATGCCCTGTATTTTTTTTTTTTATCATTACAAGGTGTTCACTGATTGGATAAGGTGGAGAGTTGAGGTGGTGACATTACAATTTCCACCTTGTACAATCAAAGAATCTCTATTCATTGGAAAAAATACAAAGTGTTCTGTAAATGGTGGCAAATGGAGAGCAACCTCCTGTAGTTATTCTGAAGAACGGAAGCCGCTTGGCACAGTACTCAGAATATTACTGCTATCACTGTAGTAGTGCCAAATACTATAGTGATTTGCAGCTTCCACAGTGGTATGAAATATGCATATTCACATTCGTACAAGCTGGACCCGTGTAACTATGAAATAAAAATCATACCTACGGCTCAGCATTAAACGTTACAATATATACTACTAATACTGTAAAATACCGTTCTTCCTGTACTGAGAATCTGACCATAGACTGACACTTCTTCCTGATCCCTAAGACTTCTTGAAGTAGCTTCCCAAAATGACTTTTGGAGCCAATAAAAGCAGAGACATTCATACACGACCTCTCTACTTGTTGCATTCCTATGTTCTCTATGGAATGCAAACCAAACTGTTTATATCGCTTCTCTTCTTTTTTATCCTGTGGAAAATTCACAATAAACTTGAAGTTCCAAAAAAAAGAAGAGACATTCAATCTGTGGGGTAATTCACCATGCCCCCTCTATTGAATTCCACTGGTAACTCAGTGACCTTTTTCTCTGCAAAGTGGCCCACCATATAATGCGCTGCTATAGGAATACATCTAGGCATTATAAAGTCAGTGCTGCTCATCACAAACTTTGGAAAGCCTTATTTTACTGTATCACAAGTAGGAGGTCTTCATTACCTTTATTGCCAATCCAGCAGGTGTCAGTTGCTCCTCATTCCTTTCACTTAAACAATCTTCCCCCATAAGTGAGGTAAGGTGCTGCAGACATTCAGCATGTCCCTGGGATGCTGCAATGTGCAGTAGATTGTTTCCATTTTCATCATGAATTTGGTCCAAATTATCAACAGCGATGTGAGGCTGGGGGGACAAAAAAGGGAAAGCATCATGAGCAGTCCAACACTGAGTAAGCAACCTGCAAAATGGCAAGATTATCTTCCAAGCAAGCCCCGTTAACCCCGACATTAAAAAACCCTGTACTGAAAGAAATATGGGGGTTGCCATTGCTACCCTCCTTATAGGAATACTAGTTGCTGGGATGTCCATGTCTTTAAAACAAAGTTTATTAAAAAAACAAAGTAATGGAGTCAGATCAACATGGCAGCCAAGTAAAATGCAAATACAGCCTTCCTATTCTCTCAGTAAAGGTTTCAGTAGGAATCAAGATATAAGAGCCTAGTCCAAGTGACATTATGCTTTAAGACAATTTAATATATAAAAACAAAAATAAGGGGTTCTAAAAGAAAGACAACTTCTTGAAGTAGAGTGTATTTCCAATTAGTTGTGTAATCGTGTGTTACTACTGAAATATCACAAATAGCAAGGAATGCAGTTCTGTTATTTTAAAACCAACATCACATTTGTTTAATATGGATAAAGAGCAAACACAACAATCCTAATGACTGTCTTTTTATATGCGTCAACATAAATGCAATACGTTATAGACATTTACGGTTTGTTTAGTTCCGAATCGAAATTCAATGATTTTTTTTGTTATTTGGAGATTCGAATGTATCTGAACTTCCAAATTACAATAGTAACAAATTTAAACAAATCCAAAATAACAAAACAAAATTACGTCCGAAATTCAAATCGAATTTGAAAACGACGTCCGAAATTCAAATCGAATTTGAAAACGAAACCGAATTCGAAAACAAGAATGCAATAGAAAAGAATAGAATAGAAAAAAACAATAGAATGGAATAGAAGAGAATAGAATGAATATAACCATCTTCCAAAATTCAAGTTTCAAATAGAATAGATTGGAATAGAAAAGAATAGCATAGAAAGGAACAGAGTAGAATAGAAAAGCAAAGAATAGAATGCAAAAGACAATAGAATAGAAAATAAAAAGAATTTAACTGTAATCCGAAATTTGAATTTCAAATAGAAAAAATTTGCATTCGCATGCCGATTCAAATGAATTCAGAAATTCAAATGTGGTTAAATGAAACAAAACAAATTCCGATAACAAATTAAACAAATTTAACTAAACAAAATTATTTAACCACTTCAAGTCTGGACACTTTTACCCCCTTCCTGTCCAGGCCAATTTTCAGCTTTCAGCGCTATCACACTTTGAATGACAATTGCGCAGTCATGCAACATGTGTCCCACCAGTTCACTACTTTGTTTAATCCTGATCCCTGCCACTGTGAATGAGTGTAGCAAATTACTTTTACACCATTTGTTATAGTAGACCCTTCTACTATGTTGTAGAAAAAGCAGGTCATACATGTGTCCCGTCATAGCCAAGTCACACTAAACACTTTTTTTTAGCAGGTAGGAATGATGGTTGAAGGTGACCCTAGTAATTGAGATTTGGCTAATTCTGTCCATATCTGGCCACAGTCCTTATTTCTAAAGTTACCAAGCCCTAGCCAAATGATCTTAAAGAAAATAAATACTGACTGTGATGGATAATCTAGGCTAACTACTTAGATTGTTCAAAAAATAAACTACTCAGATTGACACCTTATGTCAGTATCATACACTTAGCAGCCAATCACTCTTAGGACAAGCCTAGTCTGATCACTATTAGGCCACTTTCACACGAACGGTCCAATCAGGTCTGCCTGTCAGTTTTCCAGGCAGACTCTATCAGACCCCCTGTTGCCCCCATGGACCGGCAGATGTAAACGGACTTGTGTCCGTTAACACCCGCCTACTTCCAATCTGATCCTCTAAAAAAAGGAAGGGGATCTGTCCTCCTCTGTCTAGGCGGATTGGAACAGAGGGCAGTTGAGTGTAAACAGACAGTCTGTTTACTCCCATCAGTCCATAGAGAAGAGCGGACTCTCATCCGCCTCCTCTGCTCTGATGAGAAGGGGACCAGTGGACAGATCCCCAGCTGATCCAAATGGAGTCTGCCCATGTGAAATGGACTTGCCCTCTAGTTGTCTCCACCCTGTTGCTTCTAATCTCCTTCATTTACACTTGGGTGACAATGAAACTAACCAGATAGATGACATTTAGAGGGTGCTTACACATACACTCACCGGCCACTTTATTAGGTACACCTGTTCAATTGCTTGGTAACACAAATTGCTAATCAGCCAATCACATGGCAGCAACTCAATGCATTTAGGCATCTAGACATGGTGAAGAAGATTTGCTGAAGTTCAAACCGAGCATCAGAATGGGGAACAAGGGGATTTAAATGACTTTGAATGTGGCATGGTTGTTGACACCAAACAGGCTGGTCTGAGTATTTCAAAAACTGCTGATCTACTGGGAGTTTCACACACAAGCGTCTCTAGGGTTTACAGAGAATGGTCCGAAAAAGAGAAAATATCCAGTGAGCGGCAGTTGTGTGGATGAAAATGCCTTGTTGTGATATGTTGAGGTCAGAGGAGAATGGGCAGACTGGTTGCTGCGACATTCAGGGGGTAGGGTCAGAATTTGGCGTAAACAACATTAAAGCATGGATCCATCCTGCCTTGTATCAATGGTTCAGGCTGGTGGTGGTGGTGTAATGGTGTGGGGGATATTTTCTTGGTACTAGCAAGGTGTACCTAATAAAGCCACCCGTGAGTGTATGTCCATCTTTTGAGGTCTATGACAGTTTCATGGAATTACAGCTGTTTTTCTGTACAACACTTGCACTGAACTTAGGAAATAACTGATGGTATCTGTGCATATCTTCTGTTTGGACAGTTCTGGAAACTCTCAAGTCATTATTGCACAAAGGCATACAGTGAAGCACACTTTACTGTCCATGTATATAAACACAGAAGAGTGATAACTGAACCTGAGATTAGCTGACACAATGTCCAACACTCACACTGAGATAATACAATATCTGCCTGTGTGACAGTGTGTTGGCATTGAGCCAGGTGATCTCAAGTACTTTCATTTTTTTTACAGCCAAAAGTGATATGGAAAGTTCAAGAATAGCAGCGGAACTACTTCTTATACAAGTAAAGTCAAAAATTGCTAGAGTTCATCATACCTTTTATCATCTTAACAGGTAATTAATTCATTTTTGTTTAGTGTGAAAATTAATTTAAAATAAAGATGGACTTCATCCTGAAAAATCTGATAATAAAAAAAATCACATGTATATGGTATATATTGTATTGCACACTGCATATTTACATTTATTAATTACAGTAGAATAAAATGAAAGTGATGTGAAATCAGATGTTTTTTAACTTATCAAAGATTAGAGAATTTTGACTTGAATATGACTAGTAGCTGTGGGCAAACTTATTATTATTATTGTTTTCCACCTGCTGTTCAATGGTCTTACTCAATAAAAAGTTCATTTTTATGCGCCAACTCTTTTGTGCACTAATCAATTAGAATGCACATTTTAATTTTCTGAGTTTAACTGAGTGCATTCTAACTGGTCATTTTGGGCTACCATATATAAGAATTTAAGTATAACTAAAGGTAAAAACGTTTTTTAGTTTTGGATAGAGTGGAGAGGGATTAGAACATCTGTTAGATTTTTATTGCTGTCTGTGTCCCCATTAAGAAAATGCACACTCTCTATTTGTCCTGTTTATCATTATCATTGAAAATGAAAGAAAATCCCAAATTTTGGGTTGTCCCCAAAAAAGTAATAGCAAGGAAATCTTCCAATGGGAACAATAGTTCTGTTACTTGGCGGTCCCCAAAGAATTCCCTTAGTTTGCTGGAATTTGGCTCTGTTTGGCTATGGGACAGGAAGTGAAGGGAAATCTCCACACTGGGATACAGATGGCGAAAACAAACTCTGACAGGGGTTATAACCCTCCCTTATTCTATCCAAAATGAAAAAAAGTTTTGCCCACAGTTGTACTTCAATGCTTAAGAATAAGACATCTTTATTAAATAAATTTATATATTATTATGGACCTTATGCCTACACTCTGAATCTCATTTGTGGACTGAAACAGATATCATAGTTAGCTATGTGGATAAACTCAACAATTTCATAGGAAATCATTCCTAGTGGTTCTAAAGGCTCAAGGTTTTTTTTATCTGCATGCATTGTATGCATGAAGGTATAAAACCTTCTTTGTGTAGCAGCCCCCCCCCCCCCAACCCTTACCTGGGCCCTATCCCAATCCAGTGATGTACATAAGAGCCTTGGTTCTCTGGGGACTCTCACTCCTGATTAACTGAGGTAGCAGTGGGAGCCATTGGCTATCAATCACAGCCAGTGAGCCAATCTGGAGAGGGAAGGGTGGGACCAAGCTGAGGCTCTGTGTGTGAATGGACACACAGAGCTGAAGCTCAGGAACGTGCCTGCTTGGGTGCCCACATAGCAAGCTGCTTGCTATGGGGTGCACACGACAGGATGGAGGGGCCAGGAGTGCTGGTGGAGGGCCCAAGAAGAGGAGGACCTGGGCAGTGGTTTTGCACAGAGCAGGTAAGTATGATATGTTTGTCATTTTTTTATTTAAAAAACAAGACTTTAGTATCACTTTAATCTTTTGCCTACATCTTCATTCTTAGAATTTTTATTTAGCCCATTAAATGGGAGAAAAAAAAGAACAAAGGAATATAGGGGCCAGGTACACTTTTAATCCAGAGAAAAAATGTTACTTTACTTATGTTCATAACATTTCCATTAATCATCCTCCAGTTTAGGTGGTCATCCCATACAGAAATTGCTGAGATGAGAAAACAAGGATGGCTACATTATGTACTAGATGGATGCATTATATGAAAGTAATCTATGCATATTGCTCTTTGCATGTACTCTTGGCATCTTGGAATTTGATGATTTATGGAACTAATGATTTATGTTTGAAGAACCTGTTGCAAGAAGTTCCTGAAAAACAGTCTTCTGTGGTTATATTTAACTGGCAGCATAGGTCACAAACATTAATATTCTCTTATGATAACATTTCTATGAACTAATGATCATACAACGTTTACCTCTCTGCTTTCTGTAAAATGTATTATTCTTTGATTGGTTGGATTTATTTTCTGATCCAACCTACATGACATATGTCAATTTGTGTATTTAACCTGGTCTCTTGAACTGGGTATCACTGGATAGCTGAGGCCAGGTATCTGTTCCCGAACTGAAAAATCCCACAACACTGCCTTCTAAATTAAGTTAATTTTAACCTATTAAGTAATTTTTTAGGTGAAAGACCCATCAAGCCCCTATACACATTATTATTATGCTACCAAAATTAGGGTGTCCTATAAATTGCCTTCAGCTTTGTTCCTGTTTCTTCTTGCTGGAGGCTGCCATTGTGTTGAAGCCCAGAGTATTCACTTCCTTATTGGAAACTCTCCCCCTCTCCTTGGTATTGGTAATATATGTCACTTTCTTCATTTAAAATATGAACATTTCCAGCCTTGATTGTATGTCCTGGCTCAGCTAGACAAGAAGGCTGATAGAAGCTTTACAGTGTTGACGTTAATAGATCTGCTCATGGGGAGAAAGGAGAGAATATCAGGAAGATAGGATAAGACACTATCCTAATAATTTTAACTCTTTTGTGTCCCGCTGGTACCAGAATTTGTCCTGTCACTTCTGCTTTTCTTTTCTCCCTCCCTAATCTGTGTTCCTGTTGCTTTCTTCCCCCTTCAGCAGCAGTAAATCATAAAGCTGTCAGCTGACTGACTTCTAGTGGTTATGCATCACTATATTTTAAACAGTTTAAGCAGTATAAACACTTATTTTTAATGTTTTATACAGCTATACCTGCAAAAGGGTCCTGCTTGAAGACATCTATCATGGCCTAATTGTTTGACTAAAGTTCTACTTTAGGCAAGGAAATCCATACCCCTTGGGTATAATGGAACCCAATGATAGGGGTATGGGCCTGGATCCACGAATGATTAAAAAAACTGAAACAGGATAGAAATCATTATGCCTGTCTTTTAGGCATTGCAGTTCCTAGCTATCCATATGTAGACCCAAGCTACTGGCATCTTTTGAAGTCATGCTGGTAACAAATAGGACTGGCGTTGATGATAATTTCTACAGTCTGCAGAAGGGAAAGGAAGGAGCAGCTGATCCTTCTGATAACTGAATGGAATACCTGGCACCTTTATTCATTTATTTATGACATCTATATCCTGCGCCTGTGAGAATATTGTTTTGAGACTTCAAACTGAGGCTGGACTTACATAATATTAGTATTATGATAGATTCTATAAGCCTAATCAATGTTTCTATTTTTGTAAAGAGCTTGTAAAAGACACTTTTTTTCTATAGTGTTCCTTATTTTTTTTTATTTTTTTAGAATTTATGTCAATGGGGATTAAAATGCACTTGCTCTGTAGTTTATGGTATTCCTCTAAATTGTGCCCTATAACGGGGAGAGAACACTTTCAGTAAAGGGTGAACTTCTTTAAGGAGATGCACTGATTACAAACAGCTTGTGTGGAAAAAAGCATAATCATGCAGTCAGTGAAGTCTTAACATCCAGAATGATGATGAAAAGACAACAGCACTAGTACCTATATTGTTAATCTCACATATGCTTTTCAAAACCTCCAGCTTTAAATGATAAGTTTACCTTTTGTAACATGTCACACCCATATTCAGGATGTAACATGTAACATGTTACGAAATGACCGGCCCCCGCACCACCTCGATCCCCCATTGTGACAGCAAGAGGGGGATATTCTCCCCCGCTAGCTGTCACAATTTTAAAAAAGTGGCCATGCGGGGCTCGCCCGTCCAGCCATGTCATTCATTCATAGTATTCTGTGAATGGGAAATCTACAAATTCAGACAGCCTTTGCAGCTGTCGACTTGTAGTTCTCAATGAACTACCACAGAGCTGTTCAGCACTGTGGTAGTTCACTGATTCTTCTTGTCAGTGTATCTGCTTGCCCGTACAAGGTACGTGCACACATATACACTAAGAGGTCTGCATGGCACCAGCAATCAGCTGATCACTGGTGCAGTACTTTCCAGGCTCCTAAAACAAAAAATACTAAATGCACATCTTTTACCCAGCAAATTCAATATGAATCAAAAAATGCACATCCCCCTTTTTTTAGCAATGCAGCATGCCACAACGCATGGAATAAGCATTGTGGTGCGCTACTTGGCGTATGTTTTGCATGTTAACACAACACACATTTATGTTCAAGAAAACACAGGTTGATGTACTGAAGGGGTTGAAAAGAACAAATCCAGCCTGTGTTAGTGTTGTTCAATCTGTGATGAATTGGTGTAAAAGTGAAAAGCATTAACTTAATTGTCACTTATAAGTGGAAATTCCTCTAATGACTGACATAACTGAATGTCAATAATCAGAATACCTAGCAGCATGGGGGAAACAAGGCTGAATATCCATTTTACAGGCACAAAACTGTGGGAAAAGAGGAAAAGAAATTTATCAATGCCCAGATCTCATAAACATTAAAGTATAGATATGTGAAACACCACAATGGTATCACACATGAGAAATTATCACTTCATGCTGTGCATTCATGAAAATGATTTAGTTTTGAGAAAATGTCCGAAATAAATCATGACTCTTGACAGCCCATGATTAACAAAATAGGCATGATTAGTCTTTTCATTCAGGTCTACTATGACAAGGGGAGAATGTGCCTGAATGCCACACACTGTTTTATTTTTCCCTAGTTCAGATTACTAAAGCATGGAGATACTGAAGGACTGCACATAGAGGTGTTTTATCATTCAAAATAGTTGAAGTTCAGAACTAGACACTCACACAAGGCCTCATGCATAAAGCTGTCTGACCTAATAACATACGCTCACCGGACACTTTATTAACCACTTCCTGTCCGGACACTTTTACCCCCTTCCTGTCCAGGCCAATTTTCAGCTTTCGGCGCTCTCACATTGTGAATGACAATTACTCAGGCATACAACACTGTATCTAAATGAAATTATTATCATTTTTTTCAAACAAATAGAGCTTTAATTTGGTGGTATTTAATCATCACTGGGGTTTTTATTTTTTGCTAGAAAAATGAAAAAAGACTGAAAATTTTGAAAAAAACCATGTTTTTCTTAGTATTTGATACTAAATTTTGCAAATAAATATACTTTCTTCATAAATTTAGGCCAAAATCCATTGTGCTACATTTTGTTGGTAGACATAACCCAAATCAGTGTGTATTATTTAGTCTTTGTGAAAGTTATAGAGTCCACAGACCACGGTATATATATTTGATATATTTGAAAATGTATCAATCCTGATGCACGGACTACCTATATAATTTCTTGGGGCCCTAAAATGCCAGGACAGTACAAATACCCCCCAAACGACCCCTTTTTGGAAAGTAGACAGTCTGAGGTATTTAATGAGAGGCATGGGGAGTTTTTTGAAGTTGTAATTTTTTGCCAATTTTTTAAGGAAATGATGAAAGTAAAAAAAATTCTTTTTTTTTTTCCCACAAAGTTGTCATTTAACAAGTTCTTTCTCTCACACGGCATAGGCATACTTGCAATTACACCCCAAAACACATTCTGCTACTCATCCTGAGTATGGTGATACCACATGTGTAAAACTTTTTCACAGCCTAACCACATAGAAGGGCCCCACATCCAATAAGCACCCTTAGGCGTTCTAGGGGCAAAAATTACACATCTAATTTCTTGACTGTCTATCACAGTTTTGGAGGTCCTGGAGCACCAGGACAATTGAATTACCCACAAAATGACCCCATTTTCGAAAGAAAACACCTACACACCTACACCTACACACGTATGTTTTAAGAGGCATGGGGAGTCCTCTGAAGACTTCATTTTTTGCCACATGTTTTTGGAAAATGTGAAAAGAAAATGAAAATGTATTTTTTTTTACGCAAAGTTCTCAATCTATGAGATATTTCTATTACACAGCATAGGCATACTTAAAATGATACCTCAAACGCATTCTTTAACTCCTGCTGAATATGGCGATACCAAATGTGTGAGACTTTTTCACAGTCTGGCCACATAGAGGGGTTCCACACCCAATAAGCACCTGTTAGCGTTCTAAGGGCAAAAATTACACATCTAATTTCTTGACTACCTATTGCAGTTTTGGAGGTCCTGGAGCATCAGGGCAATGGAATTATCCACAAAATGACCCCATTTTGGAAAGCAAACACCCCAAGGTATGTTTTAAGAGGCATGCAGAGTCTTCTGAAGACTTCATTTTTTGCCACAAGTTTTTGGAAAATGCGAAAAGAAAATGAAAATGTATTTTTTTCTACACAAAGTTGTCAATCTATGAGATATTTCTAATACACTGCATAGGCATACTTAAAATTACACCCCAAAACACATTCTCTAACTCTTCCTGAATATGGTGATACCAAATGTGTGAGACTTTTTCACAGTCTGGCCACATAGAGGGGTTCCACATCCAATAAGCACCTGTTAGCGTTCTAAGGGCAAAGATCGCACATCTAATTTCTTAACTACCTATTGCTGTTTTGGAGGTCCTGGAGCATCAGGACAATGGAATTATCCACAAAATGACCCCATTTTGGAAAGCAAACACCCCAAGGTATGTTTTTAGTTCTCCGTCACTCTCATCTGTCATACTCAGAATTTGAAATGCCTCCTCGCTTGTATATGATCTTTTGGCCATATTTTTGACACTGATCAGGACCCACTGGTATGGCAGTGATCAGGATGGTGTTGCAGTGAGGGACAGATATCTGGCTGCAGTTGGTTCACACTAGTCATTGTTGGGCAAAAATCAGAGATCAGAGTGAGGTGGCTGGCAATGTTTTGTGAGTGTGTGTAAACTCTGTGCAAAGGCTGAAAATTACTCACAGTTAGCTGTACTGGATCTCTCTCCTCACAGACGATGGCAGTGAACAGGATCCACTGATGTGGCAGAGATCAGGGACACTTTATGAACAGGCACACTGTAAGGTGATCAGAGACACTGATTGGGCCACTGTATGGTGACCAGGGACACTGCTGGGCCACTGCGGTGATCAGGGACACTGCTGGGCCACTTGTGTGGCAATCAGGGACACTGTGGCAATCAGGGACACTGTGGCGATCAGGGACACTGCTGGACCACTTGTGCGGCGACCATGGACACTGCTGGGCCACTGCGATGATCAGGACACTGCTGGGCCACTTGTGTGGCGATCAGAAACACTGCTGGGCAACTGCGGTGATCAGGGACACTGCGGTGATCAGGGGCACTGCTGGACCACTTGTCCGGCGATCAGGGACACTGCTGGCCACTTGTGTGGTGATCAGGGACACTGCTGGGCCACTTGTGTGGTGATCTGGGCCACTGCGGCAATCAGGGACACTGCGGTGATCAGGGACACTGCTGGACCACTTGTGCAGCAATCGGGGACACTGCGGTGATCAGGGACACTGCTGGGACACTGCGGCGATCAGGGACACTGCTGGACCACTTCTGCGGCGATCAGGGACACTGCTGGGCCACTGCAATGATCAGGACACTGCTGGGCCACTTGTGTGGCAATCAGAAACACTGCTGGACTACTGCGGTGATCAGGGACACTTCGGTGATCAGGGGCACTGCTGGACCACTTATCCGGCGATCAGGGACACTGCTGGGCCACTTGTGTGGTGATCAGGAACACTGCTGGGCCAATGTGGGGATCAGGGACACTGCTGGGCCAATTGTGTGGTGATCAGGAACACTGCTGGGCCAATGCGGTGATCAGGGACACTGCTGGGCCACTTGTGTGGTGATCAGGAACACTGCTGGGCCAATGCGGTGATCAGGGACACTGCTGGGCCACTTGTGTGGTGGTCAGGGACACTGCTGGGCCACTGCGGCAATCAGGGCCACTGCGGCGATCAGGGACACTGCTGGGCCACTGTGATGATCAGGGACACTGCTGGACCACTTGTGCGGCAATCGGGGACAATGCTGGGTTACTTGTGCGGCGATCAGGGACACTGCTGGGCCACTTGTGTGGCGATCAGGGACACTGCTGGGCCACTGCGGCAATCAGGGACACTGCGGCAATCAGGGACACTGCTGGACCACTTGTGTGGCAATCAGGGACACTGTGGCGATCAGGAACACTGCTGGACCACTTGTGCGGCAATCAGGGACACTGCGGTGATCAGGGACACTGCTGGGCCACTGCGGCGATCAGGGACACTGCTGGACCACTTGTGCGGCAATCAGGGACACTGCGGTGATCAGGGACACTGCTGGGCCACTGCGGCAATCAGGGACACTTCTGGGCCACTTGTGTGGCAATCAGGGACACTGCTTGGCCACTGCGGCGATACTGCTGGGCCACTTGTGTGACGATCAGGGACACTGCTTGGCCACTGCGGCGATCAGGGATACTGTGACGATCAGGGACACTGTGGCGATCAGGAACACTGCTGGGCCACTATGTGGTGATCAGGGTCACTAACAATCAGGGACACTGCTGGGCCAGTTGTTGGGCGATCAGGGCCACTTGTGGGCAATCAGGGCCACTTGTGGGCGATCAGGACCACTTGTGGGCGATCAGGGCCACTTGGGGCAATCAGGGCCACTTGGGGCAATCAGGGCCACTTGTGGGGGCAATCAGGGACACTATGTGGGGGCGATCAGGGCCACTTGTTGGCAATCAGGACCACTTGTGGGCGATCAGGGCCACTTGGGGCAATCAGGGCCACTTGGGGCAATCAGGGCCACTTGGGGCAATCAGGGACACTTGTGGGGGCAATCAGGGACACTTGTGGGGGCTGAAAATTACTCACAGTTAGCTGTACTGGATCTCTCTCCTCACAGACGATGGCAGTGAACAGGATCCACTGGTGTGGCAGAGATCAGGGACACTTTATGAACAGGCACACTGTAAGGTGATCAGAGACACTGATTGGGCCACTGTATGGTGACCAGGGACACTGCTGGGCCACTGCGGTGATCAGGGACAATGCTGGGCCACTTGTGTGGCGATCAGGGACACTGTGGCAATCAGGGACACTGTGGCGATCAGGGACACTGCTGGACCACTTGTGCGGCGACCATGGACACTGCTGGGCCACTGCGATGATCAGGACACTGCTGGGCCACTTGTGTGGCAATCAGAAACACTGCTGGGCAACTGCGGTGATCAGGGACACTGCGGTGATCAGGGGCACTGCTGGACCACTTGTCCGGCGATCAGGGACACTGCTGGCCACTTGTGTGGTGATCAGGGACACTGCTGGGCCACTTGTGTGGTGATCTGGGCCACTGCGGCAATCAGGGACACTGCGGTGATCAGGGACACTGCTGGACCACTTGTGCAGCAATCGGGGACACTGCGGTGATCAGGGACACTGCTGGGACACTGCGGCGATCAGGGACACTGCTGGACCACTTCTGCGGCGATCAGGGACACTGCTGGGCCACTGCAATGATCAGGACACTGCTGGGCCACTTGTGTGGCAATCAGAAACACTGCTGGACTACTGCGGTGATCAGGGACACTTCGGTGATCAGGGGCACTGCTGGACCACTTATCCGGCGATCAGGGACACTGCTGGGCCACTTGTGTGGTGATCAGGAACACTGCTGGGCCAATGTGGGGATCAGGGACACTGCTGGGCCAATTGTGTGGTGATCAGGAACACTGCTGGGCCAATGCGGTGATCAGGGACACTGCTGGGCCACTTGTGTGGTGATCAGGAACACTGCTGGGCCAATGCGGTGATCAGGGACACTGCTGGGCCACTTGTGTGGTGGTCAGGGACACTGCTGGGCCACTGCGGCAATCAGGGCCACTGCGGCGATCAGGGACACTGCTGGGCCACTGTGGTGATCAGGGACACTGCTGGACCACTTGTGCGGCAATCGGGGACAATGCTGGGTTACTTGTGCGGCGATCAGGGACACTGCTGGGCCACTTGTGTGGCGATCAGGGACACTGCTGGGCCACTGCGGCAATCAGGGACACTGCGGCGATCAGGAACACTGCTGGACCACTTGTGCGGCAATCAGGGACACTGTGGCGATCAGGAACACTGCTGGACCACTTGTGCGGCAATCAGGGACACTGCGGTGATCAGGGACACTGCTGGGCCACTGCGGCGATCAGGGACACTGCTGGACCACTTGTGCGGCAATCAGGGACACTGCGGTGATCAGGGACACTGCTGGGCCACTGCGGCAATCAGGGACACTTCTGGGCCACTTGTGTGGCAATCAGGGACACTGCTTGGCCACTGCGGCGATACTGCTGGGCCACTTGTGTGACGATCAGGAACACTGCTTGGCCACTGCGGCGATCAGGGATACTGTGACGATCAGGGACACTGTGGCGATCAGGAACACTGCTGGGCCACTATGTGGTGATCAGGGACACTAACAATCAGGGACACTGCTGGGCCAGTTGTTGGGCGATCAGGGCCACTTGTGGGCAATCAGGGCCACTTGTGGGCGATCAGGACCACTTGTGGGCGATCAGGGCCACTTGGGGCAATCAGGGCCACTTGGGGCAATCAGGGCCACTTGTGGGGGCAATCAGGGACACTATGTGGGGGCGATCAGGGCCACTTGTTGGCGATCAGGACCACTTGTGGGTGATCAGGGCCACTTGGGGCAATCAGGGCCACTTGGGGCAATCAGGGACACTTGTGGGGGCAATCAGGGACACTTGTGGGGGAGATCAGGGCCACTTGTGGGGGCGATCAGGGCCACTTATTGGGGTGATCAGGGACACGTGGGGCAATCAGGGACACTTTAGGGGCGATCAGGTGTCACTGAGGTGGAGGGCAGTTAGCTACAACCCTCTTCTTCGCTGTTTCTCCTCTCACAGACAACTCCGTGAGAGGAGAAGGAGGCGGAAGCCGCACTATGCGGCTTTTGTTTACACTTAAGCTGTGTCCTTATTGGACACAGCTGATCACATGGTATGGGACCGATTTCATTGGTCCCATACCATGTCACGTAATCCACCGTGTCCGTCGGACTCGGCAATCATCGGGCTCGCGGGTGCGCGCTCTAGGAGCCGCGCACGAGCCTCAGATACAAGGTGCCGTTTAGAGACGGCAACCCGCTCCTGTAGGTGTCCCGTCCTGCCGTTTATAAACAGCGGCCGGACGGGAAGTGGTTAAGTACACCTTTCTAGTACCAAGAAAATCTCCCCCACACCATTACACTACCACCACCAGCCTGAACCATTGATACAAGGCAGGATGGATCCATTAAAGTGTGCTGCACTGTATGCCTTTGTGCAATAATGACTTAAGAGTTTCCAGAACTGTCCAAACAGAAGATATGCACAGATACCATCAGTTATTTCCTAAGTTCGGTGCAAGGGTTGTACAGAAAAGCAGCTGTAATTTCATGAGATTGTCATAGACCTCAAAAGATGGACATACACTCTCTGGTCACTTTATTATGTACACCTTGCTAGTGCTAAGAAAATATCCCCCACACCATTACACCACCACCACCAGCCTGAACAATGGATACAAGGCAGGATGGATCCATGTTTTCATGTTATTTACGCCAAATTCTGACCCTACCATCTGAATGTTGCAGCTGAAATCAAATGCCCATTCTCCTCCCAAATAATAAACACAAATACTCCTGTGCTTGGGGGTGAACTCGGTGTAACTAAGGATCCGTGTGGAAGATCCTGGATATTGCACGCCTTGCTGCCCTCAGAATACTGCGGAAGTCCAAAACACTGTATGTAAAGAAAACTAGCAGAGGTCGCACCGAGCTGGTGCATTATCTAAATAAATGTATTGATAAAAGTAACAAATGGTGATATATTCACAAACGACAATGATAAAAAAGCTCATCATGAAACAGAGCAATGTCCAGTCTGCCTGCTACGGTGATCCCAACAGGAACACTGGACCTCCAATAGGCTAACACATTTTGGGGACTTGCCCCTTCCTCAGAGCCCATTCTCCTCTGACCTCTAAAATCAACAAGGGATTTTTTGTCTGCACAACTGCCGCTCACTGGATATTTTCTCTTTTTCGGACCAGTCTCTGTAAACCCTAGAGATGGTTGAGCATGAAAATTTCTGTAGATCAACAGTTTTTTAAATAATCAGACCAGTATGGCACCAACAACCATGCCATGTTCAAAGTCACTTAAATCCCCTTTCTTCCCCATTCTGATGCTCAGTTTGAACTTCAGCAAGTCGTCTTCACCATGTCTAGATGCCTAAAAGGATTGAGTTGCTGCCAGGTGATTGGCTGATTAGCAATTTGTGTTACCAAGCAATTCAACAGGTGTACCTAACAAAGTGACCGATGAGTGTATATTGCTACTCTTAGACAGCATAATCTCCAGTTGGGGCTTTGATCATTGAGAATAAAAGGGAAATCGGATTGGTTACCATGGGCAGCATTATAAGTTCTTCCTTCAGATACTTAGTCCTACAGCAATTGATATGTCCCAGATAAAAAAAAAGAAACCTAAAGTGAACCTGTGCTTCATTTTAAACCTTTAAACTAATGGTCTTATCTATGAGCAAGCACATTGCTCATAGATGCAGGATTCCTGTCATATCTTTATTAGTCAGAAAAGCATTGTGATGGTGGTGTGGGCAGAACAGAATACAAATGGGGATCAAGAGTGGTTCTGGACCCTAGGCCAAAGAGTTTTTTATAAAGAGTTCAAAAAAGAAGATTTAACATAAGTCTACAGGGTAGCAACAAGGTACTGCAAAAGATAAATCCAGGGTCATAATGCAACAATTTGGGAACAGCAAAGGTCAAGTAGCAGGATCACAGGGCAGCATAAGCCATGGCAAATTATAAATCTTGAGCCACAAGGCAGCAAAGATACAGTAGGGACAGTAAGCAAGATCCCAGGACAGCAATATAGTACAGCAAAGATTAAGTCCATGGTCATACAGCATCAATCTGGGCACAGTAAGGTACAGGCTGCAAGATCACAGGGCAGCAATATGATACAGCAAAGATTAGGGGCCAGGATCAAAGGGCAGCATTCGAGGCACAGCAAGATATTGATAGTAAGGACTCTGCACAGCAAAAAAAGCTAAATGAATATTTACACTTTAAACCTGAGCTGAGTATTGACTCCATGAACTGTGCTGGGTCATGTGGAGATTTTGGGCATGGGGTGTCTTGTGACAGGCCTCATTTGAGCTCCTCTCTGATTTCATTTCACTTTGTTACTGGGGCCAAACTTACCATTATTTCATAGCTAAAACCTGCAACTTTCCATTTCAGTTTTAGGACAGGCTAGAGTCAAAACCAGAAGAATTATCAAGATAAACCAACAGGATACTTAATCTCATTGGAACTGACCTTAATCTTTTTCTCAGACAATGGCTAAATTTAAACAAGCCACCTAAATACTGCCACAGGCACAATGACTGCACATCTGTTTGGTGCTCAATATTTTAGTAAGCATAGTACAGTGGTGTGAGTAAAAGGAAAACGGAAAGAGAGAGCTAGTAGGAAGAGCAGTGGACTAAATTAATTGGAAGCTATAAGTTAAATACAGTGTTAAAGTTGACATTCTTCAATACACAGATGGACATGCATCTGAGAACAATTCAGATATACAGTATTTGATGTGAGTATTGTCTCAATCAACCCTCACTTTACTGTAAATTGAGTATTATAGTTGTATAGGCTTAAGTTGAGGAATCAAGAATCCTTTAGAATCAAGACATGAGGTATAGGCCTACAGAGGTAACCACCCTAACCTGTGGCACATGACAGTCCTGTGTCCTTTAAACAGTTAGGTGATAGTGGCTATTCTGTAACTTGTACAAGCATACAGTACTGGAATAAACCTGTGACTGACAGGCCATATCATCAAGAGAGAATGTCACCAGCACACTGAGTGTCACCAATATGGGTCCATAAGCTTTAATCAACGATAACATAGTTACAGCAAGGCAACGTTTCGGAGTCTCGTAGGACCCCTTCATCAGGTACGTGACATGCCTGATGAAGGGGTCCTGCGAGACTCCGAAACGTTGCCTTCCTGTAACTATGCGATCGTTCATTAAAACTTTTGGACCCATATTGGTGATCCTTGGTGTGCTGGTGACATTCTCCCTTGCTGATTCTGTTCGGTTCCAGCTGATGATTGCTGCAGCACCCACTTATACACACAGCCATTTTTAACGCATGAATGTGTGCAGAGGCATCCCTAGGGTTGGTGTCACCCGGTGTGGTAACACGTGGTGTCATCCCTCCAGAGGTGGGCGGTCCCTGTCGTGTACACACAGCCTGGCTGTGCTCTTCCCCTCCCTGTGTCCCCGTTGCACCTCCCAGAGTCCCGGAACGGTAGTTTATTTCTATTACAAGAGATGAACAACATCTCTTGTGATAGCATGGGCCATGACAGTTCCTGTTTATGGAGAAATCTGGGATCTATAAGACCCCAAATCTCTCCTCTGGCCTCCCAATGCATGCGATCAGACACAGATCATTCTGATCACTTGCATTGGGACTGCATGGTAGAGCCTGGTAAAGTCGTCGGTGGCAGGAGGAGGAGGGGCGCCATTCCGCCGCCTATAAAAGTAACCCAGTGGCTTGTTAGTCCCAGATTACTTTTATCTTGTGCAAAATGAGAGAGAGAGAGGGGGAGAGGGAGAGAGAGAGAGGAGAAGAGAGAGATGGAGAGAGAGAGGAGAAGAGGGAGAGGGGGAGAAGAGGGAGGGAGAGAGAGAGAGAGAGAGAGAGGAGGGGGAGAAGAGAGAGAGGAGAAGAGAGGGGGAGAAGAGAGAGAAGGGAGGAGAGAGAGAGGGGGGAGAACAGAGAGAGGGGGAAGAGAGAGAGAGGGGAGGAGAAGAGAGAGGGAGGAGGAGAAAAGAGAGAGGGTAGGAGAAGAGAAAGAGCGCGGAGGAAGAGAGAGAGAGAAAGGGAGGAGAAGAGACAGAGAAAGAGGGAGGAGAAGAGAGAGAGGGGAAGGAGAAGACAGAGGGGGGGAGAAGAGAGGGGGGGAGAAGGGGGGAGAAAGGGGGGAAGAGAGAGACAGGAGAAGAGAGAGAGAGAGGGGGGGAGGGGGAAAAGAGAGAGGGGGGATGAGAGAGAGGGGGGAAGAGAGAGTGGGGACAAGAGAGTGGGGAGAAGAGAGAGGGGGAAGAGAGAGAGAGGGGGGAGAAGAGAGAGAGAGGGGAAGAAGAGAGGGGGAAGAAGAGAGGGGGGAGAAGAGAGAGGGGGGAGAAGAGAGAGAGAGGGGTGGAAGAAGAGCGAGAGAGGGGAAAGAAGAGCGAGAGGGGGGAAGAAGAGAGAGAGGGGGGAGAAGAGAGAGGGGGGGAAGAGGAGCGAGGGGGAGGAATAGAGGGGGGGCAGAAGAGAGTGGGGGAAGAAGAGAGAGGGGGGGAGGAAGAGAGAGAGAGAGGAGGGAAGAAGAGAGGGCAGGGAAGAAGAGAGAGAAGGGAAGAAGAGAGAGAGGGGAGAGAGAGAGAGGGGGGAAGAAGAGAGAGGGGGGGAAGAAGAGAGGGGGGGGAGAGAGGGGGCGGGAGAAGAGAGGGGGGGAGAAGAAAGAGAGAGAGAGGGGGAAGAAGAGAGAGAGAGGGGGAAGAAGAGAGAGAGAGGAGGGAAGAAGAGAGAGAGGGGAGGGAAGAAGAGAGAGGGGGGGAGAAGAGAGAGGGAGGGGAAGCAGAGAGAGGGAGGGGAAGAAGAGAGAGAGAGGGGGCAAAGAGAGAGAGGGGGAGGAGAGAAAGAGGGGGGAGGAGAGAGAGGGGGGAAGAGAGAGAAAGGGAGAAGGGGGGAAGAAGAGAGAGGGGGAGAGAGAGAGACGGAGACTCTATTTGACAAGTAAAGGAGCACATACAGTATCTGGGGTCTGTGGCTGCACTGATACTTGATATGCAGTGATGGTCTCCTCTCCTGCACCCCCTCTTCATGGTCAGCTGACCTCTAGGCTCCGCCCTCCAGCCCTATGCAGTGAATGGAATAGACAGCTGGCTGCAGAGAGGCCAGGTGGGTGGAGCATAGCTGCGATGGTCAGTCTGGACCTGGGCTTCCTGCCGGATCTTAACAAAGTCAGTGGGTGCAGCAGAGAATCAGCGCTCCGGGAAGGCACAGAGAGGGTAAGACCTGTTTTGCAACAATTGTGGCAGAATCACATTGCATTTGAGGTGTCTTTGAAGGATAATAGGACCCAAACATGCAGCGCTCAATGCACTGCGATTGCCACGCAATTCAGAATAGTGGGCAGATATGCGGCAATTCTGCCCGCGATTCCAAATTATGAAGTGTGAAAGGATTCTCAATGTTAGTGAACTGTTCAATGTAGGTGTGCTTAATGCAAGGTCATTAGTTAAAAGATATCTATAGCTACAGCATACAATGTTTTTTATTTTTAGAACATCAGCATTAAAATTGCTATACAAATTATAGTTATTTTTGAAAATCCAATATGAGTTTGCTTAAAAAAAAACTCCTTTCATGGTGTGCTTGCTGGTTATCTGCTGGCCATCTTGTTCAACAACCACTGAGATTCTATAAATGCTTTGAAGCTTTTCCTCTTCTCATTACTGTGGTTTACGTTCAATTTCTAAAGACTACAAATTCCACAATACCTTGCTTCCTGCAAGCAGTGATTCCTGTACTGACTCCGCCTCCTGAAACTCCTCCCCTCAGCAACTCTGTAGCTTAGAGCGCAGGCTCTGTGAAATGTGTGACACAGCAGTGCATATTCATAGGGGTTAGGGCCTGTTCACACTAGAACACAGTGTAGAAAACACATGTTACATGTGCATTTCCAAAACAGCATTCAGATTACACTATATTTGTGATCTCCAGTGGGTGCCAATGTTAAGGTAACGACACCCCAAACGCAGATTGCAAGCACACTGCATTGTCCTGCACCAGATCGCTTAATAAAGAAGGACCATGCAATCCAGTTGCAGTGTGTTTCCAAAAGTAGTGCTTGCACTGCTTTTGCTGCGGTGCAGTGCAATATGAGCCCATTCAATATAAATGGGCTCAAATCGCATCACACAGAACTGCATGTGAATCGCAAAGGAAAACACAGTGAGTTCCTGTGCGATTCCTAGTGTGAACTGACCCTTTGGCAAATGTGTGTCACAGAATTTAAGTAAGTAAGTGTCTGCAATTCCTCACAAATTAGGTTTTTAATATTATTCAGATTTATAAGAATAGCGCTAGAAGTAAATATAATGTGAAAATGAACATATGATTTTAAATATTGACCATAGATGCACAAAACGGAACACAAATAAAATGCAACAATACAAAAGCAGTGGACGTTGCATTACATTTGGGGCAGAGGGTAGGAGACATTCACTTGTAAACAATGAACCAATGCATATAGATCTGCACCAGAGAGATGAGATTCGTTTAGTTACCAATCGAAATTTTTGTTATTCGGATATTTGCATGTATCTGAATCTTTGAATCACAATAGTAACAAATTTCAACGTATCTGAATGAATTATAACAAAACAACAAATTAATTTGTATTCATTTGTTTCATTCAGATGACATAATGCAATATAGTTTGGGCCTTTTGTTAATATTTGAAACATCCAAAATAATGTAATGACTTAACGAATGATCCAAATTGATTTGAATCTATTTTGTTTTTATTTTGCTTTAACATTTTTCTTTATTATAAAACATGCCCTAGTCTGTACTAAAACCTAACTGTAATACAGTACATTAGAGCTGTTGTGCTTTATCATAAACAGACATACCATATCAATTATATCATGTTTTATTATATTAAGATAATATTTAATTAACCAATACAGCATCAACAAATGAAACTCCAGCTACCAAGAAAACTATACAGCTAGCAGTAAATACATGTCCCATCATATTTACATCTTTATTTTTGTTTCCATACTTTCTAATTAATATTGACTGATGACAGCCTTGCATGCAGAGCAAAAAGGGCTCCACTGGTGATTTCTTTCTTTCTTCAACTGTTTCCAGTTATGTGACCGAATTCTTCTATGGCAACAAACCACAGACATACCATGCAACTGGAGTCTGCACATGGGACAAAACTGAATAACATTTCCAGCAAAGACTGACTTTTTTCACTATGCTCTGGAGAAAAGATCTGCTCTAATCAAACAACTATATCAATAAAAAGTTCTCCGCCAAACAATTCTAAAACTAATGGAAAATGACTCAGGTTAGACAGGATCACGGCTCATTTGTAAAATATATAATACCATGTGTCTGACTTACTGCAGTTTCTTCTTTATTGTACTTGAAGAAAAACATATATCATGAACGTAATAAATGGCATTTATATCCAAAAAAGGAAGTAAAACATATTCAAAGTGTTTCTAGGGAAGCATATTTACCCTAAGTTAGGATGGCTATAGCTAGTAAAATCTCTATTAGCTTTGATAGCATCATTTTAGAACTGAACCTGCATACCATGGTTTCAGTGGTGCAAAATATTAGGCAAATTAGGATAACGGTTAGAATTATATAATTGGTGTCTTACCTAGCCTAACCTCCTATCTTCTCAGTTTCTCCAGCATATGTACTCCCATTGTAACCCTACTCTATTCACTTCAAACACAGGCAAAACAAACCAAAATAGATTCCTTAATGACTGTGGGTGGTTTGGTTAGAGGCACATTGGCATCACTAGGGTTGATGTCACCCTCACCCCCGCCTGGACATGGTACAAGAGATAGCCAGAGATAGTGGACATGATAAAAGAGATGGTCAGAAACTGTGCGGATATGATACAAGAGATAGCCAGAGATTGTGGCCATAGCTTTGTTCACAATGGTGTGGGAGTCTCCAGTAGCCATGGATGGATGGTGCAAGGGTCCGGTCTCTGGGACTCCATGTGGCCGTGGCTTAAGGTGGTGTGATGGAAGTCTCCAGCAGCCACAGATGGATGGTGGCGAGCCGGGGTTCAGTCTCCTGGACACCATGTCCAGGCTGCTCACAGTGGCATGGTGGTGGGATGGCGCAGGCTTGGATCCAGTCTCTGGAGTGTAACTCAGGAGGCATGCCCACTGCCGTGCTGCCATTCATTCAAACATGGTGCCGGGCAGTGCCATGACATCACTGACTCACTGCGCATGCACCCGCCCAGCCGAAAATGGTCGAGCATGTCCGAGCCTGGTTGGCTTTGGAACTCGCATGCAAAGTCGTCGCATGGCTATATTTTTTACAAATGGTTGACAAACCTGGTGTCTCCCCTCTGGCGAGCGTCACCCGGGTGGGGAAGAACAGCACTTCTGCCTTCTGCTCCTGGGAACTAACTTTTAATCTTAATTATTAGAGATGAGCGAAGAAATGAAAAATTCGATTCGGCTGATTCGGCGAATTCCAGTGTGAAATTCGATTCGATGCGAATTTCTCCGCTACGAAGATGACTTATTTAAAGGGTTTCTAGGCTTCAGAGAGCCTTTAAATTAGTGCAGAACACTGTACCTTTAATTTAAATGCCCTTGGAGATGAGGAAGGAGAAGGAGAAGGAGAAGGATGAGAAGAAGGAGAAGGAGAAGGATGAGAAGAAGGAGAAGGAGAAGGGTGAGAAGAAGGAGAAGGATGAGAAGAAGGAGAAGGATGAGAAGAAGGAGAAGGAGAAGGATGAGAAGAAGGAGAAGGAGAAGGATGAGAAGAAGGAGAAGGAGAAGGATGAGAAGAAGGAGAAGGATGAGAAGAAGGAGAAGGATGAGAAGGAGAAGGATGAGAAGGAGAAGGATGAGAAGAAGAAGGCTGAGAATAAGGAGAAGGATGAGAAGAAGGAGAAGGAGAAGGATGAGAAGAAGGAGAAGGATGAGAAGAAGGAGAAGGAGAAGGATGAGAAGAAAGAGAAGGATGAGAAGGAGAAGGATGAGAAGAAGAAGGATGAGAAGAAGAAGGATGAGAAGAAGGAAAAGGATGAGAAGAAGAAGGATGAGAAGAAGGAGAAGGATGAGAAGAAGGAGAATGATGAGAAGAAGGAGAAGGATGATAAGAAGGAGAAGGAAGAGAAGAAGGAGAAGGAGAAGGATGAGAAGAAGGAGAAGGATGAGAAGAAGGAGAAGGATGAGAAGAAGGAGAAGGATGAGAAGAAGGAGAAGGAGAAGGATGAGAAGAAGGAGAAGGATGAGAAGAAGAAGGATGAGAAGAAGGATGAGAAGAAGGAGGAGAAGGATGAGAAGAAGAAGGATGAGAAGAAGGAGAAGGATGAGAAGAAGGAGAAGGAAGAGAAGAAGGAGAAGGAGAAGGATGAGAAGGAGAAGGATGAGAAGAAGGAGAAGGATGAGAAGAAGGAGAAGGATGAGAAGAAGGAGAAGGAGAAGGATGAGAAGAAGAAGGATGAGAAGAAGGATGAGAAGGATGAGAAGAAGGAGAAGGATGAGAAGAAGGAGAATGATGAGAAGAAGGAGAAGAAGGAGAAGGATGAGAAGAAGGAGAAGGATGAGAAGAAGGAGAAGGATGAGAAGAAGGAGAAGGATGAGAAGGAGAAGGATGAGAAGGAGAAGGATGAGAAGAAGAAGGCTGAGAATAAGGAGAAGGATGAGAAGAAGGAGAAGGAGAAGGATGAGAAGAAGGAGAAGGATGAGAAGAAGGAGAAGGAGAAGGATGAGAAGAAAGAGAAGGATGAGAAGGAGAAGGATGAGAAGAAGAAGGATGAGAAGAAGAAGGATGAGAAGAAGGAAAAGGATGAGAAGAAGAAGGATGAGAAGAAGGAGAAGGATGAGAAGAAGGAGAATGATGAGAAGAAGGAGAAGGATGATAAGAAGGAGAAGGAAGAGAAGAAGGAGAAGGAAGAGAAGAAGGAGAAGGAGAAGGATGAGAAGGAGAAGGATGAGAAGAAGGAGAAGGATGAGAAGAAGGAGAAGGATGAGAAGAAGGAGAAGGAGAAGGATGAGAAGAAGAAGGATGAGAAGAAGGATGAGAAGGATGAGAAGAAGGAGAAGGATGAGAAGAAGGAGAATGATGAGAAGAAGGAGAAGAAGGAGAAGGATGAGAAGAAGGAGAAGGATGAGAAGAAGGAGAAGGATGAGAAGAAGGAGAAGGATGAGAAGGAGAAGGATGAGAAGGAGAAGGATGAGAAGAAGAAGGCTGAGAATAAGGAGAAGGATGAGAAGAAGGAGAAGGAGAAGGATGAGAAGAAGGAGAAGGATGAGAAGAAGGAGAAGGAGAAGGATGAGAAGAAAGAGAAGGATGAGAAGGAGAAGGATGAGAAGAAGAAGGATGAGAAGAAGAAGGATGAGAAGAAGGAAAAGGATGAGAAGAAGAAGGATGAGAAGAAGGAGAAGGATGAGAAGAAGGAGAATGATGAGAAGAAGGAGAAGGATGATAAGAAGGAGAAGGAAGAGAAGAAGGAGAAGGATGAGAAGAAGGAGAAGGATGAGAAGAAGGAGAAGGATGAGAAGAAGGAGAAGGATGAGAAGAAGGAGAAGGATGAGAAGAAGGAGAAGGAGAAGGATGAGAAGAAGGAGAAGGATGAGAAGAAGAAGGATGAGAAGAAGGATGAGAAGAAGGAGGAGAAGGATGAGAAGAAGAAGGATGAGAAGAAGGAGAAGGATGAGAAGAAGGAGAAGGAAGAGAAGAAGGAGAAGGAGAAGGATGAGAAGGAGAAGGATGAGAAGAAGGAGAAGGATGAGAAGAAGGAGAAGGATGAGAAGAAGGAGAAGGAGAAGGATGAGAAGAAGGAGAAGGATGAGAAGAAGAAGGATGAGAAGAAGGATGAGAAGGATGAGAAGAAGGAGAAGGATGAGAAGAAGGAGAATGATGAGAAGAAGGAGAAGAAGGAGAAGGATGAGAAGAAGGAGAAGGATGAGAAGAAGGAGAAGGATGAGAAGAAGGAGAAGGATGAGAAGAAGGAGAAGGAGAAGGATGAGAAGAAAAAGGATGAGGAGAAGGAGAAGGATGAGAAGAAGGAGAAGGATGAGAAGGAGAAGGAGAAGGATGAGAAGAAGGAGAAGGAGAAGGATGAGAAGAAGGAGAAGGATGAGAAGAAGGAGAAGGATGAGAAGGAGAAGGAGAAGGATGAGAAGGAGAAGGATGAGAAGAAGGAGAAGGAGAAGGATGAGAAGAAGGAGAAGGAGAAGGATGAGAAGAAGGAGAAGGATGAGAAGAAGGATGAGCAGAAGGAGAAGGATGAGAAGAAGGAGAAGGATGAGAAGAAGGAGAAGGATGAGAAGAAGGATGAGAAGAAGGATGAGAAGAAGGAGAAGGATGAGAAGAAGGACAGTTCTGTGACAGTTTCTGTCTATTTCTGACAGTTCTGGGACATTCACTCCATACAGCGGTTTCAACCGCTGTATGGAGGGAATGTCATAGAACTGTCAGAAATAGACTATTAATGACAGTTCTGGGACTGTCCTTCCATGCAGCGGTTGAAACATTGTATGTATTTGTTTCCATAAATGGATCCATTTATGGAAACAAATACATACAATGTTTCAACCGCTGCATGGAAGGACAGTCCCAGAACTGTCATTAATAGTCTATTTCTGACAGTTCCATGACATTCCCTCCATACAGCGGTTAAAACAGCTGTATGCAGTGAATGTCCCAGAACTGTCATAAATAGTCTATTTCTGATAGATCTGGGACATTCACTCCATACAGCTGTTTTAACCGCTGTATGGAGGGAATGTCATGGAACTGTCAGAAATAGACTATTAATGACAGTTGTGGGACTGTCCTTCCATACAGCGGTTGAAACATTGTATGTATTTGTTTCCATAAATGGATCCATTTATGGAAACAAATACATACAATGTTTCAACCGCTGCATTGAAGGACAGTCCCAGAACTGTCATTAATAGTCTATTTCTGACAGTTCCATGACATTCCCTCCATACAGCGGTTAAAACAGCTGTATGCAGTGAATGTCCCAGAACTGTCATAAATAGTCTATTTCTGATAGATCTGGGACATTCACTCCATACAGCTGTTTTAACCGCTGTATGGAGGGAATGTCATGGAACTGTCAGAAATAGACTATTAATGACAGTTCTGGGACTGTCCTTCCATGCAGCGGTTGAAACATTGTATGTATTTGTTTCCATAAATGGATCCATTTATGGAAACAAATACATACAATGTTTCAACCGCTGCATTGAAGGACAGTCCCAGAACTGTCATTAATAGTCTATTTCTGACAGTTCCATGACATTCCCTCCATACAGCGGTTAAAACAGCTGTATGCAGTGAATGTCCCAGAACTGTCATAAATAGTCTATTTCTGATAGATCTGGGACATTCACTCCATACAGCTGTTTTAACCGCTGTATGGAGGGAATGTCATGGAACTGTCAGAAATAGACTATTAATGACAGTTCTGGGACTGTCCTTCCATGCAGCGGTTGAAACATTGTATGTATTTGTTTCCATAAATGGATCCATTTATGGAAACAAATACATACAATGTTTCAACCGCTGCATTGAAGGACAGTCCCAGAACTGTCATTAATAGTCTATTTCTGACAGTTCCATGACATTCCCTCCATACAGCGGTTAAAACAGCTGTATGGAGTGAATGTCCCAGAACTGTCATAAATAGTCTATTTCTGATAGATCTGGGACATTCACTCCATACAGCTGTTTTAACCGCTGTATGGAGGGAATGTCATGGAACTGTCAGAAATAGACTATTAATGACAGTTGTGGGACTGTCCTTCCATACAGCGGTTGAAACATTGTATGTATTTGTTTCCATAAATGGATCCATTTATGGAAACAAATACATACAATGTTTCAACCGCTGCATGGAAGGACAGTCCCAGAACTGTCATTAATAGTCTATTTCTGACAGTTCCATGACATTCCCTCCATACAGCGGTTAAAACAGCTGTATGCAGTGAATGTCCCAGAACTGTCATAAATAGTCTATTTCTGATAGATCTGGGACATTCACTCCATACAGCTGTTTTAACCGCTGTATGGAGGGAATGTCATGGAACTGTCAGAAATAGACTATTAATGACAGTTGTGGGACTGTCCTTCCATACAGCGGTTGAAACATTGTATGTATTTGTTTCCATAAATGGATCCATTTATGGAAACAAATACATACAATGTTTCAACCGCTGCATTGAAGGACAGTCCCAGAACTGTCATTAATAGTCTATTTCTGACAGTTCCATGACATTCCCTCCATACAGCGGTTAAAACAGCTGTATGCAGTGAATGTCCCAGAACTGTCATAAATAGTCTATTTCTGACAGTTCTGGGACATTCACTCCATACAGCGGTTTCCGGCAAAAAGTGTATGTGCAGAGTTCCTCTATTCTGCAGATACACTTAGAGGAGCTCTGCAGATACACTTAGAGGAGCTCTGCACATACACTTTTTTCCGGTTTGGAATTATTCTTATTTTCATCCTACTTCTTCTTCTTCTTCTTCATCCTCATCCTCATCCTCTTCTTCTTCTGAGGATGAGGATGAAGAAGAAGAAGAAGAAGAAGAAGAAGAAGTAGGATGAAAATAAGATTAATTCCAAGCCGGCAAAAAGTGTATGTGCAGAGCTCCTCTAAGTGTATCTGCAGAGCTCCTCTAAGTGTATCTGCAGAATAGAGGAACTCTGCACATACACTTTTTGCCGGCTTGGAATTATTCTTCTTTTCATCCTACTTCTTCTTCTTCTTCTTCTTCATCCTCATCCTCAGAAGAAGAGGATGAGGATGAGGATGAGGATGAGGAAGAAGAAGAAGAATGAAAAGAAGAATAATTCCAAGCCGGCAAAAAGTGTATGTGCAGAGTTCCTCTATTTCTGACAGTTCTCTCACAGCTTCTTCACATGTACAGCGGTTGAAATATCTGTATCCTAAATGGAAACTAATAGATACAAATTGTATCTATTAGTTTCCATTTAGGATACAGATGTTTCAACCGCTGTACATGTGAAGAAGCTGTGAGAGAACTGTCAGAAATAGAGGAACTCTGCACATACACTTTTTGCCGGCTTGGAATTATTCTTCTTTTCATCCTACTTCTTCTTCTTCTTCTTCTTCTTCTTCTTCTTCTTCATCCTCATCCTCATCCTCTTCTTCTGAGGATGAAGAAGAAGAAGAAGTAGGATGAAAAGAAGAATAATTCCAAGCCGGCAAAAAGTGTATGTGCAGAGTTCCTCTATTTCTGACAGTTCTCTCACAACTTCTTCACATGTACAGTGGTTGAAACATCTGTATCCTAAATGTAAACTAATAGATACAATGTTTCAACCGCTAAACATGTGTTCCTTCTGTCAGAGAACTGTCAGAAATAGCGGAGCTCACTGCAGGGACACTTTTGCCGGCTGATCGGGAAATGTTCGATTCGCGCACCCGAAGTAGGCAAAATTTCGGTTTCGACACGAATCGAATATTTCCTGAAATTCGACTCGAATTCCGGTTCGCCTAGTTCGATTCGCTCATCTCTATTAATTATCCATATAGCTTCTCAGTAGCTCACTGGTAAACATTGTGGTTTCTTAGTCAGTAAACCAAAAAAATAAATAAAAACATACATACATATACTATATATATATATATACAGTATATATATACATATACATACACACAGTGTGCTCCTGTGCAGATTTTGGCTTTACAATAAGCCACAACCCCAAAATAAACCAAAATTACTAGAAGAGTTCTAGAATGAACTGGCTGTACAGATAGACTGCATGTGTATAGGTACATTACATGAAGAATACATTAGCTATATTACATTAGTTGTAAAGGTATAGATGGAATGCATAAAGACGAACTCTGATAAAAACAATAAAACATCATTGCAGTGGCTAACCTTCCCCCTCCTCTTGCACTGCAAGGCTTAAATGCTCATTATTTCTGGGGGGTAGAGGAAAATGTTGTAACACTTACCTTATTCCTGGCTCTCCCAGCCACTGGGTTGTGGGCAGGCCCACACCATCCTCATGTACAGTGCAAGACTATGTGCCCTTCTCATAGCCAGGGCAACTTAGGCCTCATGCACACTGGGCATTTAACCCCTGTACATAAGATCCCAGCATTTTCACAAGGCAGAAGAACAGCATTAAGCCCTGATGCCAGCAGGGACGAATGCCTAGAATGCAAGACATCTGCACAGGAGCACACTGTATATATATATATATATATATATATATATATATACAGTATATGTATATATGTTTTTATTTTTTTTTTGGTTTACGGACTAAGAAACCACAATGTTTACCGGTGCGCTACTGAGAAGCTATATGGATAATTAAGGTTAAAAGTTAGTTCCCAGGAGCAGAAGGCAGAAGTGCTGTTCTTCCCCCTAGTAAGTTCTATCCATAGCACTGATCACTAGTAATGTACTGACTATTTTAACATCTCTCCTGCTGCCAATCCTTTTACAGCAAGTGTGTGAGTATAACCTCCGCAGAGGACTGGTCAATTAGGGCTCATGTACACTGCAGCTGATAAACTGACATTCAGCAGCCCCTGAACTTTCCCTAATGTTTTCCTATGTGTCCATGTACACATAGTCGTTTACAGTCGTTTACAGGCAGTGGTGTTTACAGTTTTTTTTAACGCATCAAAATTGTGTTCAGGAGTAGATTTTACCGGTGTTTCAAACACCAAATGCTTGTAAACGCGTGTAACTGCTTGTATACGCGGTTAACCGCGTTCACAATTGTTTGCGCTTAGAAGTGTTTTTGACTGGGAACAATTCACTAAGCGGTATCCTACTGCATCCGGGTATGCAGTAGGATACCGCATAGCATTTAAAAAAACACACTAAAAAAGGCTATTAAAATACTGCATGAATTATTTTATCAAGTCATGCAGAATTTTAGTAGTGCAAAGCATGCAACATGTTTCAGCTGTCAGTGGGATTCCCACTGACAGCTGAATGTAAGAATTGCCGGCAATTAAAACATAATTTAAAAAAACGGCGTGGGGTCCCCCCTCCCATCTAAACCAAGTCCTTTGGGTCTGGTATGGATTTTGAGGGGAAGCCCCATGCCAAAATTAAAAAAATGGCATGGGGTTCCCCCCCAAAATCCATACCAGACCCTTATCTGAGCATGCAGCCCGGCAGATCAGGAAAGAAGGGGGGGGGCAAACGAGCGTGAGCCACATGCCCTCAACATGGGGGGGAGCTCCCCCTACCCCAAAGCACGTTGTCCCCATGTTGATGGGGGCAAGGGCCTCTTCTCCACAACCCTGGGCTGTGGTTGTGGGGGTCTGCAGGTGGGGGGCTTATCAGAATCTGGAAGCCCCCTTTAGCAAGGGGGCCCCCAGATCCTGCCCCCCCAACTGAATGAATATGGGGTACATGGTACCACTACCCATTCACAAAAAAAAGCTGTAGTGTGAAAAAAGACAGGAGTCATTCTTTGACAAGTCCTTTAATAAAACAATGTCCCCCGAAGTAGATTCAATGTCAATCATGATGCCCGCCACCACTGCCGCTCCAGAGAAAAAAAAAAAGGCTCCACTATCGACGCTGGCCTCCGGCAGTCTGCCTCTGAGCACGTTTGACAGATCTTAAATATGTAAGGGGCGGGGCCACCCAGTGACATCACCCTTGTGACCCCGCCTGTGTGACATCGACCGGGGCATGCTAATCACTGATGTCACAGCTCCTGATGACATCATAAGATGAAACATGTAGGGTGGGGCTTGATAGCGCTACACTTGTCTTCAGAGAAGAAATTGCTTTTTGCTGGGATAAAAAGTGCCATGCACATGGTTTTTATGTGAGTGCAATTTTAAATGTTTTTTACCTAATAAATACGCTATGGAAGTTTCCCTTTGATGTTTTTACGGTGGTGGAGGAGTACTGTGGAGGTTCTGGAGGAGTTTTGTCGCAAACAATTGATCTAGAGGTGCTTCCATTATGGAGTCTGTCATCAGCATATAGAGGTGTCATTCCCACACAGAAGGCCAACTTTCCTGCAGGAGAGCGCTGCAACATCTCATGAGATATGTGACCTACCATTCCCGGTGATCGATTATCTGTGGTGAGTGGGGCTCTGGAGGGGGAGGACTAATTGGAGCCCTATGCACAGGGAATTGCTATGGATAAGAAGATTTACTACTGTATCACTTAATATTCACACTGGATGCGGATGGGGGTTTCTTTGGAGGGTTTTTTTTTTACTTTTTAATTTTTTGGGAACTTTTAGATGTTTGCACAATTATTGGGACTTTAATATATATATTGTTTTATACAATTTCACTGTGTACACAGTTTCATGGCATTGTATATGTGCTATTTTTAGCACTATTGTCATTTTAGCACCTTGTATTTACTTATTGGTTTATTTGGTATTTAGTCACTGGGGAGGAGGGATATAATTGCCAGCCCACGGGGCATTATAGCACATGCACATTTGTGGGGACCCTTTGTGTAGTAGGGAGTTCATTCATTTAATTAAGTAATTAATTAATTAAAGTTGTTTTTGAGAGAGGCAGCGCAGCAATTTTTATGTTTTTACAGCGATTCTTGTTCCCACTAGACGAGGTGAGGATGACATTGTACTCAGTGTTCACCCCTATCTGCAGGCCCTTGGAATACATATCATGCATCCCAGGAGCCTTTGAGACAGTCTCCACCAGTTAGTGGATCGCATGCATGCACAGGGTGGGCCACCTCTGAGTGGCAAGTTAGATGATGTTTCTTATTAAGATCAATTTGACTATTGTCACACATTGACAAGTGTCACAGAAAAAGGCTATTGGGGGCCCTATCAAAATATTGCTATAGAGCCCCCTAAATTGTATCCAGCTCTATTTTAATACAATCCACTGAGCTGACCAGAACTAGTTCCTGAGGGAATTATTACTGTGCTTTAAGCACACCTACATTGAACAGTACAACCAGGGGCGGACTGACAGCTCATGGGGCCCCTGGGCAATAGAGGATCATGGGGCCCCTGTGTCCTCGCCCACACTCAAACCACAACCAAAAGAGCCTCTGAAAGGTACCAGGGGCATCTCATGGGGCCCCCTACTGACCCTGGGCCCTAGTGCTCAAATGGTTAGTCCGCCCCTGAGTACAACTATTACTGTGAAGAATCCTTTTCTTGGACTGATCTTCAAACCCGATGCATACAGGCATTACAGAATAATAATAATGTCCTATTGTCTTTGATTTGCATGCATATTCAGCTGCTAATATCTTTGGATGTACTGATCTATTTAATATGCACTTTTTTTACCAAAGGCAATGTCTGCTTACATGTTTTACTACATTCTTAGTATGAATTGTGCAGGTTTTGTTTGGCTCATTTGAATATAAGTCTAAAATTATACTATAAGTGCATCTGCATGTGCACAAATTATCAGGAGATAAAATATAGTTCCATGGCCACTTAAAACCATTACCCAATCAGAATCTCTGAAGACTGGGGAGTAAGAAAAGGTTAGTCCATTTCTTTCCATATTCCTTATCAAAGCTCAGGAGCCTCGGGTGGGGCAACAGCTTAATGAAGAATAGCAATTTAAAAAAAATATTTGTACTCTAATACAAAGGAAAACACAAATTAAATACAGGAGTGGTGTATTCACATAACAGAAGATCTCCGCACTGTGTGATAATGTTTCACCATTTGCTGCAGTTAAACCTAAATTTAGACTTATCACCTAATCACAAAGCTTTCTCAACCAGGTCTTGAGATTAGGGTAAAGAGAAAAATGCCATGCCTTAAAGTATAATTAGAAGCAAAACATTTTTCTTTTCAGTTTTGAAGAGAGACATTTGAACACCTGTCAGGTTTTCTTTGCTGTCTGTGCCCGTTTGGGAGATTTATACTCCCTATATGTCATGTTTACCATTATCATTAATAGTGAAAGTGAAAACAAATTAAAAAATGTTGGGTTGTCGCCAGAACCAAAGTAGAGGATAGGTCTTCCAATGGGCACACTAGTTTTGGTGACCCTGATGACAACCAGGGATTAACTCATTTTGGAGGGATTTCCTCTCACTTCCTGTTTTGGCCTGGGCAGATCCCTGATATGTAACTGAATCACCCACATGTACTCCGCCAGACAGTGCCTGTATCAGGATTGCTCAGGCCAAGCACCAGCCATAATCTGAGTTCACAGCCCTCCAGTACTCCATTCATCTTGCACACCTGCACTTACATTGTGTCAAAGGCAAAGTAGGCACAATGCACTCAGTATACTCCTGGTAACCCTTGGCAACACTGCCACTCTGACTGGTGACACCTCTTGTGCAGGGCCCCACATCTTGCATGAGGTTCCAGGACATCACCATCCCCTAGCCTGACCAGGTTTGCACACAGTTGGCTACTCCAGGATCCTTCTTCTCCATGCAAGTGTCTCATGAGATATACAGTCTAGTAATAGCTTAGCAGGGTACTATTCCACTTCACAACAGCAGGGTTACTAAGGATCCACTTCAGACACAAAAAGCAGCCAGAAGTCCAGCTTGATTTTATTTGAACAGGTTTCTTCAAAAGTCCATGACATCACATCTTCTAAATCAATCATTTAGCAGTTCTGTCCATATAGTGGTGTATCTTAGTGGACCCAGTAACAGGGGTGCCCATCTCAGGAGTAGAATAAAGATTTCTCTTCTTAGGTCATGGCTCTCCTCACTGGCAATCCTCTTCCCATCATCCAGCTTCTCCTAAACTAAGAACTACCCCAAGTATTTATATGATCCTACCAGTAGGAAATTAACTCATCCTTCTTCTTGGAAGTTTAAAGGAGCAACTAAATTTAGGCAGAACTATACTCACCTTGAATTCAGCAATGAACCATCCTTGGAACTCCCCACCGGGTGGCTCAAGACCTGGCCTTTACTGAAGCCAAGTGGACATGACGTCACTCCCGCGCTTGGACGAGAGTGCCATCAGATTTGGTACTGATGAATTTGTGCAGTGAGATTTTCTTGTGCAGCTTACTGTACAGGGGCGGACGAGCAGGTAAGAGGCTTTAATGCAGAAGAGACAAAGCATGCCTGTCTGTCTGTCAATTTTTAATTACCAGGTTAAAGTTCCCATTTAAAGGGGCAACCTAGTGACCCCTGCCTACATATGGGACAGGAAGTGAAGGGAAATCTCCTCCTTACTCTATCCAAAATGAAAAAAAAAAAATTTGTCTTTGGTTCTAATTTATTTAACTTAAAATGTTTCCCTCCCTGATGGAAGAAGCAATATAATCTGCGACTGCTATCAATATTCATGACATGTGACATATTGCAGCCAGGTCTATCACTCTTGAAGACTAATCTTCTATCTGCAGAATTTGTAAGCTTTAGGGCCTGTGTCAAAGAGGGTTTTATTTTCATGTCAAGCACGTTTTGCAAATCCATACATGTCTATAGAGATGTAAAGCCCTCTTGAAGCAGATGAAATGCAGGTCATATGTACCTTTAAACGAATTCTGAAGGATCTCAGAAGAATCTCATACTGATGCCAAACTAATGTCATTGACATAAGCCCAAAGCTTGTCGACACAGGCCCTTATACTACACAACTGAGTATACTGACAAAGCAAAACAAAATAGGGGTTACATTTCCAAAATCCAGGAGGTCCCATTGTGCACACTAAACGCCCAACAAAAACTGTCTTTGTGGAGGTGAGTTTTTCCTTTAAATTCTTTTCCATCAGTTAAAAGACTTTGTTCACAGTGGATCATTTTCTGGCCAACATCGAATTCATCCTGCAAAAAGATTTCACAACTTTCTGCTGGTTATAAGAAACATGTAGTGACTTATAGTCAGCAAGACTACTATAACTGCCTCACTGGGTACTCAAAACGTTAGGTTTTTACTGGACTTAAACAAACGTACGGTATTCATGTAAAATAATCCTCCAAAAAAATGTTTCTCTGTAGGAAAACAGCATGTTACCATATGTTTCAACCCAAAACAGAGTATAAGCCAGAGTATAAGCAATAGTAAACTAGACAAAACACTTATCAGTGTTTTAATTACTGGATTCCAATTGGCAAGTATACTCTGCATGTGAAAAATCCTAGCCCTCCTTTAATTGTGATAAATTGCTGGAGAGTCAAAGTCTGTACACTGCAGACTACACAATTGTTCCCAGTGCCTTTTATAGCTGGCGCAGCTAAAATTAATAAAACATGCATATCCCTAGAAAATTACAAAGAAAACACTTATCACTCATGTGAACAAAATTTAATTGCCCACACTTTGCTGCCCTGTTCTTTTTCTGAATCTCTATTAGATTAACTTCTTCAGTGCTGACCAAAAGATTCCCCATGCTGTGACTTGTAGTTCCTCATGTATGAAGGTGCCACAGGCCTCTGAGCACATAAAACATGGTCAAAAACAAGTGATTGTAACCGTATTTTTTTAATAACATACGTTATACTTATCTGCTCTGTGCAATGTTTTTGCATAGAGCAGCACTGGTCCTCCTCTTCTGGGATCTCCCACCAGTCTTCCTGGCTCCTCCCCCCTGCTGCTTGCTATAGGGGCCCTTGTGTGGACTCAAACCCAAGCAGCGTTGTGTGTGTCCATTGACACCCCCCTGCTCCCTCATTACAGGCTGTGATTGACAGCATCAGGAGCCAATGACTTCCTCCATGTCCACAGAAGGTTTTAAACTCTAATGCAGAGAATGCATTAAGTTAAAAAAAAACTTCTACCTTTACAACCACTTTAACAGCTCTGGGTTTTTCCTTCCGTCAAAGTTGTTTTTACACTAGTAAATTTCAAAACAAACGTTCATATGAAAATTCAAAGTACATAAGTTGACTTATCGAATGTCATTCTAAAGTACTTCAAAATTTCATTTGCGTTTGACATTTGGTTATGGCATGAAGGACTTTCCCATACGAAAACCACATACACTGTAGGAAATTCATTAGTTTGAGAAAAAACTTTTCATCCTGTTCTTTCGAATTTTATTGGCACTGCAGTCAAAAACATACAGTAATTTGACCCAACTAATGATTAGAAAGTACTTACCTTTATTTTAATCCAGTACAGTTTGGTCACAAGATTCTGCAGGTACAGCTCCCCTGTATGGGAGTGCTCAACAATTGCCGTGGAATCCGGGAGCCTTGACATAACCCATAGGCTCCCATGGCCCAGCCATTGATGCACTCCTTCCTCTCCCCTGCAGCAGGGATGCCAGAGATACAGGATCACATGAGTAGATTACAAAGAGATACGTACTCAGATCTGTTTTACAGAGGGTATGCAGGACAGGTAGGAAGAAAGGGGGATCATTCCTATGAATAGTTAGGCTTTTCTTCCACTTTAAGTCTTACAGACTACTACCTCCAAAATATCACAATTGTACGCCACAACATTTACTGGAAAACTTTTAAGATCATTGTTACAGACTGTTTTCCCTTAAATGCTAATTATTTTTATTAAACAATAGTTGGTCTGGGTACATTCAAATTACTAGAGAAAAAAAAGGGGCATGTATGTATATTTTATGCATGTAATATCAACAAAAAACAAAGTGCAGAAATCCATAGTGTTAAATAAATCTTTCACTGATCTGATGCCAGTAAACTGATACCCACTTGGCCAGAATGGATAACTGTCCTTGCCACATTTGCTATTCCTTTGCGCCTCTTATAAAATGAGTCTGTACGGTTAGCACTGTACTGACTGTAATAATAATCAATGTACATCACAGAATCACACACTGTTCTAAAGGAAGGCAGCAATCCAGCAGAACTAACCTGATTTTGTAATGGATGATCTAATCTTAAATTAAATTGCGTTGTTAGTGTACTTGTTACTGTGGTAACACGCATTTGTGGAATCTATTCGCCAAAGTTGTTGCTAATGAAATACTTTGCATGAGTCCTGGGACATTTTGGGCTTTCTATTCCTGCTCCTGTCTTTGAATGGCAGCTACAAAGAGCTGGCACAGAGACCTTGTGAATACTAATGAAAGGACAACAGACGGCCCTGGTGTTCCCACGCTGAGCCAATGAAAGGGAGCTTCCACTGGGATGAAAACAAGCTGAAGAGCTGACAAACTGTAGTACTTAATGGAAATAAATGGATCCTCGATGTTGCTGAATGTATTACTCCTTGCAATGGTTAACGTTGGTAAACAAGCTGGAACATATGCACCAAATTTTATAAAAAAATACTTTTTAACAGGATCCACTCACTTTCTATACATAATTATGTATGGATTTCAGAAAGCTGCATCAATGGAAACATTAGGCATTTGCGGAAGACGAGCATTTGGGGTTACATGCCATTCATACAGGATTACACATGATAGGTGATTAGTTGCTTTTCTATGTTCCAGCCTACATAAATCAGGCTGACATAATAAACTGTTACTGTGAATGAACAGTCACCTTTGCCAACTGTATAGCTGTGTCTTAAATAAAGCAACCTTTTGATAACATTAAAGGAAAATTAGATTATAATCAGTATTCTATGTACTTACCAGAAGAGATATTTGCCCTTCTTTAACAATATTTAAAATGCTCTTGATTTTCTTCATGTCTTCTCCTTCAGTGTAGTTCCAGTTCACATTGCCGTTTATGCCATCTAGTTGTGTGTCTGGTGCTGGCAGGTGGAATGGCCGAAGCTGGCAGTTGGGCATGCTTTTTTCAAGCTTCTGTGCATGGGAATCAGACAGAGCCCTATTGAGGAAGCCCTTGTTATAGCAATCAGGTTCGTGGACTGAGCTGCACTGAATGCTAGACTGGGAATGCTCTAATCCCCCAGATGAATGCCTGCTTGGATCGAGGACAGCGGGCTGAGCTGAGTTTTTAACGGGAGACAATACACAGTACTGAGTGGCATTGGATGGCAGGTTCTCTAGGTTCCCTAAGGGACCAGTTTTTCCTTTAGATATTGGGTGTATGCTGGAAGTCCTTTTCTCTGAGGCTACCTTGGTAAATAGAGTCAAAGGCTGGCTGGATTTGATGTAAGGCACATCCAAAATCTCATCCATGTCAAGGTCATAGTGTTCAAGTTCCCCAAGCAACACACTTGGCTCAATGCTCCTACATTTAAACCCACTCTCCTCACCGGGACCTCCATCTTTCCCAACAGTCTTGCTGGGTTCTCCATTCTTTTCATTTTCTTCCTTTTCCTCTTTTTGATCATCACTTTCATTTAGTTTTGGACTCTCAGGTTGATGCTTCAATGGTGAGACCCTCTTCACAGGCCGAAATTTACTGTAAATATCTGCAATACCTGTTGGCTTTTGTGTGTTTCCGATAAGAGCAGACACTCCACAGTTCCAGTTAGCGCTGGAAACTAAAAAGGTAGCAGAACAGACATCAGTTAGTTGGTGAGAATAAAAAAGAGAAATACCACAAATAAAATCTGTGAAATGTCTTAGAACTACTAAGATCATTGACTTTTATATGCTTACACATACTTAGGGGTTGATTTACTAAAACTAGAGAGTGTAAACTCTGGTGCAACTCTGCATAGAAACCATCAGAAAACTTCCAGATCTTTTTTTCTTTCAAAGCCTAATTGAACAAACTGAAGTTAGAAGCTGATTGGCTACCATGTGCATCTGCACCGGATTTTGCACTCTGCGGTTTTGGTAAATCAACCCCTTAGATTCTTATCTTTACACTTTTTCTAGGTTGCTAGGATTAATTTACTAAATGAATATCAACTGAGTTTCAAAAATACGATAAAGCTGTGTTTATTTAAATCAACTAAGCATATGCAAAAATCTTATTTTTTAATTTCCTTCGCACATGAGTGGGCATTGAAAATGAACACAAGTTCACCTTATTTGCTACCAATCCCTTTCCTAAAACGAACAGACCCTATTCGTTTAGTAAATCAGCCCTACTGACAAAGTATTGAGGGCTAGCATGCCAGCTAGGTAATCAGCATTTTGATCAGTGGTCAGTAATGGCTGCCTTTTCATTTCTCTCATGATGGGTTTCCTTTAAAGAATTGTGGAAGGGGGGCGTGGCGACCACTGAAGAAGATGGCCTCATGAGCTAACAGCTCCTTCTCATGTCGTGACCGACCGACGAGCTTACGCTACCCTAACCATTGCACAGCCCTCTACTGCTACCAAACACCCAGCTGAACATCAGGACATGCCATGGCGCCACAGAGAAACCACACAGCCCGCTAAATTATCGGGTTTTTTCCCGATTCTCCATAAAGGGCTACACAAAGATGGCAGTGGGAGACCATCCCCACACGTCGCCATGCTGCCTCTAGCGCCCACAGACCCAGGGGTGAACGGTGTCGGAGCAGACCAACCGCTTGTGCAGGAAGATACAGGAGGGTCCGGAGCAACTACTCCCTCCACACGGAGCCTGGTTAAATCCAGGCCCTGCAGGGACTCCCAGGCCAGCAACGATGATCCTCTGATGAAGGTAAGAGATCGGCCTGCTATACACACAGATGCACCTTCACCAGTAGACCCCATCGCTACATTCCCTACACTGGGTCATCCAGTATCAGATACCATGTTGAAGGACATGTTACTCTCTTTAGGGGCATCCCTTCAAATGGATCTATTCTCCTGTATCCATAAGCTTGCAGCTGAAGTACAGGATCTGGGAGACAGATTAGGATATGTGGAAGATAAAATGGGAGAATACGTTCACTCTTTCAACTTCTTAATAGACGCCCACGAGGCCCAAAAAGATGACATGGCTTGGATAAAAAACAAGGTCGCAGACCTGGAAGATAGGTCTCGATGTAATATCTTAAAGATCCGTGGTATATCTGAAGATATTCAGGCGTCTCAACTACCACACTACATTCGTGACCTCTTCCACAAAGTTGTGCCTGAATTTGTGGCATTGTAACAACACTATAATTCAAGACCCCAGTAACGTAATGGTATTGTCCCGACACCTTATGGAATATTTTGAATCTAACAATACTGGGAACGTTGACACATTCACGCTATGGAATGCCCATAAAGCATATATGTGTGGCATGATTCTGCGACTCTGCGCACATGCCAAGCGGGTAACCAATTTGAAACTTAATACTTTGTTGATAGAAATTCAGTCACTAGAAACCCTGAACAAAGCCCAACCCACGCTGACTGTCTCTACTTCTATCCATAAACTTAGGATGGAACTCAGGGAACTCTTGCGGACTCCAACATGATAAATGTCTTAGTTTTTTAAATCTCCGATACTATTCACATAATAATAAAGCAGGGAAGCTTTTGGCAAATAGACTTAAAACCCAAAGAATTAAACACAAAATCCCATTTATACTCCATCCTACAACAAATGAGAAACTAATAAATCCCAAACAAATTGCATTTGGTGACTATTATGAGAGTCTCTATAACTTAAAAAATGGCCCAACCACCCCTCAACCTTCTGCCAGCAACTATTTCTTGCTACGCTGAATATACCCTCCCTTACTGAAAAGCACTTACACCAACTTAACGCCCCTTTCACAACCTCAGAAATCATTCAAGTTATCAAAACTATACCTTCTTGGAAATCCTCCCGCCCAGACGGATTTACGAATGAATATTTCAAAACCTTCCGTCTGCATTTATCCTTCCATCTCATAAATTTATTTACCACTTCACAACAACAAAAACTCTTTCCCCAAGAAATACTGAGGGCACATATTGTCTCGCTCCCTGAGCCTGGGAAAGATGCCAGTTTACCTTCACACTTTAGGCTGATTTCACTGTTGAACTCAGATATCAAAATATATGCCAAGCTCTTGGCACTCAGACTGATGAAAATTATACCATTCCTGGTGTAACCGGACCAAACAGGCTTTACAAAAGGACATCAAGCATCAGAAGCGACGAGACAAATAATCAATATTAGTGACTACGCTGAACGCTCGCGAACACCCTCTCTGCTTCTATCTATTGATGCAGAGAAGGTGTTCGATAGAGTACACTGGGGATATATGACACAAGTCCTGGAAAAATTTGGTTTCCAGCCCCAATACTCTCGGCGGTACTAGCATTATATTCTTCTCCCTCAGCCCAGGTATACACTTCAAATTTATTGTCTAAAACCTTCAACATCACTAATGGCACAAGACAGGGATGCCCTTTGTCGCCACTCATCTTCAATCTTATGATTGAGCCACTGGCGGAAACCATTAGAACTAATACTTCTGTCTCGGGCTTCTGTTTCCACTATAAGTCCCATGTCATTAGATTATTCGCTGATGATGTGATCCTGGCGTTAACAAACCCTTCAGAATCATTACCATGAGCACATTCTATTCTTTCACAATTTGGTGCCATTCCATACTACAAGGTAAATTTTTCTTATTTTAAACCTAGGAATTTCTGCATTAGCTAATACAACCTTGGAAACCTCCTTTTCCTATACTTGGACTTCTGGGGGACTGCCGTATCTAGGTATCATCTTAACCCCTTCCACTGCTAATTTAGCGGAATCTAATTTCCAGCCCCTTATTAAAAAGCTTAGCAACGAACTTACATGCACAGCCAAATTTGAGCTATCCTGGACAGGTAGACTAGCTGCTTTTAAAATGTTATAACCTACCACAAATTATTTATCTTTTCAGAACTCTCCCCATTCCCCTGAAATCCTCATATCTATCTTCCTTAGAATCCCTGTTTAAAAAATATCTATGGAACCAGAAAATAGCTAGTTGCTCCTACGCCCAACTTATGAAACATAAATCAGTGGGAGGCATAGGGCTAGTAGATATTAAAGATTATTACACAGCCGCTTTGTTGGCACAGATTAAACATTGGTTTAATTCGCCTTCAGAACACTTTTGGGTAGACATAGAGACAGTAACCATACCGACTCATGACCTACAGCACCTATTGCTAGCTGATTTATGGGTTCCACAGCACTTAGATAAACTACCTATCACTGTTAAAGCCTTGCTAATGGCTTAGAGATTAGCTACTAAACTTCAGACTGACATTTATTCTCCTGCTGACATATCTCTACCTGCGAATGTACTAAATATTCTCCTTCCGCATCTGGTGGTTACTTACTGGTCTTGTTATGGTCTATACAATGTGACAAATTTTTATGAACAGGCTAAACTTAAACGTTTACGAGATCTGCAAAAGGGTAACAAATTTCTATTGTCAATACTCTTTAAGTTATTTAGTATTTACCATTTTCTATTGAAATAGCCTCCCTCTCCCTTACAAATAGACACCAGAATATGGCAATTTTATAACAACCCACCTAAATCTACCAAAGGGATTGCCTTTTTTTACACCCTTTTCCAAAATAAGTTATTTTTCCATAAAACTGGCCCTATTCTTTTCCTATGCTGTATCCCACTGTGTTAATTACTGGGAACTCACACAAAAAAAATATCTAGATGGTACCTCACGTCGTACCGTATAGCTCACTATACACTGGGAGGCTCTCCTTTGTGTTGGAGAGGTTGTGGCCAGGTGGGCAACCTATTGCACGCCTTCTGATCAAGAATCTTCATAGCTTCTGGCGAAGTGTGTTCTGACTCCTCTCCACTGTCACGTGAGTACTGACTAATCCTACACCAGATCTAGCAATTTTAAATTTAAGAATTGACGACTTTCCTGTCATGTTTCGCAAAGTAATTACCTGTATATTACAAGCTGCTCGTTAGACTATAACAAGACATTGGAGAGGAGACAAGGCGCCCAATTTGTCCAAAGTAATTTCTATCACCCAATCTGTCCACTCTTTTGAGAAACTGTTAGCATATTGTAGGTCAGACAATATACAATCCTTTGATAATGCTTGGAAATATTGGAAAACATGGTATTTGAAGGATAGAGTCATGGATATACCCGGATCCAGTCTTAACAGCTGAATCACAACTTTGTTGTAATGATGGATAGTTTATTCTCTTATCATCTGTTGATGTATGGTCATATGTATGCCCTGCGAGGCTAACCTTTGATTTGCTCTGTATTTATTTTATTTTCTATATTTCTCCTCTGCAGTTGCAGGGGTGTTCTATTTTTGTAAACTTGGAAAGTTCAATAAAAATTATTGAAAAAAAAAATATTATTGAAAATAAAAATATCCAACACATTGCTAAGTAGTAATATGCTTTATGGTTTTCTTTTCAGTTTAGAAGCAAAAACATAACCATATTATTCACCTGTGTTTATTTAGGAACTTGAATATGTTATTCATGTTCCTAAATAAACACAGGTGAATAATGAAAATTCATGAACATTTAAATGAATAATTTAAAAATATTTGTAATATCAAAAAGGGGTTGCCCAAGAAATATATGATTCTGGCATATGTAAACGAGATGCTATGAACATAGCTAAAGATTTTAACTCAGGGAGATTATTTGTTATATATTTACCAGTACATATGCTCATCAGAATCATGCAATTGATTCAACAGGGGAGCTATAATAATATGCCACCTTCTCAAACAACATCTTGATACTGATGGTTATCAGGTGGTTTAGACCAGTGGACTCCAAACTGTGGCCCTTTGCTTGCTTTTATCTGGTCCTTGGGGCACTATTCCTCCCACTGACAATAACAATGAGGCATAATTCCTGCCACTGACACCAACAATCTAGCATAATTCCTTCAATTGACACCAACAGTGGGGCAATATTCTTCCCACTAACATCAATGATGGGGCACTATTCCACCCACTTACACCAATGACTGGACACTATTCATACCACTGACACCAACAATGAAGCACTATTCCTCTCATGGACACCAATGATGGGGCACTATTCCTCTCACGGATGGGGCATTGTTACCGATGCCAGGACATTTTCTACTCCCTTAGGCTCCTCTAAAGTCTGAAGGATAGTAGACTAGCCCTTTGTTCAGAAAGTTGGAGACTCCTGGTTTAGACCATCAGGCAATGCCCAGAAAAAGATATGGAAGTGGAAGGGAAGCATATTTTGAATGGGGTGGAAATTTATGTTGCTATTCCTTGCCTCAATAAACATGTTTAAATTCCACTTACCTGCCATTGCAACTCACAAAGATTGATAATATTATTGCAGCATTTGATTTCAGGATATTTCCAAGCTCCACAAACTGTCTGGTAATTTACTGGTAAACATCAATGTCAGAAATCCCAAAGACCAATGTCTGTTTGGGGTAGAATTCCTTAAAAAGATGGCTTGCAAGCATTTAGCTATGACATTTTGTCATAATCAATATGTTATAGGCACAACAAGTGTGAATAGGTACACCACTGTATACTGCACTTGCAAGTCAAAGTACTTGTGTTGTTTATCATAAGCAAAGCCAAATATTGCTGAGAATGTGCTTTTAAAACTAGATCTAGTGTACAGCTAATACTCGTTGGACAAGTTTTAGTCTTAGAAGAAAGAAATATATCAAAAATTAGCTCTTCCCTTTTAAGGAGTTCTGGAATGGAAATCCAAAGCACTGCTGGGTTATTATAAAATGACTCATTCACTGGTTTAGAAACCAAAAATATTAGACACAGTCAATGACCATGACTGTTTAATTCTTGTTTATGCACAGACTTTATAAGTATATTTTATTATAAATACTGATACATATCCAGCAGCAGATATTTATTTAGTAAAATGGTTTACATCTGGAAGTATGAAAGGAACTGGCTGGAAGACACATAATGGACACTCTAGAAAATATGTAATAATTTTCGTTGTCTACCGATATCCAACATACAGTACAATATAGTGTTTTATTCCATAACTTACTCTCTAGCACATTCAAACATTTGCAATTATGACTTGATAATATTGGGCTTGTTTCTACTTCAGCGGATTCCTTTTTTAAGGAGTCTATACTAAGAGAAATATGGGGCCTGCCATTTGTAACCTATTTCTGAAAATGCTAGTTATCTGGCTTTCTCTAGCCTCAATTAATCTAGGTCTAGTCATTGGCCTAGGGCAAGTCCGCAGCAAGCAAATTCTGAACTCCTGATCTGCATGCAAGAGATTAGGGTGCAAAGTGAGCAGGAGGGGGGGGGGGGGTTGAAGTGAAAGTATGAGCAGAGAGGGGAGGGTTAGGATGTAGAGGTTAGCAAAGAAGGTGGGGCTGGGGTGCAGAGGTGAGCAGATAGGCGTTGGTGGGCACTGTAAGTACCCCTGTTACATTGCTGGTCAGTGTAGATGACTCAGTTACATTAGTGGTCAGTATAAATGACTGTGTTACATTGGTGAAGAATCCCTTCATTACACTAGTGGTCGCCGTAAATGTCCCCATTACATTGGTAGTCAGTGTAAATACCCCTGTTACTTTGGTGGGCAGTGTAAAATTCCATGTTATATTGGAAGGCAGTGTACATACCCTCATTAGATTGATGGTCAAGGTAGTCAGTGTGTGAATGTTTTCTAATACATTGGTGGTCAGTGTAGAACCCCCTGTTACATTTGTGGTCAGTGTGGAATCCCCCTTTACATTTGTGGTCAGTATAGAAGCACCCTTACATTTGTGGTCAGTGTAGAATCCCCTCTTACATTTGTGGTCAGTGTAAAATCACCCTTACACTGGTGGACAATGTACAATTCCCCATTATGTTGGTGGTCAGTGCAGAATCCTCAATTTCGTTGGGGTAATTGTAGTTTTTCCACTACATTGCTGGTCAGTATAGTGTGGTCTCATACTAACCAACAATGTCACTGGGGGGATTTTCAGAATATACTATTTGTAAAAAAAAAAAAATGATTTGTTCATGTTCATCAGGGCTCCTCCAACTGATGTAGGGACACTCTTCTTCCACCAGGCAATGAAAACAAAAATTCATCGCACTAACTACCAACCCTTAATTTTTTTCTGACCTCTAAAACGAGGGCATTTTTCCTGCCACTGACATGTGGAATTTTTTCTCTCTGAAGAACCACTGACACCAGGGTTTTTTTCCCCCACTGAAGCCAAAGCATTTTTTCCTCCCACTGTCCATTACACTTAAGGGGTCTTTCCTTCCACTTATACCAAAGTATTTTTTGTTTTACTGACTAGATATGTAAGTGAAAAACTCCTGACGGTTGCAGTTTGAGCACAACGATGTATGTTGTACAGTCCTGACCACTACTCTTTATATTCTGTTTAGAATATTTTATAGACCTGACTTCAATATGCTATTTTGTTTGTTACATAGTGCGACAGTAACAATCTAGCTCATAGCACAGTAAATAAGAGGTATTTTGTGGGTACAACGACTATGGACTGTATACATTTTGAGTTATAATTAGTCTCAGACGGTACACCACAGCCACACCCAATATTTTCAAACTGTAGCCACAGCTCTTTTTAAAGCTTCAGCACGTTGCATGCGCTGCAGCCTCTTCCATCAGGGATTTTTCTTTCCCAATTTCTGATGTTGGGAGATATCCTGCTTTGAGTTCAAAACATCCATTTAGCCATTTAGTCATTTTCACTTCTCTCACTCACTGGTTGGCTTTCATTGTAAAGCAAGGCCGATTACTTGTTGTGACTATTGTTAACATTTACATATTGTTTATATTGTTAACATATTGATTTTCTTTAGTTTTTCATTGAAACATCTGCAATATTTCAGGTTGTCAGTAAGAAAAATGTGTTCTGTCAGTAAATTTTATACAGTTGTCAATAAAAAACAGTGTAGAGAGGTCGGCAACCCTGACACCAAGGAATTAAAATTTTAATATGATGTCATGTGATAGAAATGCTGGTTTATTCTTCAGTGTACTATTCATTTTCTGAATAAGTGTTTTTATACGGTATTTGTGGTTTTAATATAACTTGAGTTTCAAAACTGGAGATTCAAGCACCTATGAAAAAAATGGCCGGAGCTACGCCAGGGGGAGGAAGTCATGTCCCTGTGATGAAACACAGAGGGGTGGGGCCTTTGGATGACGTCCTTGCGCTAGCAGGGACCGATGACTGATGCCGTTTGTTGTATTTCCTGTGATAAAGTGGTGTGCTGTAAGCACCATGAGAATGTGTGTGCATTTCATTTGAGTGGTACAAATAAAAGATTTGAAAAAAAAAGTGAAGCGCTATGGATTGTTTTCTTTTCTATTGATGGTGTTTGGAGAAGGAGCTGAGTTTAAATGGGTATATCTCATTGGAAAACAAAAGACTGGCTTTAAAGGAGACACAAGCTTTTTGTAACCTTGCATGTATATGTACATCATATCCTGAAGGTGAGAGCACAACTGGAGATGAAGGTACATGGAGGTGAAAGGAGGAGTAAATTGGTTTTTCACAAGAGTTTATGAGCACATTGTTGGGTTTTAAAGGAAGAAGCATATAGACTTTTTTGAAAATGGGTATTTTTTTTGTTTTTTACATGATTTGTGATTTATAATTGCAAATGAATAAGTGTGATATATATGTACTGATAAGCACTAAACCACTTTTATATAGAATAAAGTATAGGCATTGGATTCTAATATGATTTCTCTTATATTTTATTGCAACATGTAAATTTTTCTTACATTTGTTTGGTTAAATCACCTTTTCTCCCTTTTTCTCCTCTCCAGTACATAAAAAAAAAACTAGACTTCTGCAGCTCAATCTAATTCTCACTGCTGGGTTGCCCATTTTATAAATCATTATTTTGAGAATACACAAAGGGAAACAAGGCCCTGCTTTTCTTCCCAATGGCCACTACAGGGGGAGAGGGAGGCAGAGTGGGGAATTCCAGTAAGAAACCTTGCCGCAATATTCCCATACAAACGTAAAGAGCAAATGGGTGATTCAACCCCCTCAGAATTCACCAAAAAGCTGAAACAGCAGCAGTTTCTTGTGGCCACTAGACTAGCCAGTACTATGTGATTCATCTGATTTTAAAGATGTGTATACTTCATGTATGTCTGTGAAGAGTTAGAGGATATGTTTATACGCTGAGACATAATACCACACTACGTGACTACTTTTTTAATCATCTTCTCCAAACAAACCGTTATTTGAGATTTGCATGTAGCAAGACATAGATAAAACCAGAATAAATGCAGTTTATTCTGTATGATTTTACCAACTGGTTCATAACTTCTTCATAACATATCTACCCTTTAGTAGCTGATCAAAACAAAAGCAAACTGATGCCACAAATCAGGTAGGTCATTAATACAGTATTAGTGTAAGTTTGCCACGTGTTGTAATTAAGGTAAACATTTAAATTATACAATTTTAAACTTATACTATTTTTTACATCATGCTGCTTTTTGTTTATTTTTCTCTCTCAGATTATAGCTGTATTTTTCTGTAAGACAGGAGAAGCAAGGTAAAGGGCAGCAAAAAAGGAATTTATAATTGTGTGCTTTGTATGTTTCTTGCCTAAACAGATTTTATACCTTGTAAATTTAGCAGCAGATGAGAAGGGGAAGCAGTTCTGGAACTGTTAAAGGAAGTCACAAAACTCTTTACGACAAGCATCCATTTCATCTATCTTTGTAAGCTCTTATACAGTAGACTTTATAGGTACAAAGGTACTGTATAATGCAAATTTTGCATATTTTTGCAGGTGCTTCTGATTTGCATTGACTTCTTTCTGGGTTGCTACTGTTTGACTTTGTGTTGCTGAAGCAGTTGCTTCCAGCTCCTCAACCTATGAACTGCTTTGAGATGCTTCAAGCAATTCATATTTACTCATAGATGAATGCAAATCAGTTCAAAAGTGATCAAATGCCCATATTCATGTGCCATTAAAGGATAAGTAGGGACAAAGCTTGTTTGGCCCTACTTCTCCTGTAGGTGACAGAAGTGCACTTTGTCCTACACTCCTGTGATCCGAATTGAGCTAAGAGTGGGCTAAAGTTCACATTACTCAGCCAGTCCAGACTCTGGAGAGATCCCAACTTTAATGTCTAGATACACCCAGATGCTTGACCGGCAGCTGGCTCAGACTCACAGCATACCACATACATACACTTTACTTGCAATCAAGCTCATTGTGGCTAGCACTCCTGATAATCTTTCCTATTGCTACGTAAGACCATTACTATGAGAATTTATATTGTCTGTGTTTTCCAAGTTATTAAGTGGTAAATATATTTACCACTTATTGATCATTTATAAACAATGTGGTTGGTGATGTTAAAATATTTAGATGCAATTACATATAGATATATGGATTTTTCTCCAGTAATTTAATTTAGTGAATAGTTTATGATTATTTTTTAATTTTAGTTATAACGTGCATTGGAGAGTAACCATAAGCAATAATGCTCTATTTAAATTAATTCCATATTTAAAGTCATTGTAAAAGCAGATTTTAAAAAAAAATACCAACCATGTCATATTTACCTGCTCTGTGCAATTGTTTTGCACAGAGCAACCCGATCCTCCTCATCTTAGGTCCCTTGCTTGAGCTCCTGGCTCCATCACCCAGCTGAGTGCCCCCAAGACACAGAACGTGGCTCGGCCCCACCCCCTGCTCCCTGCTCACTGGGTGTGATTGCCAATGGCTCTCGCTGCTTTTTCTGAGCCAATGAGCAGAGAGAGAGCTGAGAAAGCCTTTGCTGTCATGCACATTGCTGGATTGAAATTGGGCTCAGGTAAGCATTTGGGGGGGGGTCGTTGCATCCAGAATGTTTTTTAGCTTTATGCATAGAATGCATGAAGGTAAAAAACCTTCTGAATTACAACCACTTAATAACACATAATAATTGAGTGGGATCATGCCATCAATTGTTATTTTGTTGTCCCTACACCCAGAGTTGCTGATATACACTATATTGCCAAAAGTATTGGGCTGCCTTCCTTCACATACACATGAACTTTAATGGCATCCCAGTCTTAGTCCGTATGGTTCAATATTGAGTTGGCCCACCTTTTGCAGCTATACCAGCTTCAACTCTTCTGGGAAGGCTGTCCATAAAGTTTTGGAGTGTGTCTATGGGAATGTTTGACCATTCTTCCAGAAGCACATTTGTGAGGCGAGGCACTGATGTCGGATGAGAAGGTCTGGCTCGCAGTCTCCGCTCTAATTCATCCCAAAGGTGTTTTATCGAGTTGAGGTCAGGACTCTGTGCAGGCCAGTTAAGTTTCTCTACCCCAAACTCACTCATCCATGTCTTTATGGAGCATGCTTTAAGTACAGGTGCGCAATCCTCTTGGAACAGGCAGGAGCCATCCCCAAACTGTTCCCACAAAGTTGGGAGCATGAAATTGTCCAAAATGTCTTGGTATGCTGACGCCTTAAGAATTCCCTTCACTCGAACTAAGGGGCCAAGCCCAACCCCTAAAAAACAACCACACACCATAATCCCCCTTCCACCAAACTTTACACTTGGCACAATGTAGTCAAACAAGTACCCTTCTCCTAGCAACCACCAAACCCAGACACGTCCATTGGATTGCCAGATAGAGAAGTGTGATTGTCACTCCAGAGAACATTTCTCCACTGCTCTAGAGTCCAGTGACGATGTTTTTTACACCACTGCATCCGATGCTTTGCATTGCACTTGGTGATGTAAGGCTTGGATGTAGCTGCTCTGCTATGGAAACCCATTCCGTGAAGCACTCTACGCACTGTTGTGCTAATCTAAAGGCCACATAAAGCTTGGAGGTCTTTAGCTATTGACTCTGCAGACAGTTGGTGACTTCTGCGCACTGTGCGCTTCAGCATGTGCTGACCCCGCTCTGACATTTTATGCTGCCTACCACTTCATGGCTGAGTTGCTGTAGTACCCAGTTGCTTCCACTTTGTTATAATACCACCAACAGTTGATGTGGAATATTTAGTAGCAAGGAAATTTCACGGATGGACTTATTGCACAGGTGGAAACCTATCACGGCTCCTGAGAGTGATATCACAAATGTTTGTAGGAGCAGACTGCATGCCTGGGTGCTTGATTTTATGCACCTGTGGCCATGGAGGTAATTGGAACACCTGAATCCAATGATTTGGAGGGGTCTCCCAATACTTTTGGCAATATAGTGTATGTTGTATTTAAAATATAGCTCTATGCCACTTTCTATTTTAGATAAAACATTTTCAGACCACACTTGCTATTTTTTGCTGGCTGATGTGCACCTGCCTCTCAGCTCATTATAAGACAATCTTTGGAATGTTAACGTTATAAAGAAAGTATGTAATTCTTCACCATGTAACCTTTGGTTCCCTGACATTCACTGAACACACTGGGTTAGATTATTCTGCATATACTGTAGCTTGCAGAATAAATAAACAATATCATTTATTGCAATGGAGTTGTAGCTGCACAAAAACAGTCAGTAAACCAGAACATACTATTTCCAGTCTACACTTTTTGCACAAGTTATCCCCTTGTTGACTTCCTCATTGTATTGTGTTATATAAGGCCTTGTTCACACCATACCAGCACAAAAACTGACGCGCAGATTTCACTTGCAGAGACATCAATTTTCATGTTTGCCTCAACAAGTTTTATACACGTTGCAGATTCCTGCGCAGAACAAATCTGCACGTGATACTAGTGTTGTGATGTGTATGGGGCACATAGAGAACAATTGATTTCATTGGGCCCTTGCAGAATATGTGTTGAAAAACTGACCTCTCTGGAATTTGCACTATGGTGTGAATAAGCACTTAAGGTAAGGTACAAATTCAACCATTGTTACAGGGACCCCATCACGGATTCAAAACATTTCAGGGAACAGCTCAGAAATGTAATGTATTTCAAAGGCGATCTAAAGTCACATCTCTTACACTTTAATTTTATAACATCAACATTGTAATAGCAATATATTTATTTCTGACAATCCAATATCAGCTTACTTGAAAAATGTCCTGTTGTGAGTTCTGCCTGTCTGCTAGTCATTGCTTTCCCCAACTTCCTGTATTCTCTTCATGCTCTGAAGCGTCTCCTTTGCTCATTCCTGTTAATTTAATTTCTGAGGTCTACATATCCCATGATAATCTGTTGATGCCATGGTGATGATGGTTTCCTGTACAAATTTCGCCTCCTGAGACGCCTTCTATTTTTCAGTATAGTATAGTTGTAGTTCAGACAGCAGGCTTTGTAAAGTGGGTGATAAAGCAGTGGAATGTTCACAGGGCATAGTAAATATGTGTCACTGCATTCAAAAAAGTAAAGTTTGGGGTTCTTCACAAAGTAAGTTTCCAAACTTCAGTATCATTCAGATAAAAAAGAAGTAGGCTAGAAATCAATATATGATTTAAACGCATTTTGCCTTTCTCTTATTTTGTATGAAAGTGGTTGTAAATCCTTACATATACCAAGTGAAGTGACTCACAGAGATACACAGAGATGAAACAAATCATCCTACATAAGTTGTATCTGTATTTCTGAAGTCTTCTCTACATCCGTTCAAAGTGCCAAAGTCATAAAGCTTGTCTGAGAGTTCGGAAAAAAAGGGGTGGAGAGCTGACATGACACATGCAGAGCTCAGGGAGGAGAGCTCTGAGAGCTGATTAAAGGGACAAGACCCCCCCCCCCCCCCCTCCACACAGCTCACAGGAAAAGAGCTGAGGTTGTCAATCTGCTGGAGGTCCCTTTCCGTCACCATTTTTCTCCTAATGTCAGGAAAACTTGTCAGAAGTGATTCATACTGATTGCAGAGGGAAGAAGCAGCAGACAGAAATAACACTTAGGGGGAGATTTACTAAAACTAGAGCACTCAGAATCAGGTGCAGCTGTGCATGGTAACCAATCAGCTTCTAACTTCAGCTTGTTCAATTAAGCTTTGACAATAAAACCTGGAAGCTGATTGGTTTCTATGCAGAATTTCACCAGATTTTACACCATGCAGTTTTAGTAAATAATCCCCACAGTGCCCTTAACTGAGACATGTACACAGTAGAGAGGCATATGGTTTGTTCATGTCTGAGATTTACAACCACTGTAACTTGCAACATGCCTCTGAGCTCGCTAGAAAACTAACTAGTGAATTCCCTAGTATTGCCCCCTCCCTTCTGCAATTTCATAACCCTCTCCTCTTCTGGGAATGTCTAATTACTGTGCTGACCCAGCATCTCCGACCCTCCCCATACCTTCCTATAGAATATTTTATGTAGCTGCTGGGGAGGCATGAATGGGAATAATATAGAGCAGTGGTAGTCAACTTTCTTGATATAGGGGTCCTCAAGTGTGGCCCCTGACATCACAAAACGGCTGCACATAATATGCAGTGAATGGTATGCTACTAAAAGCTGTCAGAGATTGCAGATTTGTAACAGGAGGTCCTGTGAGACTACATAAATGCTACATGAGATGGCAGGACTGCAGATATGACATTGAAGTTGTTGGAAACTAGGGACGCATTATATGTGACTGCTAGACATTACTGCTATTATAGTCCCTTTGCTAGTCAGTGCTTTTACATTTCTGCTCCCTACAGTCCCCTTAAAAATTACTTGTGCCACATTTAATATTTCTATGTGGACATCACAGAAAATAGTAAGAGAGTGTGAAAGAAATAAACAAACCAATCAATTAAATACTGAAAACTGGTTTAAAGAATATTTTACTTCACTAGCCTGACTAGGCACCTAGATAATGAAAACACAGACTATTGTGCGCAGGCCCCAAGGGCCGCACAATAGGTGGCCAATGACCACTGGTTGGGCACCAGGGCGAGATAGTGCCACTATAGTGACAGCTCTGAGTCTGCTGGGGCTGCTAACATCATATCCAACATGGTGATGGCCAGCAGCAGTCTGAGGGCTTTTCGATATCTACACAAGGGAGGATTTTACAGGTAAATTGCATGCCTAAAATATGTAAAAAGCACATATAACTCAATAAGCATTATTGTTGTAATAAACGCTTCCAAAGGGCCTCTTTAAAACTAGCATTGCTTAATGGTAAGGTTGCATGTGCCATGATGTAAATTAGACAAAATACCGTATTTTTCGCTCCATAAGACGCACCTGACCATAAGACGCACCTAGGTTTTAGAGGAGGAAAACAAGAAAAAAAATATTCTGAACCAATGGACTGCAGACACAGTACAGGAAATAACCAGAGACTGCAGACATAGTACAGGAGATGACCAGAGACTGCGGACACAGTACAGGAGATGACCATAGACTGCGGACACAGTACAGGAGATGACCAGAGACTGCAGACATAGTACAGGAGATGACCAGAGACTGCAAACATAGTACAGGAGATGACCAGAGACTGCGGACATACTACAGGGGATGACCAGGGACTGCGGATACACTACAGGAGATGACCAGAGACTGCGAACATACTACAGGAGATGACCAGAGACTGCGGACATACTACAGGAAATGACCAGGGACTGCGGACACACTACAGGAGATGACCAGAGACTCCGGACATACTACAGGAGATGACCAGAGACTGTGGACATACTACAGGAGATGACCAGAGACTGCAGACATACTACAGAGATCGCCAGAGACTGCAAATACAGTACAGGAGATGACCATAGACTGCGGACACAGTACAGGAGATGACCAGAGACTGCGGACACAGTACAGGAGATGACCAGAGACTGCAGACATACTACAGGAGATGACCAGAGACTGCGGACATAGTACAGGAGATGACCAGAGACTGCGGACACAGTACAGGGGATGACCAGAGACTGCAGACACAGTACAGGAGATGACCAGAGACTGCGGACATACTACAGGAGATGACCAGAGACTGCGGACATACTACAGGAGATGACCAGAGACTGCGGACATAGTACAGGAGATCACCAGAGACTGTGGACACAGTACAGGAGATGACCAGAGACTGCGGACATAGTACAGGAGATCACCAGAGACTGCGGACACAGTACAGGGAATGACCAGAGACTGTGGACACAGTACAGGAGATGACCAGAGACTGCGGACATAGTACAGGAGATGACCAGAGACTGCGGACACAGTACAGGGAATGACCAGAGACTGAGGACACAGTACAGGAGATGACCAGAGACTGCGGACATAGTATAGAAGATGACCAGATACTGCAGACACAGTACAGGGGATGACCAGAGACTGCGGACCTTTGGGGAGGGGGGGAAGCAGGTACCCGAATTTTGCAGATACCAGCTCCCACTTCCTTCTTCCCCGTTTTTTGGGACACGTGACAGGTCCCAAAAGACTGCCGGACCATTCACAAAGCGCAGCGCTTCTCGTGCATGTGCAGTGGGCACCTGGCTGTGAAGCCGCAAGCTGTCACAGCCGGGTGCCACACTAAAGACGCCCGTGCCAAGAGAAAAGACCGTGAGGACACCGCTGGACCGAAGAACAGGTAAGGTTCTGCTGCAAAGAAGAGTCGAGCGGCCGGCCCAGTATTCTGACACGGCGGCGGCGGTAATACCGGGCCGGCCGCTCCATATTCGCGCCATAGACACACATTTTCCCCCATTTTTTGGTGGGAAAATAGTGGGTCTTATGAAGCGAATATACGGTACTTTTTTTTTACTTTCTATATTTACTCTCTGCACCTTTTCCTTCTTTTTAATCACCTTTTGCTACTACATTTCCCACCTTAACCCTATGGCAAAAATATTAATATTTGGTCCTAAGTTTTTATTTCCAGCTCCAGCAATCTGAAGATTAATGTATTATTATTATTATTATACAGGATTTATTTAGCTCCAACAGTTTGTGCAGCGCTTTACAACATGAGGGCAGACAGTACAGTTACAATGCAATTCAATACAGGAGCAATTAGAGGGCCCTGCTCATTAGAGCTTACAGTCTAAAAGGGAGAATCAAGTGATTCAAAAGGTAATAACTGTGGGGGATGAGCTGATGGAGAAAGTACAGTACAGTTGTTAAGGCTTCATGCACACTGGACGTTTTAATAATGTTGGTAATGTTAGCTATGTAACGTCACATTAAAAACTTGAGGTTTTCAGCAGTTTTTAGCATTTTTGTATTAGCGTTTAGCAGTGTTTTGCCGCATTTTATAGAGTCTTTCTTTACTAAAAAAAGTTTTAATGGGGGTCAAAAAAGTCCCAAAATGCTGGTTTGCCGTGATTTACAGCGTTTTTCAACATTACAGCGTTTTAACAGCTAAAAAACTCCTCTAGAAACCCACTAGTTCTGGGCCAAAAAACGCCCCTGCCAAAAAACGTTGATTACAGTCCATGTGTGGATGGACACATAGGATAACATGCTGGGCGGTTTACTGGCTGTAGAAAAGAAATGGCAAAAACCAAAAACAGCCGTTGTAAAAATGTCCAGTGAGCATGAGGGCTAAGTGGAGCCAGGATAGGCTTCTCCAAAGAGAAGGGTTTTTAGGGATCGCCTAAAAGTGGACAGAGTAGGAGATAATCGGATAGAACGGAGTAGGGAGTCCCAGAGGATGGGAGAGGCTCAACAGAAAGTACTGGAGGCGAGCATAGGGGAGGTGAAAAGAGAGCTAGACAGCAGGAGGTCTTTGGAGGAACAAAGAGAAGGTTTTGTTTGGTATTTTAAGACAGCTTTAATGACAATTTAGCGGTGCCATAGCCGAGACAGACAGCACTATGCTAGATAGATAGATAGATAGATAGATAGATAGACAGATAGACAGACTGATAAATGTACAGATACATAGATCAATTTTTATTAATCATATTAGGCATTTAAATAGGATGACCATCCTGAACATATTAACCAATAAATCATCCTGCATGTATTTTTTTTTTTGTGTGTCTACAAATAGCCCAGGGAACACTTGCACTGATATTGTCATAGACTCAAATAATCTTTACCGATCCTAAATTGGACTTTATTTAAATCAAGTAGAAGACAGATACCCAATGTATGGCCAGATTCCAAACTGACTTACATTTCATTGCTGTAACAATAAAAATATCTTTAAACACTCATTTTATATTTGGGAATGTAATTCAATTTAAACAATTAAATCAAATCTCGAGTTAAAATACAGCAGGCTGAAAACGATAACTGTTAAGCCTGCAATTCTCTTATTTTAGGACAATGGAAAACGCAATAGCCTGCTAGCTGCCACAGACACATCATTGTGCACATGCATTTTTATGCCTTCTATAAGATTCTGGGTTCAAGGGCTACACTTTTATGTTAGTTCTATTTACATGTGAAATTTTTTCCACGTGATACAGGGAAATGAATCCCATATGCTCACCAGCTGTTTCGTTCTGACAGGAACCATTAAAGGCAGTGCATGGAAATGAATTCTGTCTAAGCCTTATGAAAACACTTCTTTCTGCACAATGGTCTGGCCAGCAGGGAAGAGTCGGCTACACTTTCAGCTTCTTGTCAATCTTGCAGACACAGATCCGCTGTTTTGGCTTATAACCTGAACATGAACTTAACCACCCTAACTTTTTCTGCGCTACTGTTTATTTACTTCATTGTTTGTTTAGAAGGCTGAGATCTATCCAACCAACCAGACAGCATGATCTCCTCATCCCAATCTGTCCCATAGTGAATTAACTTGTTTCTTCAGTTTTGTTCCTGTTTTCCTTTCATTTTAGTCCAATGTGTTTCCTGTCTTTGTTGAATGTCATATTTGTTAAAGTAATGTCAGAATTTAGATCAAATCGAAATGATACGAAGTCTTGAGCCCCTACAACAACTTGTCGTCAGATTGCTGGTAAACAGTTCAATGTATCCCATATGGAATAAAAATATATTTGAAATATATTTTTAAAACATTCTTCCCAATATAATGGCATATATTTGAAACGCTACAATTTTGGCCATATTCAATATATTTGAAAAAAAAAATGATATATATATATATATATATATATATATATATATATATATATATATATATATACACACACACTGTATGTTGAAATGCATTTTTTTTACAAAATATATGAACAATATTTTTAAAAATACATTTTAAATATACTTTATGTCTTTAAAAATACAAAATCTAAATTTTTGGAATGCATTCATATATGTAAAAATATATGTTGAAATGACTTTTTTATATGTTAAAAAAAATCTGAAGAATATATTTAAAAAATATATATTTCAAATATATTTTTCTTCCATGTGGGATAAACCTGTGCCGCATACTCTATCTCTGCACACACGATGCTGGCATTAAAGCCCTTTAATTACATTTACCCATAACCTTATACTAACCTCTAGGGAGCATAATATTTAAAAAGTAGCAAATGTGGCATTCATCAAACATTCAATGGCAGTGAATCATTTACTCTGTATTAAAACACAATATCCAAGAAGATTCACCTGCAGTGGTTGTTTAGTAAATGTCACCTTAGGGACCCACCTATACCTGAAAATGTATGTTTCTTTGTTTGCATGCACAACTGAAAAATACAGGCATGCATATTTTATTATTTACTTATTTCAGGTACTTATATAGCGCCATCAATTTACGCAGAGCTTTACATATATATTGTACATTCACATCAGTCCCTAACCCTCAAGGAGTGTACAATCTAAGGTCCCTAACTTACATTCATACACACACTAGGGCCAATTTAGACGGGAGCCAATTAACCTACCAGCATGTCTTTGTAGTGAGGGAGGAAACTGGAGTAAACCCATGCAGGCACAGGGAGAACATGCAAAATTCAGGCAGGTGGTGCTGTGGTTGGGATTCGAACAAATGACCCTAGTGCTGCCAGCTGGAAGTGCTAACCATTTAGCCACTGTGCTGCCCATGCATGCATATGTATTCCAGGACCATTCAAAGAGTACTCAGAGGCTGTATCTTCTGAAGACCATCTTCAGAAGGGTACTGGTTTAAGGGTTCTTTAGACATATGCATTTCATTATAATTCGTTTTTCGGGCAAAAATTTCATTTTCAGGGATTTGGATTATACAAATCTCCAAATGAACATAGAAACAAATGTCAACAAATCTGAAAAAAATGTATAATGAAATTATCAAATACATTTGTTTTGTTTGGATGATGTCACATAATGCAATAGTAGTTCAGGCCCATGGTAAAATGAATTACATTTTTGAGGGCAGCACAGTTATTAAGTGGTTAGCACTTTCACTTGGCAGCACTAGGGTCATTGGTTCAAATCCCAACCACAGCACTACCTGCATGGAGTTTGCATGTTTTTCCTGTGCCAGCGTGGGTTTCCTCCAGATATTCCAGATTCCTACCACACTCCAAAGACATTCTGGTAGGTTAATTGGTTCCTGACTAAGGCTAGGTTCACACCTATGCAAGTTGCGATTGACTCATTTCTGCATTGCGTTTTTGTCATGTTTTTGATGCGTTTTGCATTTTGCTTTTTTTTTCTTGGTGCTAGGCAGATTTAAAATGCAAAACACATTAAAAAAAGTATCAAAAACACATAAAAAATGAACTATATGCTTTTCTGCAGCGTTTCTATAGAACCAAAAACGCAACTTTTTGCGTTCAAAAAAGTCCCTGACCCCTTCCAAAAAACACAACAGGTGAAAACGCAGAGATGTGAACATGTCCCATAGGAAATCATGTTAAGTGGACTGCAGTGCGTTTCTGCAAAACACTGTGGAAACCGCTTAGATATGAACCTAGGGTAAACTGGCCCTAGTATATGTATGTATGAATGTGTGTTAGGGACCTTAGACTGTACGCTCCATGAGGGTTAGGGACTGATGTGAATGTACAATATATGTGTAAAGCGCTGTGTAAATTGATGGCACTATATAAGTACCTGTAATAAATAAATACAGTTTTGCACTCATTTGATGATTCAGATAATGAATGGATTTGAATTTCATTCCATTTGTTAATTTGAATGCACATAGCGCCAGTCGATATTGTCCAATCAGCTTGTGCCATTTTTCTTGGTGGGCTGAAAACATCAAATTCTTCCTATTCAAATCTGTCCAATTCAATAATATATTGATATATACCAACAAATATACAAAATGAATTCCAAAAAACAAATCAGTTCAACATAATAAATATGATGAAACAAAATTCTTCAATAAATGAAAATTTCCAGTGTGCACATTTCTAATGTTCTGCACTGTTCTGCATGATAATATGTATGTGAATCACTTTTTTCTCCCTCAATCAAGTATGAATTGTCAATAGAGATGAGCGAATTATTCAAAAATTTGATTCGGCTGATTCGCCGAATTTGTGGAATAAATTTGATTCGATGCGAATTTATTCGCTGCGAATTTAACTTATTAAAAGGGTTTCTAGGCTTCAGAGAGCCTTTATATTAGTGCAGAACACTGTACCTTTAATTTAAATGCCCTTGGAGTCTGCTGGGGAAGAGAAATAATACTGTCAGTCAGTATGACATGCAGATGAGTGCCGTCGATCTTAGAATCACCGCACACTTCACTCATTTGGGCAGTCACGGGGCACGACGAAGAAGATGAAGAAGAAGATGAAGAAGATGAAGAAGATGAAGAAGAAGAAGAAGATGAAGAAGAAGAAGAAGAAGAAGAAGATGAAGAAGAAGAAGATGATGAAGAAGATGATGATGAAGAAGATGATGATGAAGAAGAAGATGATGAAGAAGATGATGAAGAAGATGAAGAAGATGAAGAAGAAGAAGATGAAGAAGATGAAGAAGATGAAGAAGAAGAAGAAGGATAAGAAGCATAAGAAGGATAAGAAGAAGAAGAAGAAGATGAGGATGAAGAAGAAGAAGATGAGGATGAAGAAGAAGAAGAAGAAGAAGAAGAAGAAGATGAGGATGAGGATGAAGAAGAAGAAGAAGGATAAGAAGAAGAAGAAGAAGAAGAAGAAGAAGAAGGATAAGAAGAAGAAGAAGGATAAGAAGAAGAAGAAGATGAGGATGAAGAAGAAGAAGAAGAAGATGAGGAAGATGAGGAAGATGAGGAAGAAGAAGAAGAAGAAGAAGGATAATAATAAGAAGAAGAAGAAGAAGGATAAGAAGAAGAAGAAGAAGGATAAGAAGAAGAAGAAGAAGAAGAAGGATAAGAAGAAGAAGAAGAAGAAGAAGAAGAAGAAGGATAAGAAGAAGATGAGGATGAAGAAGAAGAAGAAGAAGAAGAAGGAGAAGAAGAAGAAGAAGAAGAAGAAGAAGAAGAAGAAGAAGAAGAAGAAGACGAAGGATAAGAAGAAGAAGAAGAAGGATAAGAAGAAGAAGAAGATGAGGATGAAGAAGAAGATGAGGATGAGGATGAAGAAGAAGAAGAAGATGAGGATGAGGATGAAAAAGAAGGAGAAGAAGAAGAAGGATAAGAAGAAGATGAGGAAGATGAGGATGAGGAAGAAGAAGAAGAAGAAGAAGAAGGATAAGAAGAAGAAGAAGAAGAAGAAGGATAAGAAGAAGAAGAAGAAGGATAAGAAGAAGAAGAAGATGAGGATGAAGAAGAAGAAGAAGATGAGGATGAAGAAGAAGAAGAAGATGAGGATGAGGATGAAGAAGAAGAAGAAGAAAAAAAAGAAGAAGAAGAAGGATAAGAAGAAGAAGAAGAAGAAGAAGAAGATGAGGAAGATGAGGATGAGGATGAAGAAGAAGAAGAAGAAGAAGAAGGATAAGAAGAAGAAGAAGATGAGGATGAAGAAGAAGAAGAAGAAGATGAGGATGAGGATGAAGAAGAAGAAGAAGAAGAAGGATAAGAAGAAGAAGAAGAAGAAGAAGGATAAGAAGAAGAAGAAGAAGGATAAGAAGAAGAAGAAGAAGGATAAGAAGAAGAAGAAGAAGAAGAAGAAGAAGGATAAGAAGAAGAAGAAGAAGAAGAAGAAGGATAAGAAGAAGAAGAAGAAGATGAGGAAGATGAGGATGAGGATGAAGAAGAAGAAGAAGAAGAAGTAGGATGAAAATAAGAAGAATTCCAGTACAGCAAAAAGTGTATCTGCAGAGAGCTCCGCTATTTCTGACAGTTCTCTGACAGTTCCTTCACATTTACAGCGGTTGAAACATTGTATCCATTTGTTTCCGAATAAAAACATCTGTATCCTAAATGGAAACAAATAGATACAATGTTTCAACCGCTGTAAATGTGAAGGAACTGTCAGAGAACTGTCAGAAATAGCGGAGCTCTCTGCAGGGACACTTTTTGCCGGCTGTAGAAGGGATGAAAATGGGCCGATCGGGAAAAATTTGATTCGTGCATCCGAAGTTTGCTAATTTTCGGATTCGGTGCGAATCGAATTTTTCCTAATATTCGAAACGAATTCCACTTCGCCAAGTTCGATTCGCTCATCTCTAATTGTCAAGTATAAAATATGTTTTTTAGTTCATTTTATCTTGTGTGTCTGCTTATAACACTGGCACAGGCTTGTTAATTTTGGTCAAATGCTTACATAACTAGAGACGAAATACTCATATTAAAATAATCTCCTATCATAAACACACTTCCTTCTGTTTAACACTGAAATTATAAGCGTTCAGACGATCAGTGACATTGTTTACTTAGATTACGTGTCAAGTTAAGCCACTGTCTCTTGCGGTGTAATAGATCTGCTTAACCTAACTATATGATATTTAATCTAGTGCGGCACATGCTAGGTATCCATTGATCATTTCAAAACAGATTTTCACAGACGGGATTCGTTCAGCCTGTTGTATGTGTTAACTGCTGAAAAGTGTAACCAAATAGCAATCCCAAAATAGACTGCATGATTACTATAAAAAGGGCTATGTGTATGCATGAATAAAAAAATGAAAGCAGATAAAATGAAGACTGGCATTTGCCATAAACTTTCTTAATCCAGGGATAATTGTAATGTGTACACTGCCATGAAAGCAATAGGTATACAGTAACGAAAGTCTCGTATTGTCTGTTTTAAGGTTTTCTCAGGTTTACTACTGATCTACCTCCTTATGTTTCTGACAGGAGATTTTATCATGGAAGTTTATAAGCAGTCTTGTAGAGTTTAGACCGCAGCCCACAAAAAACATTTACATTTTCATTAATGGAACTTTAGAATGGGGTACAAAAGGATCATGGGAGGTGGGCTGGAGAGTAAAAATTGCACCACTGCAAATGTTAATTTTTAAATGTTACCCTTACATCTTCATTAGGCATCAATCATCTTGCTGTAGCAGCAACTTTGCGGATACCAGATAAACTCCGGACACGAACTCGAGGAATACAAACCTTTTATTTAACCAGCGCTGGTTAAGACTTAGGTGTCCGTTTATGACACAGAGAATAGCTGCGATTCAACGGATCTCAGCTATTCTCTGGTCATTCACAGTTTATGACACTCAGGAGATCATGTCAGCCCTTCTCTGGAGATCTGTGTTCTCCCTCCAGATTCTCCAGCCCAGAGCTGGAGAATCAGAGGGACTGCAAACTAAGCAGAGATAATTTACCTCTGCTTAGTAAACTGATCTTTTACTGTAATCTCACTAGATTATAGTAAAATCAGCCGTTTTCCACTGTTTGTAGACCATTCTCCAGCGTTTGGAGACCGTTCTCCCTTCGTTCGGAGAACTGCTTCATAAACTGCATTCACAGGAGAACTGTGTTCTCTGAGAATGCCGGAGAACTGAGCAGCGAGCTATTACCGCTGGTTCATAAACGGACACCTTAGCCAGACTTCAAAAACATCTCACAGAGTATACATATTAACAATTAGGTCACAATGCATATTTTTCCTCTTTCACTTTCTGTACATTCAAAAGGCTTTCTAAACTGTGCAGTATATGGCCTTGAATGCCAGCTACAGATAAGGATACCAGCTACAAGCTGGAATACATTATTTCACAGAAAATAAGGGAGGGGGGAAGTGAGCTGGTGACCTTGCTTTTGCAAACAGAGGCTGCTAGAAGTGTTAGAGTTTAAAGAGGAACTCTTCAATATCTGGGTGCTGCCACACACAACTTCCTGACTTTTAACAATGTAATTTTTCTTTTCTATAAACCTTAATCTGGATTGCTTCTACCTAGCAAGATTCCACCCCCTCCCCTTCCTAGAAAAGCTATGTTTCCTGTCAACAATCTGGGAGATTCTCCTAAAATAATCTATCCTTTGGACAAACATCTTGCCTATGCCTTTTTTTCCCTATACGTTGAAAGTTGCCATCGAAGGCCCATGTTATTGTAAAATAATGCATTTTTTATATACTTTTTGTCTCTGTTTGCACTAGAACTGCAGACAAGAAACTACAACAATGAATCTGCTTTAGGTAACTGTGTAGTTCAATATCTATCTATACTGATGTATATGCTGCAATGTAAGCAGCTACTAGAGGCAGACAGACCATTTAGCTAAGCCCTTTCCGCCATCTTACATATGACTGCAGACAGAATGGAAGAAAGAATGCATGTCTCAAAGTATATTTGATGTATTCCTGGTCTAGAGATCTGTTATGTCTACACTTCAGCTAAGCTCATGCAAGAGCTTCTTGCTCCTAGCAGTCTGTGATCTACAATGACTGCATTAGTGCACTGCAACATAGTAATATTAGTTTATGATTCCTGGAAAAAAATACACAGGTCAAGTAGGTATTTGGCGAAGATGCATCCCTTTTCTTCACCTCTTGTCTACAGCGCAATATTTACATTGGCTTGATGGCAACTCTCACAAGGCAGAATAAATTGTTATTTTCTTGGAATCCTGGGATAAAATAAAATAGTCTGAAAGTACAGTTATCCTTTACAAATTGTAATATTCTTCTCTTGATAGGAGTCGCAGTCTGACTAAGACGTCCAGACTATGATAAAAGAGGCCAACTTTAACTGTACTATTTGAGTCAAACTGATATATAATGGAAAAGTATGCATTGTTTCACTAAATGGATGTCTTGTTATCAGAAGAACAGAATGATATTCATGTACACCCAAGATGGAGTCCTTCTCTAAAGCTGCCAGGGCAGATAATATATGATGGGATTACTCGTGTCTCGTGGCTTAATGGACAGATTGGGATAAGAAGAATTAGTATCAAGCTCATTCCAAATACTTGCGAAAGATAATGGGCTGTTTGTTTGTAGAGAAGCTCTCCAGCACATATTTATTACTAATTCATACATCACTCACAGTTCCAGTGTATACAAGTCAGAGATGTTTAATTACACTTTGATCTTTGTGGATTAACTAAGATCTGGCTCAAAAGGAAAATTAATTTTTCTGCTTGCGGGGGCTTAATAATAGAAAATAGATTTTCTATAGCATGAATCAGTGGTGGAAATAGAGAATCAGTGGTGGAAATAGAGGGTTCACAATAGCCTATGTGCTTGTGGCTGCAAGTAGCCTGGACTCTGACACTAGACACTGGGGAAGCAGCATGACCTCCAAATAAAACCCTAGAGAAGGGAAATTGTTTTGATATTTTGTCAAAAACAGGTGCCCACACTATGTGCAATGTTTTGCTATGGTTCATCAAGACATGCCAGCTGTAACCAAAAGACCAGCTATTAATTCTGAATTGTGATGCAACACTTTACACAGTGATATACCTAGGGCAAGGTGGGGAGTTTGTTCCACCCAGAGTATAGCCAACTGCAGGGTGCTGTGGAAGTGCAGGCACTGCTTGGTGGATTGACATCCTGCCTGATAGTGCCTGCAAAGTTCCAGTGCTGACATCACTTGGCAGAACAAGTGTCAAGACAGCAGGAGACGGTCACCCTACTGATCACCAATTTAAGTAACATTATTCCTAATGACCATATGGTTTTGTTTCCACTGACTGAACTTCAGGTATTGTCACTGGTTTTGTCATTACTTTTGTGGTGATATGATTGCCCATTTGTTGTCATACATATTGGCTAGATTGCTAGTCTATTGCCATTATATTGTCATGATTGCCTGTTTGTTGCCCATCTATTGTCAAGATTGCCCATTTGTTGCCTGTGTATTGTAAGAGTTGACTGTATGTTGTCTATGTATTATAACAAATGAGTATTTGTTGCCTGTGTAATATAATATTTGCCCATTTATAACTCATATATTGTTAGGATTGCCATTTTTGCTTATGTATTGTCAAGTCAACATTGTTTAAAGGCCCATATTATAATAGTAATAACCAAGTCATGGTGCTATTATATGTGTATACAAGGGTTAGACATAGACAAAAAAATGGAAGCACTACATGATTTGAAGGTGCGAAAGTGATGACATGTTTTGTATTGAAAGCAGATGTGATGTAACATTCTTTTACTTTTTCTGTGTGATGAGACACCTAGTTAACAGGTGGGAAGCCTCACTTTTATCATTTACTGCATGCGCTGCTAGTAATACGGAGTCATGTCAGAGCTTCAAAGAGGGCAAATTGTTGGTGCCCGCTTAGCCGGTCCCTCTGTGACTAAAGTTGCCAATTTATTTGAGGTGTCGCGAGGTAAAGGATCAAAGGTTATAACGGCATATACAGTTTCCGTGAAAACGTCATTTGATAAGCATAAGCGCGACTGACATGGTCAACTGACCAAAAGAGACTAAAGGACATTGTGCAGGATTGTGACCTGGAATAAGGAAACAACTGCTGCAAAAGTGACTGAAGAGCCCAATCTCAGTCTTCACAGGACTGAGATTGAGCTCTGCAGTCACTTTTGCAGCAGTTGTTTTCGTGTTCCAGGCCACAGTTGTGCACAAAATCCTGCGCAATAAATGTTTATGTTAGCTGTAGATTTAGAATATGAACAAATGTTTTCTATGACAGAAATAAGTATTAAATACCCACCGGGTCTGTCTTCATTTTGTGCATCACACCTTCTGCATAGTTCAGGAATTGTTTTGAGGGATGTTATAGAATACTAGAAAGGAAAAGATTAAAAAATAGATATCAATATCAATAAATTCTATCTTACATTTATATTTAACAACGTTACTCAGCATTACCTATGTATACTGGAAGAAAGGAAAGGTTTTAGTGCTTCCTGTACCATGCAATCAGATAAAAACTGTCATTAGAAAATAAAACAATTCATGAGTCCCATTGTATTTACAAGGCCAGCTACATGAGTTCCGTAATATGGGTAGTAAATGGAAGCGCCAGCATTGTGTGGGAAAGTAGCGGCCGCTCATACATTTACACATTGTGTGAGCTATGCTAGTTAGGAAACTATGTAGCAGGAAGTCTCAGGAAGCAGACGAACACTTTTTGTTAAACATAATTCAGTGCCTGGTTATTTTTGCTAGTAAAGTTTACATTAAGATACATGACACTGTATACACAAAATGCTATAATTTCACTGAATTAGGTTAGTTCAATAAAACTATCATCTAAACCACATGCATGGGCTTGCAATGCCTCTAACTCAGCAGTATTTCAATACAGCACAAATGTAGCTTTCCAACTTTTTCAGTGCAACATTTAATAGCGTTTCCCACAGCGTGATCCTTATTACAGATGTATAGTTTGCATTAGAAAAAAAAAATTAGCACGCTACATCAGAAAGTAGTAATAAGTGGACTTTTTTTCTTTCGTTTAGGCTGCATGTGTGTCCTCTCCTTCCTACCATCATTTGTGATATACTATATAAATGAAGAACAAGCTATTGCTTCCTAATTAATAACATTGCTTCCTGTTTGTGTCTGTTATTAAATACACATTTAGAAACACTAATTATTTCATGCTTTAAAAATGTAAAGTAAAGCTTCAATTACTCATGCTGAAGAGCAGTTTAACATATTAAAATCGCTAACTTCATGTTAAGTAGCAAAGGGGAAAATTGATGTAATAGCTTTTACCAGTTTTTGTGTCATTAATTTGTCTGACAACCTATAACTAGATATTTGAGGTGATGCTGAAATCTATTGTGTTTAGAAAAAGTCTCACTGTATATTGCTAGCATTTGTTCTTTAAACCATGTTTTTAAAGCAGAACCTAACTGTATTTGAGCACCACAAACCGAAAACACTATTTAACTAATTTTTAATATTCTGCTCAAACTCCCCCCCAATTATCCATGCCTTCATGCTTTCTTTTGTTGAGAAATCATTTTGAAAAACACACCTCCAGCTTTTCCAGCTGTGGCCAGCTTGAGTAAAGGCAGATGATTCATATAGCAATTGCTTTCTGGAATCCATCTGCTCTTACTATGATAATGCCCTTGAAAATCTTGCACATGCTCAGTAAAATATACGAGCATAGAAAATAAGAGCGCTCGTGGTGAGAGCCAAGAATAAATGCAACGGCAGTCATGACCAGCAGTCAATGTATATAAAAAGTTTAATGAAGCAATAAAACCATAATCACCATATATATATTGTATCCATGAAATTATATGATGCAAGACAAGGATTGGTGCAAAATTTAGGCTGAATGGAATGGTGGGAGCAGCTTACTGTTGTGTAGACATGGCTATGTGGAGCCAGGATGGTGGACTCAGTAGATGGAAGAGTAATGAATGACAGTTGGTGGTAAATGTGGTATCCATAGGTCAGCAGTCTAATGAAATGCCACTAGAGGGATGAGAGGAAAGGACCTCCTCGGTGTACCGAAGATCGCACACCGGAAGTGACATCACGGCGCACAGTCACACTGACTGTGATAAAGCACTGAACCGAACGAAACACATTGTCGTGGTAACTGGGACTCGTTGCAATTGGTCTCCTTCCTGCTGAGGGCTTTTGATGGTTGCTGTCGGCTTCCTTGTATTCCACCGAGGTCATTCCCAGTGCGCAGTGATGTCACTTCCGGCGTGCAATCTTCGGTACACCGAGGAGGTTCTTCCTGGTTCTTCTCATCCCTTTAGTGGCATTTCATCAGACCGCTGGCCTATGGATACCCCATGTACCACCAACTGTGGTTCATTACTCTTCCATCTACAGAGTCCACCATCCTGGCTCCGCATAGCCATGTCTACACGACAGTAAGCTGCTCCCACCATTCCTTTCAGCCAAAATTTTGCACCAATCCTTGTCTTGCATCATATCATTTCATGGATACAATTTATATGGTGATTATGGTTTTATTGTTTCATTAAACTTGTTCTATACATTGACTGCTGGTCATGAACATTGCATTTATTTCTGGCACTAATCACGAGCACTCTTATTTTCTATGCTCTTTTCTTATCACTCCATACTCCTAATGGTCATTGGAGCAGCTGTGGGACTGGCCTTATCTTATCCTTGTCTTACCCAATATTGGTTGAGGGATTTAGCGCCTAGTCATTTGTCTATTTCAGTAAAATATACATAGGTATCCTTTTGCAAGCTCAGGTATGCAAGCAGTAGGGTGTGCTTAGCTGAAATAATTCCCCCTCCTCTCTCCCAGATGAAAGAAAAAAGAATGCACATAACGACTCCTGGAATGTATGACATTGTTTTGGCCTGGGCCAGAAACTAGGAAGTGACTGAAGAAATGTAAAAAAAAAAAAGTTTAAAATGAGTAAATATCATATGTATTGTTTTTATAGCCCATGTGGCAATTTACTTGATGTACCCCTACTCTTGTTAATCTACTAGATTGAGCTACATTTGCTTGCTACTTATTTATACTTTTGTGTTTCTTATTTGAAAAGTTAATAAAAATCTATTGAAACTAAAATGAGTAAATATAATATGCCTTCCTATCTATTTACTAAGGCTAGCAGCACAAGGATTAAAAATAGTTAAAAAAAAGTTCAGCTTTAAAGGATAAGTCCACCTTTTAAAAAAACGTAATAAATGCACATTTTTTCAAGTAAAAAAATATGCATTTATTATTTTTTTACTTGGATTCTGTAAAGCATTGCATCTGCGAACAGCAGATCGTAGGTGCCATGCAAGACTCCTGCAGACTTGTCATTGTACCTGTCTGTTCATACTGACAGGCAGATACACTCTGACAGGAAGAGACAATGAACTATTGGAGTGCTCAACAGCATCATGGCAGCTCATTGATAACTACAAGCCAACAGCTGAAAGGATGTCAGTACTTGTAGTTTCACTTTCACAGAACTCTGTGAATGAATGTTGCCCCCCGGGTGGACGGAGCCCAGCACAGGTGAATTTTTTAAAAACATAGTGAAAGCTAGTGAGGGGAAAAGATCCACCTTCTTGCTGTAGCTAGAATGTCCAGTGGAACGGGCAGCAGCTGCAAGAGTGGGAATATGTTACATGTTCCACCCTGAAAACAGGTGGAACATGTAACATGTTCCCAAGGGTGAACTTCCTTTACATATAAATTTTGGATATCATAAAACAATCCCCCTAGTCATAAAATACCTATAAACATGTATGTCCTTACCCTATGTGCATCATATTTTATAAAATTAGCCTACAGTACTGCTCTGGCTGAAAAATCCAGTAGGGTCAACATCAAAAACTCTACTGAATGTGACACCCCAGTGCAGTGGGAGCCCCTAGATAGCTCCATGATCAATGGATTATGATACATTTCTAGGTGATAACCTTTTATTACCTATGGATTCTTATATAACCAGTCTCATGTATAAAGTGATTGTACCGTGCATAGCAACAATGAACTTCTCAAAAACTATATTAGGTTTTTATAGAGAAGATCTCCAATTTACCTTGCCTCTAACTTTTATACAAAAAAACAAAATGAAAGCATATATAGTAATGTTTTAGTACATACTGTTTTAGAAGACATACATTTAAATACAAAAGATTATGGTGCAAATCCATAAGGTGCTAATTTAGAATTAAGTTGAATAAAATCTTTTTCCTCTTAGCCTTTTAAAGTTTGAAGCAGCAGATTAAAGGCAAGTGTGTCAGGGAATGTTGGAGGTGGGGTATGGGTAATTGCTCCTGAGACCATGGCAGCGAAGCAATGTAGAAAACCTGTACTAAGAGATATTCAAGATCAGTTATTGTTGACCTCTATCTCTAAATACAGTGGGGCAAAAAAGTATTTATTCAGCCACCAATTGTGCAAGTTCTCCCACTTATAAAGATGAGAGAGGGCTGTAATTGGCATCCTAGGTAGATCTCAACTATGAGAGACAAAATGAGAAAAAAAATCCAGACAATCACATTGGCTGATTTGGAAAGAATTTATTTGCAAATCATGGTGGAAAATAAGTATTTGGTCACCTACAAACAAGCAAGATTTCTGGCTCTCACAGACCTGTACCTTCTTCTTTAAGAGGTTCCTCTGTCCTGCACTCATTACCTGTATCAATGGCACCTGTTTGAACTTGTTATCAGTATAAAAGACACCTGTCCGCAACCTTTAACAGTCACACTCCAAACTCCACTATGGTGAAGATCAAAGAGCTGTCGAAGGACACCAGAAACAAAATTGTAGACCTGCACCAGGCTGGGAAGACTGAATCTGCAATAGGCAAGCAGCTTGGTGTGAACAAATCAACTGTGGGAGCAATAATTAGAAAATGGAAGACATACAAGACCACTGATAATCTCCCTCAATCTGGGGCTCCACGCAAGATCTCACCCCGTGGGGTCAAATTGATCACAAGAACGGTGAGCAAAAATCCCAGGACCACACAGGGGGACCTAGTGAATGACCTGCAGAGAGCTGGGACCAACGTAACAAAGGCTACCATTAGTAACACACTACGCCGCCAGGGACTCAGATCCTGCAGTGCCAGATGTGTCCCCCTGCTTAAGCCAGTACATGTCCGGGCCCGTCTGAAGTTTGCTAGAGAGCATTTGGATGATCCAGAAGAGGATTGGGAGAATGTCATATGGACAGATGAAACCAAAATAGAACTGTTTGGTAGAAACACAACTCGTCGTGTTTGGAGGAGAGAGAATGCTGAGTTGCATCCAAAGAACACCAGCTGTTTCTCCGCAAAGGGACCAGGACGACTGATCCATGTACAGGACAGAATGAATGGGGCCATGTATCGTGAGATTTTGAGTGCAAACCTCCTTCCATCAGCAAGGGCATTGAAGATGAAACGTGGCTGGGTCTTCCAACATGACAATGATCCCAAACATACCGCCCGGGCAACGAAGGAGTGGCTTCGTAAGAAGCATTTCAAGGTCCTGGAGTGGCCTAGCCAGTCTCCAGATCTCAACCCCATAGAAAACCTTTCGAGGGAGTTGAAAGTCCGTGTTGCCCAGCGACAGCCCCAAAACATCACTGCTCTAGAGGAGATGTGCATGGAGGAATGGGCCAACATACCAGCAACAGTGTGTGCCAGCCTTGTGAAGACTTACAGGAAACGTCTGACCTCTGTCATTGCCAACAAAGGATATATAACAAAGTATTGAGATGAACTTTTGATATTGACCAAATACTTATTTTCCACCATAATATGCAAATAAATGCTTTCCAAATCAGCCAATGTGATTGTCTGGATTTTTTTTCTCATTTTGTCTCTCATAGTTGAGGTCTACCTATGATGCCAATTACAGGCCTCTCTCATCTTTTTAAGTGGGAGAACTTGCACAATTGATGGCTGACTAAATACTTTTTTGCCCCACTGTATACTAGATACAGTCATACTAAACAAGGTTTGCATTAGAAAAAAATGTATTGATGGGTTTTTATTCACAAGAACTGATGCTCACCCCACACAAGTTGATGGGAAGATAGGATGGGAAGATAGAGAGCAGCTTAAAGCAAGCTGATGCAGCTTAGGAAGAGGTCAACTGCTAGTAAACTGCACTATAACTAATAAATGATATTAGAAGCATCTAAAACTGATGTCAAGTACAACTGGAATGCACCTGAAACATGCTGAATTTTCCCTTGAACACAAGCCAAAAGCCCATTGGCACAGGCACTTACTTTTCTGTATGCAAATTGGATGTTTTGAATTCACATATTGCATGTTTGATCAGTATGACAGCCAGACAACTGTTATTTTCAGAAGGAGAATTAACTATGGCAGCCTTCATATTTCTCTTCAGTAAATGTTGCCTTTAGTGCTATCAACCTTTAATATAATCTGTGTGCACCCATTATATTTTATTCAAAAGTAAGCAGTCATTTTTTGTACATTCCTTCCAATTTCCATTTGCTTCCATATGTGATCTAAATCTTTAAAATAGTACAAATATGCACTCTATAGACTGAATGGAACAGCCAGACATCTCTGGTCATCAGATATCTTTGGTTGATTCAGAGCTTGCATGAAGGTTTTAACCACATCTCCTCTAAACTGTTTGTACTGCTGTAGCTACAGCGGTAAAATATACAAAAATGTAATGGGCCCATGGCCCTGGAGGGGAGTTATTTCAGATCATAACTCAATACTGTCTGTCTTTTTTCCCTAGAGTTGTGGTAGGTGGTATTAAAAAGGAGTTACTTTGGGATCCTGATAATAGTTTTGTTTTGGAGCCAACAAAACCTTAGCTACACCCCTCTCCATATCACATGCTCCTATTCTTTAAACCCTTTCTATTTTCCTATAAGAATAAATAACACTGGAAAATCAAATGAATTTAAAAAAAAACCTGAAACATGCGTTCAAGATCCCTGTGGATCTAAGTTAATTTAAATCAGTACACTGTAAATCTATACACATCATGAACTAATAGTATGTTCTGTTCTATTCATGATCATAATAGTTATCCTCTAGGTCTACTGTAGTATTGTGTACAAATGTTCACCCTGAATTTTATGGGAACTGACAATCTGAATGGTATGTACTTCAATTTGAAGCAAAGGGTGTGTCTGTATAATTTAAAGAGCTTACATTGCTGTGGGGCAATAATTAAAAGCATATAACACAGTCATGAAGTTTACTTTAGGAATTTAAAAAGAGGTAGTCAATCTAAAATGGTCAACAGACCCCGCATCTTCACTTACATCGTCATTATGTAAACATTAAGTAATACTCAACTCATTATGGACATTATTTAGAATTCCCTAAACAACCACAGTATATGTAAGGCAAGATCATGAAAAAGTCTCATTTTTCATTGTTCAAACATCATCACGAAGAAACAGTTTAAAAACAAATGTGAAATATACTAGAGAAATACAAGTAGAAGAATATTTTTAGCATGTTGTGAAACAAAAAATGAAGAGAATAAAGCAGTGTAGAGTAACCACAGATGAAACCACATTAAATGAGATGCTATTTATATCTTTACTTGAGCTCCAGCATGGATTAATAACTCTTTGTTCTTTGTTTCCCATTGGGAGAAAGATGTCCTTGATTGTAGTTTTTTGGCTCCTCTTCATATATTTACTTGCATTTATGATTTTATGTTTTACTTCCATACAAGATTTATGGAGGTCTTAGTTGACTGATTTGTAATTCATTTTGTTTTGTGGGACTCCAGTTATTTTTTTAAAGTTCTTAGGCTTTTATTGCTTTGTCCACACTGAGGAAATTTCCCCAAAACCCTGTAACCACACAAAAAGTATGGCATTTTTTTTCAAAGTTGTTTTTTTTATTGAATTTGTAGGAATAAATGGTACAAAATAGAGCCGTATGGGCATACCATGGCTCAATAAGTACACAATACAAAGAGAAACACTAGCTAGATGCTTCTTGTAGGATGGCAATACTCGCTCTGTTTTTGCAGGATCGCCCTCCTAACCAAGATGCAGGGGGTATCTCAAATCAGAATGGAGAGTCCCCCAAAAAACCACATACAACCCTAACAGTGTTAGGGATACATGTCCAGTGAGGCATTGGTAGGGGGTGAATTAAGTCAAATACTCCGAACTTTGGAGAATTTCTTGGGACAACCTCTACATTCATATGTGAATGTATAAAGGTCATGGCCATGTTAACTAGATGTTTTCAGAAGTCTAACCTAGGGGCCAAAGAAAACTTCCACTTTAGAATTATTGCTTTCCTGGCACAATATAAAAGCAAACCGAGTAATATTCTGAGTGCTGCCACTGCCTTTTCTGGGGAGGTATGGTCAATTGAACAGGAAGTTAGAGGAAAGATCAATATGGGGACACAGGTGGAAATCCTTCCCCAATGTACCAAAAACAGTGCTTTTATTTCGGTGTCCCAATTGAAGATATCACCCTTTCTTTCCTGTATTCCTGACCACAAAGTGAGGGTAAATCTCCACAACGGAGACACAGGCAGCAATGAAATCCTCACAAAGGTTTTAAACTTTTCTAATCCTAGGCAAACTGTTTAAAAAATGTTGTAACTTGAGTTCCATTTCAAAGTAAACCTGTTGTTCTATGTACTGTTAAAAGTCACTTGCACTGCAGCAGTGGGAAAGATTTCCTAGAAAAAGTATGCCCAGGAAGGAAGACGGCTTAATTTATTCGGCAACAAAGAGTGGCACTCACCACTCAGGAAGTCAGAAAACCAGCGTACATTCACAGTGGACACAGCAGGCTAAAAAAATAAGTAAAACGAGGACTATGTCCAAGCTAACAGATACATACTGTAAACTAGAGATCAGAATATCCATTGTCCACATAGAAATGTGCATTTACATCAGTAAGCTGACAGCTGCCATTTTGGGTAGGTAAATCGGTAATGAATGGAGTGTATATTCTGTTGCTGCTCCAGGTGTCTCTCCCACACACTGATGCAGCCATCTTTAACTGTCCCCAAACTCTTCCTTCCATCCTCATTTCTCCCTGATGCCTTGGTTAACCCTTTCTTTGCTAAACTGAGCCTCATGTGCACACATGCTCCTCTACATCAATTTCATGTTCTCTGTTCTTGGTCTACATGCATTTCCAATTCTTACTGCTTATTGCTTTTTTACAATAAAACAGAGATTGTATACATGAACTTTGTAATTCACAAAATGAGGGTGAGTACAATCACCATTTTTTGAAGATATAATCTCTTCTGAATTTGTTTATTCAAGTAATTGACTTGAATTTCTTGTTAAAAATAAATTAATCAAGCAACATAGGTTCCTGCAAGTTGCAAGTCTATGATGCCCAACACATTTTATATTTTGTAAAGACAGAGTTCCATTATAAAGAATTTAGGATTTGACTGCCATCTTGGTGTGCCCCTCTGTTGAGCCTCATTGATCTATGGCTACACAGATCAATGCAGTTCACCAGACATCTAACTTTATGTTTCTGATAAACCCTTGTATTCAGGAATGTGATAATGTGCAGTGTGAGAAATGCAGAGGTATTGTTTAGCCAGGTGCTGTAGTACCAAACTAATCAATCCTGTGCTTTATGGTAACTTGTACACATACCTGAAGGTCCAATTATGGGCAGCACTAGGGGGAATCTGGGTAGCAATTTCTGCAGAAAAGGAAGGCATTTTTTTCTCAACATTTATTCACCCCACCAAGATAGTTGCACTTTAGAGTGTAATTATACCTTTCGTGTGATTTCATTTATATTCTACTTTCCCCCACCCCACTATGCAAGCCTTATACTTACCTGTCCCTGATTCAGCAAGATATTCCCCACAAAACTGCATTTCATTATCTTGGGTCAGGCATTTGTATGTGCAGTAAATATCCATTTACTCCTATCGAGAGATTATAATCCATGTTCTAGCATAGTATGAACTCTCTATAAAATAGAAGGTTTTGAAAAGTGACCTAGTGGCATTGTGGCTGATATCCTTCTGGATAAGGGACAGATAAGTATGAGACTTTATGGGTGAGCTGGTGGCAGGGGACAAATGAATATATGTGTAACTGTGCCAAAGCTGCAGTTACGATTTAATAGTTATACTATAGTGAATGAATTGCAATTTTACCAGCCCAAATACCAATACCACCCAATACCACTATACGTGATTAACCCTGTTTTTGTTTTCTTGTGAACCTGAACCTGCTGAACAATATACAAGTGAGTGACTACAAGTCTTACAGAATACAATAAAACTTTCCTTAATTTCAGGAACTTTGAAGATGCTGTTTTGATTTATGGTAGTTGTGCACTCGGTATCAAAACTTAGGCAAGATATCCACACATTATTAAACAAAGATAACGCACAGGATACAATCAGCAAATCAGCACCAGGAGACTAGATGGCATGAAGAATAGTACTTTTGTTAGTTATGATCATACCTCCCATATTGTCGGGGATGCTGCTGGGGGGACATCGCAGGACTGCAGGACAAGGTAAGTGCTCGAGGGATCCCAGAGCAAAGCTGCAGTGTAATCCCGAGTGTAGCTCTGGGTTACCGCTTCTGGTACTGAAAGTTAACCCCGAGCTACACTCGGAAATACCGCCAGGGAGGTTAAAAAAAAGAGTAAAAAACTTCCTTTACAAATGGTTTTGCACAAACTGTGGAAGAGTGCGTTACACAGAGCGTGGAAGGATTCAGGAATGCATTATGTATAGAGTGCAGGATTCAGGTGTGCTTTTCATACAGAGTGCAGGATTCAGGAGTGCATTTCATACAGAGTGCAGGATTCAGGAGTGCATTTCATACAGAGTGAAGGATTCAGGAGTGAGTTTCATACAGAGTGCAGGATTCAGGAGTGAGTTTCATACAGAGTGCAGGATTCAGGAGTGCGTTTCATACAGAGTGCAGGATTCAAGAGTGTGTTTTATACAGAGTGCAGGATTCAAAAGTGTGTTTTATACAGAGTGCAGGATTCAAGAGTGTGTTTCATACAGAGTGCAGGATTCAGATGTGCGTTTCATACAAAGTGCAGGATTCAGGGATGCATTATTCAGAAGTTAGTTAAACCGCGAAGACACCGATTAAACATAGAATTACATTCTAAAATCTTTATTAACAGCATACAGGAGTCAAGGCAAGAATGCAGGCATCAGATGGATAACAAATGAGTGCAGTCGAGCAGGACCTGCAGCATTGTGAATATCCAGCACAGCCAGGGATTAGCAAACAAGCCAGCGGGGGTATGGATGCAATGAGAGGGAGTGCAGCTGTCAAGTCCAACCTGTGATGTTGGGGATGGGTGGAGCTGATATGCGTTTCAGGGGCTCTATCCCCTTATAAAAACAACCTGTTCACAGGGAAACAGCCAGCATTTATACAGTGCCAACCAGGAAATAGGTGGCAGGGAGCAGGACGAATTGGAACTGCATCATATGCACCCATAGCGGTGTACAATTCAGGTTTATTATACACCTCTGAGGGTGCACATGCAGTAGTTCCAATTGGTCCTGCTCCCTGTCATTGTTTTCCCTGGTTAGCAATGTTTGAATGCCAGCTGTTTGTCTATGCAGTGCTTGCTTGACAAACGGGACGGAGCCCCTGAAATGCATATCGGCCCCATTCTTTCCCGACATTACAGGTTGACAGCAGCACGCTCTCTCTCATTGCGGCTGCAAGCCCCACTGGCTTGCCCACCAATCCTTAGCTATGCTAGATACGCACACTGTTCACAATACTGTAGGTCCTGCTCGGCTGGAAGTTAGCATATAAATAATAGATAGAGTAAAGCGGGACAAAGCTACTGTACACTGGCACCGCGAGACAAAGGTGAAAATGCAGGAATGTCCAGTCCAATCGAGGATAGTTGGGATGTATGATGCCGAGTTAGAGGAACACCTATAAATACAGTGAATGGTGAAACTTTACCCAGAAGACAATTTGGTGGATTTACTAAAGCAAATAGGCTGTTTACTTTTAAAATGAATTTTAATTTTGCAAGAGAACTTTCCCCTAGTTTCGGGTATGAAGTAACGCTCTGCTGAATTCCATCATCCATCCACTATTTTTTTTTCAGGCACATGATTGGTTATTCTTTCCAAAGTTAACTTTCACCACATTCACTAAGATAAGAAAAATTATATATGCCTTTAGCACATAAACCTGTTTATTACAATCATGGGCTCCAAATACATTAGCTAAAGTCAGCAATACATGGATCCAAATTTGGCTGGTTTAGCAGTGACCAGCAAAATTCCGATATAAATTTCTGTACAACCAGCCAGCCAGATTTTCCCTGTTCAATCAGCGCCAAAGGTTATAACTGGCAGTGCTCACCAGTGTATTCTGATGGTGGGGAAAACCCTCCGCTGTCATAATACAAAGGTTCAGTGGGTAGGATTCCCCTATCCACATTGAGGTTGTGGATGGGGGACTCAAGACTTTTTTGTTCAACTTGACCCAAAACAATGGCTCATGTAAGGCCTGCTTTAGTTGTTTTCCCCAGACATTTAACAAAGATCTTGCTAAATGGTTGTTTAATGATGTAAAGGCTCGAGTTCTTTAGGAACGGATTTTGATTAGCTGTCACATTTTATTACAGATTAACTAGTCATATTAGATTTTTGAATGCCCCTTAAACAAAACAAAAAGTGTAATGAAAGATAGTGGTTGAAAACATGCCATGGTGTATACAGTGCATGCTTTGGCTGACTGTTATTGGCACACAAACCCCGTACAGAAACCTGGACATTTATTCACTACTTGGGATGGACAATTATCTTTTTTTTTTTATATTACTTAGCAAACTTTCCAAAATATGTTTTTCTTTGCATAAAACTGTTTTGAATTTATGATGGCTTTCAAATGACCTGAAGATTTCATCTTCTCCAATCCAAAGTCAATGAGAAATAAATAAATAAACAGGCCATGAAATTTTTATCAAAACCGTAAGGCATATTTTTCAGGTTCAGCTAGGGAACTTCAGGATTTTGGTCTGGAACTGCTCCTATTCCTGGCTTGTCTGCCAGAAGCCGGTGATCTGATGATATCACTAACTGCTTAGATGTCTGTGCTGTAGCTAAGCACTGACTAGAACATATTCCCAGCACTGCAAATTCCAATTTGCTAGCTCCTTTCAGCAGCAAAATAAAAATATTTTTTTCCTCAATGACCTTAGTTCATTCTTGTACAGTATAATAACACTGCAAACTGAAAGATGTTGTGTACAGCTGGACAAGCACCAACGAGTATTTCTTGTTATAATCAAGTTAGCAAACCATTAGAAAATAGTTCTTTCAAACAATGAATTTTTGTAGCATCAGCAGAAGAAACTTTCCAGCACCCTACAAAATATTTTGTCATTTCAGGAGTGGAAGGCCAATGAAATAATTTCCATAAATTATAGTCAACAAGTCACTGAATTGGTTTGGTAGCAGAAAGTGAGATACCTCAAGTCTTCAAGTCAAGTTATATCAAGCAGCATATCCTTATACAACCTCAACTTTATCCCAGATTTGATTGGGCTTCTAAAACTGATAAGGGGTTTTCCACTTTTAATAATAAACCTTTAAATTCCGGGCCTTAAAGACATTTTTTTATTGTGGGCCCTAAAGCTGAAGTTTAGGTATGCATATTTCTGCATAGATACATTGGCCCAGCTTGAACCAATGTAAGTATGCATATGCCATACCTGTAGGATTCCTGTGGAAGCTCCAAATCACTGTAATAGGCATCACTAAAGTGATTTCTGTTAGCTTCTGGGTCGCCATTCAGAGAACACTTTGGGAGTTATTTACTAAAACTGGAGAGTACAACATCTGGTGCAGCTCTATGTAGAAACCAATCAGCTTCCAGTTTTTATTGCAATAGCCTAATTGAACAAGCTAAAGTTAGAAGCTGATTAGCTACCATGCACAGCTGCACCAGATTCTGAGTGCACCAGATTTAGTAAATCTCCCCCCGAGCATTTTCTCAATGAATGCAAAGCATTTTCTGATTGAATGAGGTGGTGAGGCAGGGCAGTCACAATCTCCACATCATCCAATCAGACAATGCGTTGCATTTATTAAGAAAATGCAAAGTGTTCTCTCAATGGCACCCTTGCCAGGCTAGAGATCTGCTGTGTATACTAAGCTTCAGGGCAGCCACCCAGCATGGGACCTCAAACCTGGCAATTATCACTGTACAGGCAGTCCCCCGAGTCACCAACATGCAACTTACAAACGACTCTTAATTAAGAACGGAGTCAGTGTGATGTCACACTGGTCCCATAAACCACCCGGCGGCCATCTTGCTGCTCACTGCATGCTACCACCTATTGTCTGGCGGACCTGTCAGCAATCCCACATCGCTGCATGGTCAGTTAACCCTTCCCTATGCTATCCAAAACTTAAAAATAATTTTTTGGCTGGAGTTACACTTAAAAAATTTACCTGTTCCAACTTATATACAAAACCAACTTATGAACAAACCTACAGAACCTATCTTGTTCATAACCCAGGGACTGCCTGTAGTAGCTGTGCCTACTGCAATGATTTCCAACTTCTACGGGGATCCCAAAGGTATGGCATATGCATGCTTTTACAGTATTGGCCCAAGCTTGACCAATGTAGCTATGCAGAACAATTCATATCTAAACTTCAGCTTTAAAGATCAAATTTAGGCAGATATAAAATACACAAATTAATATAACATGTAATGTATTTTTTTTTTATTAAAGCAGTGTAAGTACTATAAGTAAGCTTGGTATCTTGCAGTCCCTGCACAGCAAAGCTTAGACTGGAGAGGCAGAAGCAGCACAGAGTCAATCCGTTTTGCTGCAGAAAAGGGGGCATGCTGATAGGAGAAAAGAGTAGAGTGACTGGTAGATGGGATCATTAGTGTGCTGCTTTTCCTTTCAAGTTCCAGTCACAGAATGAGGGAATGCATAAGAGATGTAGTTGTTACTTATCCACAGCAGAGAAAAATCAGATCTGCTGACCCTTTGTAAAACTACTCCAATATATGTACAGTATGTCATTTGTGTGTTTAGCTGTTTACAGGGACCACTAATCCAGTGCTGCAGATGTGCTCATATTGGACAGTCCACGACAATCCCCTGATGTTGATATCACTCTTCTTCTGGATCCTGAGAAGACCCTGCCACTTGGCAGCCAATAGGAAGTGTCCATGTCTGGACAGCCACCAAAGGACCTCACCTCATGTAAACAGGAGATGAAGGACAGGGCTTTAACATATTTTTACATACTATATTTGAAAGAGATCAACCCAATGTATGCATTCTTATCCGTGTGTGCTGATACATTAAAACTTTTTTTTCCTTGTATCATTTCTAATTCTTTACCCAAAGAGTGACATCCACTTAACCAATGCTACCTAGACTGGAAGCTGGAGAAAAGCAGCTTTTTTTTTAAATACTTCAAAACAATAATGTATTTTTGCAACGCTGACATGTTTCCTGTTGGCTCACTTAAATTGTGACTTATGATTGGACCAGTTTTATTTTGATTAGCTTCTCTAGCTGGAGCCAATTATACTGCAAAGACAGAATAGCTAAAAGTCCGCTGCAAGCCTTTATTGTCTTCTCACTGCCTTAAAGCAGCTGGCAGGCATCATTTTAAGCAGGAAGACCACTTTACATAGATGCTGAGTGCATCAGAGGACACCAATGGGTGGAATCTCCTGCTGGATGTGCACATTTCAGTGGTATTATTTCCTGCAGTAACTTGTTATCCTGGTTCATCTGAGAAGCATATAATGAAGGTCTCACTTCTTCCCCTTGCAGCTAGATCCCCCATTTCTTTCTAATTTTGACATTACCAAGAATGTACAGGAGAAGGTAGATCTGTAACAACATTTATTTTAATAGCTGTGGCAATTGTTAACTGCAAATTTTGGTAAATATATAGTGCCACATAAATCCCAAGACAGATGGGAAGTCATCATGAGAGAGTCTCAGCATGGACACGATTTGCACGGAGTTTGCATTTCCCCCCATGCTCAAAAAAATCTACTTACGTATATTTTTGTTGGTGTTTTTAAACGATTCATATTATGTCAAGTTGATGCACCATGAAAATCTCTACAGTGAATTACAATCCGTTATAGTGCGAAAAGACCAGCCAAGAGACTCTGTTTATTCCATACATCTGTGTGTTTATTCTGGCTTCCCGAGTTAGGTGGACAGGGTTTGCTGGCCACTGTATGCATATAAAGGGAGTGCAGCAGGGGCAGACTGACAACTCATGGGGTCCCCGGGCAATAGGGGATCATGGGGCCCCTGTGTCCTTGCCCACACTCAAAGCACACCCAAAAAAGCTTATAAAATGTACCAGGGGCATTTCATGGGGCCCCCTACTGACCCTGGGCCTCAGGCAGTGCCCGAGTGCTCAAATGGTCAGTCTGCCCCTGGAGTGCAGGTTTTCCTCAGTATGACAGGCTTGAGAAAAAGGCCTCATTGCCTTGAAATGCGTAGCCACATCTCTCCACTCCTTCTTGCATCTGATGTCATCGGCCAATTTCCCAAGCTGTCAGACTGGCTCCTGAGCCGATGTATCCCCTGGTATTGAGCTTGTGTATCTCACAACACTCTAACACTGTTGGTGTACCTCCCATCTGCTTCAGACAGCCCAGGTTCTCAAGGGGTGATGGCTTTTAATCTTGATATGATCTTTTATTCCTACCTATGTGAATGGCTAATTTGCATTTTTTACTAATAAATGATTCAATTTGCTGCATTTATAAGCACCCTCTTGTGTCTCTTTGAAAATCTCCACAGCCTATACAATTTTTTGCACCTATTTGCAGCTTGTTTGCTTGGTAAACCACACAGTTGCCTGTATATCTGTATAAGCTAGTTACTTCAATGGCAAAAAGTCAGACTTTACAAAGGACTATTATGTGTGCATAGTGCTGAAAGCCCTGGTGCACTAAATAATTCAGCCAGTTCCTGTTGACGTGCTAGAAGTGTTTGTCAAGAACTCACAGGGTTAACAGTTCCAACAGATGCATTGCACCAGATGCCAAAAGCATTCCCTTTCCTTTAGTGATCTGATTGTTAACAGGTCCAAGTGTGCTATTATAATGAGGAAAAAGTGAAAGCTGGGATTACGTGAGAATGTTATGGAGGTAATAACTTTATTTTACAAAGTGGCTTTCCCTATCTTGAATAATGTTACAGATAACTCTGCATTTATATCCTTCTCCACACTGAACCAGCCTCCTCGCTGAGAACAATGACCACAATGTATTTTCAAAGGAAGTCGTAGAAAGTGATGTGTCAATTGAAGGAAAAAGGAAACCATTCAGAGCTTTAGAAAACAGTTTTCCTGACTACATTTTTGTGGGAAGCATTTAGTACTTAAGGTCAATACACCGCCAAAAAAAAAACCTCTCCTGTAAGTCAAACATCCACTCAATCTACTCACTGTATGCAAACATATTATCCCACTTTCTTTTGCATCCATTGACTCTAGTACTCCAGTAGTGTCTGGTATCATTGCATCTCACGGTAATGGTGCGTGTTCCTAACAAATGACCCCCCCCCCCCAGTTTTATGTTTTGGAAGACAGATGGATTAACACATTTTGCTGTTTTTTGCCATGCAATCACAAACCACCAGCAATGTCAAAGTAAATCACATTCTCCTCCATTCTCAAATAATGGTTATTTACAAGGTTCCCAGCAACTAAACTTAGGGCTGGAAAGCAAAGGAAAGTTGTCTATGTGCTGCTGTGGGACTGGGCTTTAAAGAAGAGCTTTTGCCTTGCCCTGCATGGGCATAAGCTGGCTATACTATTGGTGTCTCATTAAATTCTACACTAGTATTACGTGCCTGGATGCCACTTCAGGAAGCAGTATCAGAGGCACAGGTGCTAATATTTGCAGCCACTACCCAAAAATGAGGCAGTGCAGAGCTATGGAGTGGTTCATTTTTACAGATATGCTCCCAAAATCTACTTGTATAGGAAAAATATGAAGGGCGTTCAAGTCAAACCGGGACTTTTAATTTTACAGGTATAAAAAGGGATGCTAGTGTGGTGGTACAACTCACAGTAGTAAGTGGCAAGTGGGTCCTATTACTGATAAAAGGTGCACATATGGGCCAGTCTAGAGTCCTTTAATCAAGATGGCAGGCAACACTGTTAGTGCATGCACAGAACAGCATTTGGTGATGAAGTTTCTTGTGAATAAAGGCGTAAAACCTGCGAGTATCTACAGACGACTATAAGCACATTAGACGATCAGCCGCAGTAAGACATTTGAATGGTGTAAACACTTCAAAGATGGCCGTACACCCATCAGTGATGATCCCGGCCATGGTGGTTCCCAACCAGCAACAGTCATTCCTGTGAACATTCAGCACGTGGACAATCGATGTATAATCTATCATGAAATTGCACAAGAGAGGTGAATTTCTGTGGGAACGGTGATAATAATTCATTGCACTGCATTGAAGGAGCGTTTTGGGAAGGCCAGGATTTGCTGGATAGCACCATTACAAGTGACAAAACTTGGGCACATCATATCACTCCAGAACCAAAACAAACATCAAAGCAGTGGAAGCATGCAGACTCACACCACCAAAAAAAATTTGAACAATTGCGTCTGCAGGTAAAGTGATGGCAAGTATTTTCTGAAACAAACGTGGCATTATTCATGTGGATTTGCTACCCTGTGGTGGCACTATCATCAGTAAATATTACTGTCATGTTCTGAGTGATGTGCATACACATCTGCAGAAAAAAAAACGCCTGGTTTGATCACTAAGGGCGTCCTGTTTCTCCAGGACAATGCACAAGCTCATAATGTCTACCACATTACGTGCACATTATAGCAACTCGCCTGGGATGTATTGCAGTCTGAACCTTGCTCCAAGTGATTTTGACCTAAAAGAGTTCCTCGGAGGTCAGCATGTCAGCATTGATGATGAAGTGAAGCAGGCTGTCCTAGGATGGTTCAGGCTTACTGACAAATCTTTGCCGAAGCTTTCCAGACATTTGATAAAAAGCTGGGGTAAATGTATAAATGTAGCAGGGGAATATGTCAAAAGCTAAATGCAGTTTTCACACCTTGAAATTTGTTCTTTTATTATATAAACTCAAAAGTTAGGGGTTGATTTGAACACCCCTCGTACAATATACTCATGTGTGTTCTAAAAGAACTCTCCTTCAATATACCTCCATTCTCCTTACGGGGTTAGTTCATCTTTACCAAAAAAACTGCCTATGCAGATAAGAACAATTGTGCAGCTTTGAATAATGCCCTTGTTACAGGTGTAGGCCATTTACATAACTCAACATCCCTGACTCGAAAATTTCTAAGACATTGCTAAGGATGTTGCTAAGAGACACCTAGCTATTACCGCTCACCATCACAAGAGTGAGATCTCAAACACTGAGCTCGCAGCTACTGCATCAGGGGAGAGTAAATGCTTCTGAAGGGGTTTGAATTAGAGAAAGAGCTTGGTCCTGTGATAGTGGTGGTGAAGAGTAACAGCTCAGCTTCTCTTAGCAGTGCCCTAGAAGTATTCTAGCCAGGCTTCCCAAGTAATGTAAACGGCCCACACCAGTGATCTCCAAACTGTGGCCCAGGGGCCAGATGCAGCATCTTTGCTTTCTTTTATCTGGCCCCTAGAGCACTATTTCATCCACTGATATCAACAATAAGGCATAATTCCCCCCACTGAAATCAATGAAGGAGCACAATTCCTCTCAATGACACCAATGATTAGGCACAATCTCTCCAAATGACACCAACAATGGGGCCCAATCACACCATGGATGGGGCCCGATGACACCAATGATTATTATTATTATTATTATACAGGATTTATATAGTGCCAATGGTTTGTGCAATGCTTTACAACGTGAGGGCAAACAGTACTGTTACAATACAATTGAATACAGGAGAAGTCAGAAGGCCCTTCTCGTTAAAGCTTACAATCTAAAAGGACAGAATTCCTTCCAATGACACCACCAATGAGGCCTAATGCCACGGATGATGGGGCACAATTCCACCTACTGACACTAACAATAGGGTCCAATGACACAAAGATGGGGAATTGTTTTTTTCCCACAATGACCTCAGGATCTTTTCTACTCCCAATGCCCACAGTCCAGCCCACCTAAAGACTGAAGGACAGTAAGCTGGTCCATTGTTTAGAAAGTTTGGAGACCCCCAGACTACACTAATAGCAAGGGCATAATTCAACTTTGCTCAAAGCTGCACAGGTTGTTTTTATCTACAGACATCCCTAACCTGCGTAGGTAGTTTTTTGGTAAAGGTAAACAATGCCGTTAAGCTCACAGACAAATTTTTAGAGGAAAATGGATCCTTGTTACACTTGCTGTTACATCTCCCTGGCACAGTAAGTGAGTCTTCCCTTTCATATTTGCACTCACTGTATAGTATTTCTATATGTAAGAACACCACGGTCCTTGCCACAACACTGCTTGACTGGCTTTTGGGTCCAAGTACATTTTTTTTTATTAAGTAGACCTCTGCTAAAGGACTAATGCATAGACTGTATACCTGCCTGTTGTCATTAATTCTCTTGAACTGTTCTGGCAAAATTCCTCTTTCTTTCTGCAAGGACTGAATCACAGATCAAAGGCTCAGATTTAGTAATTGCTAATTTGCCCTTTAATCCTTTATGTAGTAAGTTAGTTTAGCCTTGTCACACACAGGCCATCATAAGTAGGAGGCAGTCAGTCTAGTGGAATCATGGGAACATCCCCCTAGATCCTTTCTTTAATACTTTCCCATCATTAACCATGAAATCAATCAGAATCGTTAATGATGCTCTTTCTTCACAAGAGGGATGCGAAGCAATGTGTATTTATATGATATTGTTCCTAGCCATAAGATGATATAATAAACTATATCCAGGGCTTTTTTTCGGTGGGAACATGGGGGAACGCAGTTCCAGCACCTCCAGCACTGGATGTATGTAATAACAAGGGGTGTTGGGGTGTGCTGGAGGGTCTATTGATGCTTTCTGCTAGCGGGTCTATTGTTGCTGGAGGGGGTCTATTTTTGAGTGGGGGTCTACTGTTGCTGGTGAGGGATCTGTTGTCGCTAGGAGGTCTTATGTATCTGGGCTGGTCATTTGTTGTTGGGAAATTACTACTGTTGAGGGAGGGGGTCTATTATTTCTGGCTGCTGGAGGGTTTAGAGATCTGTTGTTGCTGGTGGGGGTCCATTGTTGCTAGAGTATCAATTTTTGCTGGGGAAAACTATTGTTGCTGGGGGATCTACTGCTTTCAGGGGGTCTATTGTAACTGGGGGGAATCTAATGTTGCTGGGGGATTTATTGTTGCCCAGGGAATATTTGTTTGCTGGAGGATCTATTTTTGCTGGGGGGATCTATTGTTCCCAGGGGGGTCTATTGTTGATGGCTACAGGGGATCTTTTTACTGTTTTTATTGCTATCATTAACAAATTTCCAAATTACTTAGCACAACAATATGATACTTGGTTCTGTATTCTCTTAAAGGGGCAGTACTTGGAGGTGTGTAGGAGGTGGAACCAAGGGATGGTGGTTGGAGATGGGAAGGCCTGGAGATAGGAGTGACTCTGAAGAGGGGAGTTCCTGTACCTATTCTCTGAAAAAAAAACCCTGCCTATATTGCCTACAGGATGAGTTAAAGTTATATCTACTGTAGCTGTAGCTCAGGGCATTACAGAATCATTTTATGTTATGTTTGAAATTTCTCTTAGGGCCGTTTCACACCAGATGCAGTCCATTCAGTTTTTTTAGAACATGCAGTATGTTTTCTGCACAGAACTGTACTGGAACACAACAAAACGCTTCAAAAATGCATCAGAACGCAAAGGAACAAACCTAAACACTTCAAAAATGCACATGTCCCTTTTTAGGATGAAGAAAAAAAGATGGGAAAAAACACACCAGAACACATAAAACGCATCAAAAGACATATCGGAATGCATGCTTAACACATAAAAAACGAGCATGCGAAAAAAGCATCTAGAATGCATCTAGACTGCGTTTCTATGGTGTGCACACGACCATAGATCAGGTTTTCCATCTGGGCTTTATTTCGGTCCCTATGAGGTTAACTAGAGCTGCCTATTGGCTGTGTTGCAGGAAAGCACCAATAAAATCATTAAAGAATGCTGGAACAGGTAAATTGACCTGTGTGTATACACTGGATTTCTGGTGATGTGTGGCAGACACATTTGCAAAATGTCAGCACTCTTTACTAAACCCAGGCACTGGGGTGACTTACGGGTCAGCATTTCTTCTGTAAGCATTAGCCATGAGTATTGCTTGTGGGACAGGAACCAGTGAACAAAGGAATGCAGCTGTTCTGAAAATGTATTCCTTCACAACATAAGATCTTCACATTGATAATTTTAAATAGGGGCAAATTAGAAAATTGAAATGATTATTTCTCTACTAAGGGACCATATATGGGCAGATATATCACTGACAACAATGCAAGATGACAGGTTTGCCGTCATCAAAATCACCGCACAACCCAACCTGTCATCGGCAATATTTTACTGTGGCGCACATTTGGAAAAGTTGCTGCAGGTGACAATGAGCAGACCTTACCAGGGTCATATTTAGATATCAGCTGAAAAAAGCGCTGTCCTTTGTATCATATGATTCAGTTACTATAAACTGCTGCTACAATGAGACAGAACAATATCACTTTCTGATTGTACAATAAAAATAGCACAATCTACTGAATCCAGTCTTATAGGAGTTATTACAGCATCAACACCATGATGAAGGAGTAGTGCCTAAACACCTAAAACATGTTGACTGTTTTATTCTTTCCATTAAGATTTAATTAAAATAATTTCTGGCCACTACAAACATTGGTATGGCACTTTCACTGTGATCAGAACCTCCGTTCTCCTCTATAGAGCAGTGGTTGTAAAAGGACATGTGTCCGCTTACATCTGGAAAAATCCAGTCCAATCCGATCCACTAAAAACAGACGGATGGCATGCCCCTTCTGTCCAGCAGACCGGATTGGATAGCAGTCGGTTGTAAACGGACAGGCGGTCCATTACATCCGACCACCCATAGAGGAAGGCAGGCTTTTTGGGTCTGCTCTGCATAGTGGACCAATTATCTGCCTGGTCATCAGGGATCAGCAAACAGATCCCCTGCTGAGCAAGCGGTTTGCAGCCAGAGTTTGCCCCGTCAGAAAGGGGCCTTAGTCATAAGTCTATTCTTTCAAGAAGAACACAGTCCCATGAATAAATGACAATCAGAAAGTGCAGGTACACCAGAGAGAGTGATACTTTTCCTAACACCACCTACATAGTTTCAGCACCAACAGGGGTTATGTGGCAAGAAGACAATGATGTTATAAGTCTATTACTTTAAGATTTGAGAGATCTGAGGCACGTGTAATGAACAAAAACAGATGAAAATAATTTGAACTATGATTCCAAGATTCTAGCATAAGAAATTAAAAACAGTCTAGTACAATATAGGCAATATATTCATAATGGCTACATGAAACTGAAGTATCATTATTCAATACGATAAAGAGCCATGATGACATAGTTCTCTATATAAATACATTTTTGCTACAGTTAGGTCTGTTAAAGGGAAACTGCAATGGTCAATTTTATTTTAATATTTTGTTTTAAATAATTTTTAGATAAATTCTTTGTTTTACAAATAAGCTTTTAGGATGTGACAAAGGATTCCTGGAGCACATTGGACTATCTATAGAGATGGCAATGCAGACGTAGTTGCCTTTCATTCACAGTTGTTTCTCACTGAATAAGAGATAAGTTAATGCTCTGACTCATCCAGTTCTGTGCATAAATTTTGCTTGCTCTATTAACCTCTGGGAACAACAATATTATCAACATGGGGTAGGTGGAGAGCAATAAAAGGAGCTCCACCTGCTGGTTAAATAAAGGCCACAAATGTAATATCTCATATTATAATAATTTAGTCTTTGCCATAATAAAATCAGAAGGGAAGAAAAAATTGGACACTACACTCCGTTCCTTTAAGAGATATTTTCTCATTGATTATAATCACTGCACTTAGAAATGTACCAGTATCATTGTCTGTAGGTGTTATTTTACTAGAGTACAACACATAAAAAAATCTATATTGGTTACAAAGGGCACCCAGATGTATTAATTTCATGAATCCTATTGTGTTTACTTACAGATATGTCATCACTGAAGTCAATCTCATCTAAATCGAGGTACTCTGGAGCTTCCATCATTCTTCAATGCTCATTTTCAGCTACAGACAGCAGTTACCTAAACCTGGTAAAAGAAAAAGACATTCATGAGACACCACATTCTGTACTTAAACTGGATACCCAGCAATAAGAGCAGCATGAATTTACTGCTTACTGAGTGTTAATAGTGGCATGAAAGGGAGAAGAAGGATCAATGTTTGCGTACAAGCGAAATCGTTTCTTTAAATGGTTGTTAAAAACAAATTATGGTGTTACTTAATTGAGCATAACAGAACTCAGATGTTGTTAGCCTAGATGAAAGACTTGCTACAAAGCTATTCAGTTTCAGAATATTTTAAGAATTTTTCTATCCAATATTCCCCCAGAGTCTAAAGACTAGTAACATCCTTTTAATGGACTGTCAAAGGGTGGAAGACAAAAGAAATCTGTTAATGCTCCATAGGATTTCAATATTATGGCTCGCAATTTAAAATCGCCATCATATATTGTAAATAAGAAGGACTATATGTTTACAATTTAAGTACATTGAAATTTCTTAGTGGTGTAATTAAACCAAAAACCAACTAAAAACCAGTAAAGGGGAAACTAGTGAGTATGGAAGCCTGGATACGGTAATGGGAAAAACTGTCACACAACCTTTAGGGATATCCACTGTAGAAAACCAATACATGCATTCACATGGAGTAAATGGAGAGAAAGTGATACAACACAAATTTTTCAGTTGCCACACCTATATGCAGAATGGTTAGTCAGTTTTGAGTAAAAGTGAAAGCATATTTTTAGACCAGTCTATATTTCATAAAGTCAACCTGTACTTTGTCTATGCAGGGCAAAGAAACAGGTTAACTTTGAAGATAGCCCCACCAACATTTTATTCTTACCTTCTTAATTTCACCTTCCTATTCTTAGGCTGGCCATATATGATTTTCTAACCAACCAGCGGGTTGATTGAAAAAAAAAAAAAAAAAAAAACGATTCCCCCATCCACACACACAGTCTATGTCACTCCTGCTGAGCTGCTGCTGAGCTATTGTATTCTGACAATGGGGAGCTATCACAACCGGCAGAATACAATGATCAATGTTGCCAGCTATAGCCTGCGTCAGTGATCATTCTGGTAAAACCTAGAAGGCTTGCTGTACTTAAGTCAATCGATAGATTGTCTTGTGTACAATCAGCCAACCCATACATGGATCGAAATTCCACTGGTTTCTGTTAAATAGGCTAAATTTCACTCCATGTATGGCCGGCTTTACCATCTTAAGTTTACTTTACTTACTTTGTTGCTGGGAACAAGGAGAAGAAATCCTATATACCGTATTTTTCGCTCCATAAGATGCACTTTTTTCCCCCCAAAAAAGGGGGGAAAATGTCAGTGAGTCTTATGGAGCGAATATAAAGCGGCTGGTCCGGTATTTCCGCTGCCACCATGTCAGAATACCGGGCCAGCCGCTCAGCTGTTCTCTGTGGCAGGAACTCACCTGTTCCTCGGTCCAGCGCTGTAGTCTTCCCGTGACGGCTTCTTCCCGCCCCGGCATCTGTGACAGCCGGGTGCCCATTGCGCATGTGCGAGAAGCGCTGTGCTTTGTGAATGGTCCGGTGTCTTCTGGGACACATGACAGGTCCCAAAAGACGCCGGTTCATTCACAAAGCGCAGCGCTTCTCGCACATGCGCAGTGGGCACCCAGCTGTCAAAGTCGGGTGCCCACAGTATAGGAAGGAGAACTCCGCGGAAGTGGGAGTGGGTACCTGTCAAAAAAAGGTTGGCCTTGTACAGTGTCTGACAGGTATAGGCAACAGCTTTTTATGCACAGAATCATTCTCTGTCCTTCATTCATTGAATAACTGTGCTAACTGTCTCTATAATACAATGTTTTTTACAGATCAGTTTTCAAACAATCTGTAAAAAAGATTGTAGAATAGCAAAGGGGAGCACATTTAATCCCATGAATACAAGGCAGTCAGAAAGAGAGGTGTAGGTAAACCAGAGGGAGTGATACATTACAAGCACTCAGAAACGTTCCGGGAGCAGCAAGCCAGTGAAGATGGACCCCTGCAGGGTGCAGTGTTTTCAAATAAGTAACCGATAAGCACCTATGCACCAATGATTTGTCTTCCACTGATAAAAGGGGCTATGATGGAGGGGCAATGAGCACTAACCACCAATGCTACAGAGGGGACCTGACCACCACTACTAAAAAGAGACTAACCACCATTGCTGGGGGTGTGAACACTGACCACCAATGATACGGGGGGAATTGACCACCAATACTGCAGGGGGAGTCAGATCACTAATGCTGCAGAGGACACTGACCACCAGTGCTGAAGGGGACACTGACCACAGCTGCTACAGGGGGCACTAACCAGTGAACACCAATATGACACTGACCACCACAGTTGAAGTGGCACCAAAAGAGGAGGTTCAAGGACGCTCTGCTAAATACCTTTGGACAGAGCAGGAAAGTATAAAGTTTTTTAATTAAAAAGAAAAAAAAAACAGCCTTTACAAATGCTTTACATACATGTGTTCTTAAAATGCGCATTTACCTGTTTGCTTTCACTAACACTTTACAGTTCATTGAATAATACACTTCACAGAAAAACTGTAGCTAACATTTTCTCCTTATGTATCTTGAACCGATTCACAGCGGAAAATTTGGGTGATTTATGAAAAACGGCAGTAATTATGCAGTTCAGTAAAAGTAGAAGAAAGCGGTATGATATTCCAGCAGTTACAGTGTGTTACTTATACCACTGATCATTATACCAGCCATAAATGAATAAGCAGCACAGCACTCCTGAAGCACTCAGACACCTAGGAAATAATGACTTCTAGCAGATCTGGCTTTGTACTATAACAGCTGCAATATTTGTAGAACTTCAGTATTGATAAAAAAGCTAAAACAGAGAAGATAAAATTGAGGATAGAGTCAAAAAGCAAATTTCCCTTCTGAACAAATGAGCCTATGGTGCTTTCAGTAGGGTTCAGTCATGTACATTGAGGACTTTGTCTAATCCTCAGCTCAAGGCAGTAGCAACAAGAAGTAGCAGTAACAGCAGTAACTCCTTTAGAGCCCCAGAGCAGTGTCACTAGTGGGCAGAAGGACAAAGCTCTTTGGAACACCAGCCAGTATTTCCTTTGTTAAACCCACCGTTGACTTCATAGCACCAGAGGAGGGTTAACAGTACACAATCTATAAGATCCTTTAGGGATGTCTATACTCACAAGGCCCAAGAGCCTTCCTTTGTGATACCAGACCAGATCTCCATCAGACAGCATTTCAGTCAGCATAGCAGAACCTGGGTTCCAGCAATTCAGGCCCTCAGATAGCCCACCTAAGGCCTACGGCAGCATCTGCCTGGGAGGGTAACATGCCCTCTCCCAAGCTTGGGCAATCCAAGCCAGAAGACCCAGAGCTCTATGTGCTCACTGAATATATACAGTTACACAGCATGCCCTGGAGCCCCTCTCTTTGGGAAAGCCTGAGGCTGTATCAATATTCATGCTGCTATCTGCGTAGCTCCACACCTATCATCCAGAAACCTCTGCAGTCTCCTGGATACAGAGAAACCTGAGCACACAGAGCAGACCTCACTAATCACAGCTCATTCAATACAGTGATCTAACAATACTTTTATCTAGCAATAATTACAGTCACTGTACCTACAAAGTGACAACTAGGTTTACCTATCTATCTTATCGGAGCACCTGCCTAGGAGGGTGCTACACAGGGTCAGACTGACCCATGAAATGCCCCTGGTACCTTTTTTATAGGCTTTTTTGAGCGTGGTCAAGGACACCGGGGTCCCATGATCCCCTATTGCTCGGAGGCCCCATGAGTTGTAAGTCCGCCCCTGGTGCTACACAAGTAAAAATAAATGCTGTTCATTTAAATTTTCCTTGCACATGATTGGGTATTCTTTGCAAAGTAGAATGTCACCACATTCCTTAAGCCCTAAGAAAATTCCCTTGCAAAGTTGAACTTTTCTTGCAAAGTGAATAGCCTATTTGCCTTTAGTAAGTCAACCACCATGACTTCAACACTTTCTGGGTCACTGACACTAAGTTTCTTTTAACTTTACAGGCTTTTGTATTTGTATTTTGACTCCAGGTCATTGACTCAGAATGTACTGAAGCCAGAGACAGCCATGTAGAAAGCATTTTCAAAAGGAGCTCAGCAATGACCTGACTGTCTTCCTTTAATACATACAACAAGTGCTTAGGAAAGCATGTAGCTTTTTTGGGTGCTTGGAGGAGATAAAAGACTTTGCCAGGTCTGACATAAGCTGCATATTCATTGCAGCTTAAAGTGATAGTAAACACTTATTTTTTTTCTAAAAATAACAAACAGGTTTATACTTACCTGCTCTGTGAAATAGAATTGCACAGAGCAGCCCTGAACCTTCTCTTCCCGGGTCCCCTGCCAGCTCTCCTGGATCCAGCCCTTCTCTGAGTGCCCCCATTTAAAGATGCTTTTTCATTTAAAGATGCTTCCCGGGTCCCCTGCCAGCTCTCCTGGATATAGCCCTTCTCTGAGTGCCCCCATTTAAAGATGCTTTTTATGGGGGCACTCGTATGGGTCTGCTCCCGAGCCTTGCTGTCTGAATCTATTGACTCAGCGGGACTCAGCCCTGCCCCCTTCTTCCCCATCACTAGCTTTGATTGACAGCAGCAGGAGCCAATGGCACCCGCTGCCTCAGCAGAGCCAGTAAAACTAGGAAGTGATGAGCTGCAGGCACTGCGCTGGATCAAATTAGAGCCCAGGTAAGTAAAAAGGGGGGGGTGAGGGAGGATACTGATGCTTAAACATTTTTTTACCCTAATTCAAGGAATGCATTAAGATAACCATTTCAACAACTGCGTAGTTGTCCTCCAATGCTAACGAATGGGTGAAAAACCAGAAGGATAATATTTTGTTATTATAAAAATTTAAAATTAAAATATCTAATTCATCCTTTGATATATTTTCCCTGTTGTGTTCAGAGTTTGGATCTCTTTACACAACCATCAAAAGGGAACACACTAAAACTTTCCACAGCAGCAGCAATGATTACAGACGGCCTGTGTGAGCCGCTACTTTCCTTACCTCTCCCTCAAACTGCCCTCTACTCCCTTACAGCACCCTGCACAGCAGTACAGAGAAATGAATGCCTATTACAGCCCGTAAAAACCAAGCAGCATCAAATGCTCACTGCTCTTCCCCTGCTGTCGCCATATGGACTATCGCACTGATCCTCTGCCTGCCCTCAAGCTTCATGCTTCAATGCCCAGCCAAGAAGCTACTGGCCCATACAGGTGTTCATTTCTTTCATGCAGCAGATGCATATACCAATCACATTGCATGTTGTAATACTGTGATCCAATCAGCAGAAGGTGAGCGCTTGACAACATTACTGCTGCTGCCCAATGGGGCTGATTAATGTGGTCCCTCTATGGCATAGATGGCAAGTCCTGGCCTAGCAGGAGAGAGGTCAGGGCCCAGCAGCAGGCTGTGGTTGAAAAGCAATGGTTAACACACCAAGTACTTAAAGTGGAACTTCACTCTCTCAATCAACATGGACTATTTTGAATCCTTATGCTGCTAGCATTAGTAAATATATAGAAAAGTATATCACATTTACATGTTTTAAACTTTTTTTCTTTTTTCAGTTACTCACTGGTTTCTATGCCTAGACAAATAATGTCATACATCCCAGGAGTCTTCAGGAGGGGAGGGAGGGTTCTCAGCCAATGCCTGAGCTAAGAGCAGATGGATTCCAGGAAGTAAATGCTACATGAATCATCTGCTCTAAATCATGATGGCCATTGCCAGAAATGTCAGCAAAATAAAGCATGGAGACATGGATGGATGGGGGAGTTTGCATTTAATATTAACAATGTATTGAATAGCATTTTTGGTTTGTGATGCTCAGATGCAGTGCAGTTCCACTTTAAAGTGGTTGTAAACACTTACATATACCCAATGGAGTGACTGGCCTCACAGAGATGGAAACCTCCTCCTACTTAAGTTGTGCCTGTCTATCTGAAGTCTTCTCTTCTCTATATCTGTTCAAAGTGCTGAATTTATAAAGCTTGTCTGAGAGTTCATAAAAAAGGGGCGGAGAGCTGAAATTGGAAACTGCAGAGCTCAGTCAGGTGAGTTCTGAGGGCTTATTGGAGGGAAGGGACACACCCCCCTGGAGATATCTTCCCTGTCACCATTTTTCTTCTGGTGTCAGAAAAACTTGTCAGAATTGATTCATGCTGATAGTAAAGCAACGGGGCAGCAGATATAAATGATACTTAGCGCTCTAATGCTCTTAAAGTGTTACTAAACCCAAGACCCTGCGTTCAGTTATCTGGTCTCCCACAGTACACACAACATGGATATGCAACTGTTTTAGTAAATATAAACTGCTAAATACCTTTTCTCATCAGCAGTTAGAGCAGTCTTGTAACTTCTATCAGTGTCCAGCAAAGCACTGGTTAAAGCTTGTAGGAGGAGTTTTCATTCTCCTGTAGCAGGATGCATCTGACCTCTGTCTGGAGAGTGCTAATTGGCCCTGTGCTGATCACATGCACTCTCCCAAGAAAAAAACAACAACTCTCTAGAAATACACACCAAACTGAGCATGTGCAGCTTGTTCTATCAGGGGATATTTGGGAGACACTGGAAGAAGGGGAGGATCAGAGAAGAGAGGATCAAACATCCTTTTTATACAATGTGGAGGAATAACTCCATAGGTTCCACAGCAAGTATAACAAGCATGTTTTACTGCATATGCAGACAGATTTTACTGCTGTGGGTTTAGTAACACATTCATTAAGACAAGTACATGCTATAGAGTGATATGCTTTGTTTATATTTCATGTCTGAGATTTACAATCACTTTAGCCATTTGACGCCCGGCCAATAGCTGTATGGCGGCCAGAAAAATGCACTAGCTTTTGGCCATGTGGTGTACTCTCGCATATGCGCAGTTCGCGCGCTTGTAGAGCCGCGCAGCGGCGCGATCTGTCACCGGCCGTGTACCTCGGACACAGCCAATGACAGATCTGAGTATCGGCCTCGTTGCCGGTACCATGTGATCTGCTGTGACCAATCACAGCAGATCACATGACAGTTGTATACAATGGATGGCTTCATTCATGCCATCCATTGTCTATACTAGTGTCTAGCTGTGAATGGTCACAGCTAATCACATGCACATGTCATGTGATTAGCTGTGGCCAAATCACAGCTAAGCACAAAAAAAAAAAACCCTGAATGAATCGATGTCATTCAGGTAACATGCATGCTTATAGCAAAGTAATTCTTTGCTATAAGCAAATTGTGTAAAAAAAAAAATACTGATCACTTCCCCAAAGTAGTACAATGTTACTATGGTAACATTGTACTACTTTGGACATAGTGAAATATGAAAAAAAAATCTTAAAAAAAATTTAAAAATGTAATAAAAAATTTAAAATAATAAAAAAAAAATAAAAAAAAAATATATTTTTTTTCACACTCTCACCAGTCAGTGTCCCTGATCACCGCCATGCCAGTTATATGATGACACTGTACTGCACTGGTGACAGTATGTAAAAAAAAAAATAATTTTTTTTATTTTTTCATTTTCCGAAAAATTATGACAAAAAAAATACAACTTCAAAAAACTCGCCATGCCTCTTATGAAGTATGTCGGACTGTCTACTCTGCAAAAAGGGGTCCTTTGGGGGATATCTGTACTGTTCTGACATTCTTGGGCCTCAAGAAATTAGATTGGCTGTCAGTACTTTAGGATTGATCAATATTCAGATCTATACCATAGTTTATGAACTCTATAACTTTCCTACAGACTAAATAATACATCCTAATTTGGGTTATTTTCACCAAAGACATGTAGCAGAATACATCTCGGCCTAAATTTATGAAGAACAATGATTTATTTGTAAACTTTTATAACAGAAACAAAGAAAAACGTGTTTTTTTTCAAAATTTCCGTCTTTTTTTGTTAATTTAGCAAAAAATAAAAACCCTGGCGATGATTAAATACCACCAAAAGAAAGCTCTAGTTGTGTGAAGAAAATGATAACATTTTGGTTTGGGTACAGTGTTGTATGACCGCGCAATTGTCATTCAAAGTGTGAGAGCACTGAAACCTGAAAAATGGCCTGGGCAGGAAGGTGTAAAATTACCCAGTATTGAATTAGTTAAATATCATTCCTATAGAGTTTTCTCCCAAATGATGATGTCACAGCCAGAATTTATATACAGCTCAGGTATACCCGGGTTCCAATGGATGGCAAAAAAAAGCCTAAGATTAGCCATCACACTATTGTAACATTTCTAACAGAGAAATGAAGGATTCTTTTATGGGTATTCTCAAAAATACAAAAGAACAATAGCAGAAAGTACATCTCATTAAAGGAAATGTGGCCACCAACCAATTCATTATTATTATTATTATACAGGATTTATATAGCGCCAACAGTTTGCTCAGCGCTTTACAATATATAGGGAGCCAATACAGCAACAATACAGTTCAATACAAGAGGGATAGGAGGGCCCTGCTCCTTGGAGCTTACAATCTAGGAGATTCAATTACTTGATTTTATTTAAAAATATTTAAGCTAACCTCTTCAGGTTACACTAGGTAGCCCTGCCCATTTGTACTGCTTGTAATTAGTTGATATAAAACTTACAACTTACCATTTGTCCATGTTTATTTCAAATAATCCACAAAGAACTGCTTTTTCTTGGCTCCTAGTAGTACATCGGTAGATGGAAGTTGGAACAAGGCTTACGTGTAGTCAACCTTTCTGTGTATACATGTGTTCCAAGCATGAAAAAAAATCTTGTCAAAACAACAATTGTAATGAGCCAAATAACAAGGAAGCAATAGCTCATATCGAGCTCGTCAATGTGTCAAAAGCAATCTCTAAAAACAGTTCATTTATACAAACGTGCAGATGGAGCGATTTGACAAAAAGATCAGTTTGCATTTCAGGTTTCAGCGCAGCGCAGAAATGTTCTCAGCGGACGATAGTAATGGATATATCAGGTTAGGTAAGAGGTGGAAATACAAACTGTGTGTTGTACATAGCCTCTCTTCTTCATTGTGGTGAAATTGGAATAAGCTGCCACAGCTGGGCACACGTCCTATCGAATGTCAGTGAGAGCCTGGACACGTGGTTCCTGAGAAGCTGTGCTCGGATTTTGACAGCTAGGAGCTACGTGTAGTGGAAGGAGGCTTCATGAATTAAGGATGGGATGTTTCATTTTAGCAATTCCAACAACTAGTTCAGGATTAGGAATGTTGCACTTCAGGAGGCAGTCTTGTGGACAGCAGCTGATGTGTGGCAGATGGTTCGTTATCCAGCTGTTTTAACAGAATTAAATGATTTTTTTTTTTTTAGAAATCGGGCTCAAAATGGGAATTTATTTATTAAAAAAACAAAAGGAATGATGCTTACACCTACTGACAATTTACTATAATTACTGCCCTGGTTAATGATAGATCTGTATGTTAAAGTGCAGTGAAAACACTGTAGCATACTGATTTCATTCCCCTTTCACAATTCAATAATGGCTCTGTAAACTATTACTGATCAGTGCTGAATGACTGTCCTCACAAGCCCAGATCTTCTAACTAGGATTGTGTGTTTCTACTGAATTCCCAAGCTGGAGTCAATTAGGATTTGACTAGCTGCTCCATAGTATGCAGTATACCACATTTTCAGAATTATGTCTGCTAAAATAAATTCCCAATAATTCTCCACACCCTTGCACAAACAATGCATTGGGAATTCATAAGCCAAGTACATCCAGCAGAATATATTAAAGATCACAGCACTTACAGTTAACAACTTAACATCTCCTCATATGATGGTAACATATAATAAATTCTTAGATTAAGAAAAAAATTGTAGCGAGATAATCAATGTTATTCATTTTGCCTGTTAATGATTGAGTGATCTTAAAGTGATTGCAAAGGCAGAAGGTTTTTTACCTTCATGCATTCTATGCATGAAGGTAAAAAACCTCCAGCATGCAGCTTAACCACCCCCCAGGCTCCCCTTTTAATTACCAGAGCCGGATCTCGATCAAGCGGTGTGAAAAAAAGTCAAGCCTCTCTCCTCTCTCTCACTGGCTGTGATTGACAGCAGTGATAGCCAATCACAGCAAGTGAGGAGGGAGCAGGAGCGAGGTCAAGCCATGCTCTGTGTGCCATATATATATATATATATATATATATATATATATATACACACACACACACACACTATATTGCCAAAAGTATCGGGAACAACCCTCCATATCACTGGATTCAGGTGTTCCAATCACCTCCATGGCCACATGTATATAAAATCAAGCATCTAGGCATGCAGACTGCTTCTACAAACATTTGTTAAAGAATGGGTCGCTCTCAGGAGCTCAGCAAATTCAAGCGTGGTACCGTGATAAGTTGCCACCTGTGCAATAAGTCTATGCTTGAAATTTCCTTGCTATTGTGGGACTCTCCTCGCCGCACTGGTGGTGTACAGGGCTCCAGGGGTGGCAGCAAGGAGAAGGGAGGCTGACAGCTGGTGACATCACCGGAACCATAAGATTACGTAAGGTGCTGGTTCAAAGCATGCATGCTCCTTTCTCAGGCCATCTGATGGACCTCAGCCTCTACATCTATACCGCCAGGATCCATCCTATCATTAAGACATGCAAATTTACATCCAATCCTTGTGAGTTGTTTACCTATTAAATGTCTGGTTTTATGATAAATCTACACTTAGAGTGGCGCTACTGTGTTTCCTTCTTTTTCTGTGCATTAGAGTTGCTTCTTGCTCTGACAGCTGGCTGCCTTCTACCTTGAGAACCACATCTATCCGGAGATATTATGTACCTCCCTCCTAGATTGTAAGCTCCAAGGAGCAGGGCCCTCCTATCCCTCTTGTATTGAACTGTATTGTTGCTGTATTGTCGCTGAGCAAACTGTTGGCGCTATATAAATCCTGTATAATAATAATAATACCTATGGACTTGTGTGTAGTGGACATTACTGGACACTCACATGTCTGCCATTTTTTACTTATATGGTTTTATTCCTATTTACGCTCTCTCTATATACAAATATAGGATTATAGTTGGAATATACATCTGATATTGTCTCCTCAGCGCGCCTCGCCCCTCCTCCCTATGCTTACCCACTTGGTGCACAGCAGATAATGGAAAGTATCCAATCTCCACTGCATATAGAAGACATATTCCAATCTCCAGCAACTTGAAAATGTATTAAGAATTAAAAACTTGTATGTGCAATGGACAAGATGCTGATTGGACTAAATCAATAGTTGTTGCTATTCCTCAGACATTTATTTCATAATGTTTTTATTTCTGTTTCAACATCATCTGATACTTCACCATTTTCTGAGGCACATTTTGAAAGCAAAATGTTTGGATTAAAGAAACAATCCTGCTCTGCTGCCAGTCATATTTGCATCATTTAAAAAAATGTTTTATACAATTCCAGGTAAAAAAAAAAGTCTTCATCAGGGAAAAACTGAATAAGGAAACCCATCATAAGAGAAACCTATGCTACCTTTGTTGGTTACCTGGCTGTCATGCTTATGCTCCCACATTAATACTTTACTGACCTAGAACCAGTATGACGATAAAGACTTCTAACATTTCTCTGGCTTTCCAGATCTGCACATGTATTCTAGTTCAGTGCAGGTCACAGCCAATTTACTACTTTTTTCAGAAGGACGCCAATGTTGGCAGTGGCCATATTTCTCTTATGACAGGTGAAAATAAAAGAAGAGAATATACAAAGCTTTAATACACACTTATTTAGAATCTGTTTTTCCAGATCTGGACATGAAACATATAAGACAATAATTCTGTGATGGATAAGGGAATTTTGGGTCCAATACAGGGAAGCAACGTTAATGGAACATACAGTATTAGATGCCTGATGTTCAGCATGAACAATGCTCATCTGTCCAGGGGGTAATTGGTTACAAACAACCACAACATTCTGAAGGTCTATTGACACTGAAGGTCCATTGACAGTTTCTGGTGTTGACATTTTTAAATGGTTCTCCATTTAATTGTATTGTTTGCATTATTATTACAGGTGCTTATACAGCGCCGTCAAGATACGCAGCGCTTTACATATATATTGTACATTCACATCAGTCCCTAATCCTCAAGGCGTGTGCAATCTAAGGTTCCTAAATAACAATTAAGACAGGATTCAATTAACCTACCAGCATGTCTTTAGATTGTGGGATGAAACTGGAGAACCTGGAGGAAACCCACGCAGGTACAGGAAGAACATGCAAACCCCAGGTAGGTCGTGCTGTGGTTGGGATTCGCACCAACGGCCCTAGTACTGCCAGGTGGAAATCCTTACCATTTGGCCACTGTGCTGCATAGATCAGTCCTTTAATAAGTCGTACTGAAACCAATATAAAGTATTTTTTTTTCAGACATTTAAGGCTTTCAGTGAGTATTTTTCCAATGTATGTGGTACATAAATCAATTTTATGATCTGCTTATGAAAAAAAAATTGTATGCAAACTGCTAAGGGAGTGAGTAACCCAACAAATAATTGGATACATGCATTCATACATTTAGATGTTTAGTATGCAGTAAATAGAAGATTAACAAACATTTTTTAAATCCAGAAATATAAAAAAACTTACATGGAGATTTCAAAAGAAGCAATCCTTTGTAATGTAATCCACACTGCCCAAATAAAAGCAGACACTCACAGCTTGCATTGTCAGAGGAACAAATGACAGACTATTTTCAACACTACGTACCATGTCCTGGGGGTGTCGTCGGTACTCATAATTAGAATTCCCCACATCTGCGAAATGTTAAATATACCTTCTATGTAAATTACAGTCCGCACCCCACACAAAGATGCAATTCTCTGAAAAATGTACACATCTAACCTTTACACACAAGTATTTGAGTCTTAAAATTAGTAGAATATTTTACACCTTTAAGAAACCTTTAAAATCTACTTGCTCTTCCCCAAATTTGCAAATGAAAAATTAAGAAGAACCAGATAGTATGTGGGAGATATTTGCTGCTAGCAATTTGTGATCTCCACTAATTACGTGAGTGTACTGCAGCATAAAAATTAGCATTTACTTAGCTCCCAAATGTGTTTCATTTGGAGGAGCTGTCCGCCTTTGGCAGCAAATCTCTCTGTCCTTCTTTCTACCACTGTTGTCTCTCTTTTTTGGTCCAACCTCTAAAAAAAAATGATTATTTTAAGTGGAACTTCGGGCTGGCTCAAAATGTAAAATCTATGCACCTATCACCCACCAATTAAGAATATAATGTTTGTTTTGTCTAGGGGAGATCTAATAGAGTATTTTGCTCATCTTAATCCCCATAGAATTTCACCTGCCATTCCCCCCAAAGACCCTTCTCTTGCTGTTTTCTGTGTAGCATCAGTGCCCAACCAATGTCACCATGTGCAATGAAGGACACTGTCTGCACACATTCAGCGTAGAAGAGAAGATCGGGGCTCCAGCCGCTGTGAGACCACAGGTTAAGGTAAATAATACTCTGTATTAGATCCTCTGAGACAAAAGAAGCACTATTTCATGCCTTAAGGATGAGCCAATGCACTTGGTTCATGGGCCGTTCGTCAAATTAATCATAAAGCCTAAAAACTGTGAACTTTAATCTGTAGTCTATGGGGGTAAATCTTGAAAATTATGTATGGCCAATTTCAAAGCTAATAGGAAGGGATTGCAAAAACAAATGCATGGGGAGCTGGTCAAGAGATGTACCAATGCAACAAAATGTGACTTTAAGGACAACATGGAAAAACACCATTCCTTCAAATAACATGCTTCGGAAATGCCAACAGGGCATCACATACTTTGCATGTATAATTGTTTTTTTTTTTAAATTTTACATTTAGCTTTGCTGGAATACAGAAAAAACATCACAATCTGATTCATTTCAACTTGAGCCTAGGTTCACACTGATGTGGTGTGGAATTCGCAACAGTTTCTGTGTGAATTCCGCACTGCATTACAATTGCACGTCGTTCATATGAACCGTTACAGGTGTGTATGTTAAGTTAACAACACCCCAAAATCGGTCCACAAAATGATGTGATGTGCAGAATCGGATCGCATTGGGTGTGAATACCCATGTGATCCGATTCTAATGTGGACCAAGAAAAGGGTCCTGCACCTTTTTGGTGTGGATGAGGTGCGATTTGAGCCATACAAAATGTATGGCTCAAATTGCACCGCACAGCATTTGCATATGATTTGCACAGGAATGCAGTGTGGTTCCTATGTGACTCACATGTGATGTGAAGCACCACACAAGTGTGAACCCAGACTGAAAGAAAAGGCTTTTTCAGGTTGTCTAGGCTGCAACACATGCTTTTCTATCTAGTGTTAATAGGCCTCAATTGGACAGTGGAAGAGTACCATCCACAATAGATCTAAAAGCTATGGAACAGTGTACCCTTAAAAAATACAGCTAAGTGCCCGTTCACATAGATTGGATGCGGTGTGAACCCCACTGACAGCTGAATGTAAAGAAAAGAATTGCCGACAATGAAAAATTAAGAGAAAACCGGCATGGCCCTTTGGGTCTGGTATGGATTCTAAGGGGAACCCCATGTCAAAATAAAAAAACAAAACTTGTGGGGTCCCCTTAAAAAGCAGACCTTTATCCGAACATGGAGGAAAAGGGGGGGGGGTGCAGCATGCACGTTGCTTTTAAAAAAAAATGTTATAAACCAGCATTATTTTGTTTACATTCTGCTGTCAGCAAGGTACCCCACTGACAGCAGATGAATCACTGTTATTAAGGATGCCGGCGCTCGCTCCCCACTCCCCTTTCCTGACCTACCGGGCTGCATGCTCGAATACAACTCTGGCATGGATTTGGGGGGGGACTTCATTACTTTTTTAAATAAAATGTTGGCGTTTTTTCTTTCTTAATTTTTCATTGCTGGCAATTCTTTTTTCGGGGGAAACCACTGACAGCTGATGAGTCATCGGTTGTTAAGGACGTGGCAGCCAGCTTCCCAGCCCTCTCCTTAACAACCAGCTTTTTTTCTCACAGAATTCAAATTGTTCTGAAAATTTTTAATTTGTTAGAAAACAAATAAACAAAACAAATTAAAACAATTTTAATGAAATTCGTTACTATTGTTATTCGGAAATTTGGATGCATATGAATCTCCGAATAACCAAAAATTCATCCAAATTTAGATTCGGACCGAAACGAATTGCAGATTTCTTCTTGGAACCACAACCCTAAATTCCCTCCAATCCCCATATCTACAATTATTCCTAGAATATTCTAACTATATACTTCGATTATGTGTTTCAGCCAGCATCAGAACAGTAATGCAAGCTCTTGAATAGGCAGCACATGAAAGGAGCTCTGCAGTGTGTGCTTTTTTAAATGTATCAGCTGATAACAGCAGCATTGTGGCCTGCAGCCTCGGCCTTCATTGTATCAGCCATAGTAAAAAGTACCAGCATTTTGGGTATCACAGGAAGGAGGAAACATTACTCTTCAGTCAAGAGCATGGTGGGAGCAGCATGTTAATGAGACAAGTCAGCAGCAAAAGGTACAGAGTCCTCCTCCTCGAGAGTGTACAGCCGCCACTTTATTTCAGAGTGCTACTAATGCACCCTTTTCCTCCACCATTTCAAGGGCGCAGAGCAGCCATTTTTGTTGGGCGTGCTTATGCACCCTATTCCTCTTCCTCCTTCCACTCAAGGACACATTGCAGCAAGTTTATTTTATTTACGTTGTTAGCACAGCAAACCCTCACTTACTGTATATTGTAGCATAAAGCTCCTAGCAGGGGAAGACTAACCATTTGGGAACTCAGGGCACTGCCCGAGGGCCCGGGGTCAGTAGGGTGCCCCATAAGATGCCCCTGGTACCTTTTCATAGGCTTTTTTGGGTGTGGTTTGAGTGTGGGTAAGGACACAGGGGCCCCATGATCACCTGTTGCCCGGGGGCCCCATGAGTTGTCAGTCCACCCCTGGCTCCTAGTCCTATTTTTTCCTCCTCAAGGATGAGGAGCAGCCATTTATATGGCCTGTTAATGTGGCCTTTTTCTCCTCCTCAAGGGTGAGTAGTAGCCACTTTTTATGTACTAGCAATACTGAATTTGTCTGCTCTTCCTCCGCGAGAATGCATAGTAGCTACACTTTTTAAGTGCTGCTGATGCACCATTTCCTGTTTGCTCTCCCCCTTCCCAGACATTCATATCAGCCATTTCTATGGACTCCTAATGCAACCTTTTCCTTCTCAGGGAGTCATAGCAGCCATATTTTTTTCCCTGCTAATATAGTCTTTTTTCTCCTTTCCCTCCCCCATAGATGTGCATATAGGCCATTTTATATGGACTCCTAATGTTAGCTCTTCCTGTCTAGGGTCCATAGTAGCCATGCGTTTGGCCTACCATTGCCCTCTTTTCTTCCTCCTTCTGCTCCAACATGCATACAGGCTATTTTATACACTGCATTTCCTGATCATGTCTGTATCCACACAGTCTGGCTGCCCACCCACAAGGTGGATTTATTTTAAGACTTGCTCCTGACACATGCAAAGCTGTCCTTTGTGTTCTGCATGTCACTGCATACTTGAGCGTTACAGTTGTGTGCTGAAAAGCAGCCCCTTTTCTTCCCCAACATTTGTTATAGCTGTCATTAAATTTAATTGTCCCCCCTAACTAAAAACCAAGGTCTCCAAAACCTAAAGTGAGAGGTAGGTAATTGGTGTTTCGGTGTGGTTTATTATGTTTTTTAGATCATAGTAAGGCTATTACTGTCCTGTTGAAACAGATATGGGCAGGGACAGCAATGCAACCTAGGAGCTACTTTTAAACACAAAGCAAGCTCTAGGCCTAATTTGTTTCTGAAAATCTAAATGTAACAGGTTGTTGATCCCCTTTGGGGTTTCTTCTGACCTTTTCCATATAGTCTTGATAGGCTACACCTGCTCACTTGTTGGGAACATATGTCAGGGGTGGATCCAACTGAAGAGAGTTGGAGTTGGGAATTTTGTTCAGCAGAGATGGCAAGATTTAGGGAGGAGAGGAGTAATGTTTTCCCTTAAACAGTCACCTCCTTAGGATCGGCCTATTAATTCCACCAACACTGGAACAGGAAGATAAAACCCTATGGGACATTTGCATGACCCTGACCAGTGTTGAGGAGTTTATCTAAAGCATGTTAACTGGCCATTTCTTTAGAACTATTTATGAGAAAATATTTGTTCTACCATCATGAGAATACACTTGCTATCACCAATTATTTGAACTTTGTAAATAATAATTTCTGCAAGTAAAATGTAAAAGACATACTGGTTTCACTACACCATCCATCATCATGTGTGAAGCTGGGATGTAGAGTGAATGGACGGTTCAGTGGTTATAAAGCTAATTTATCCAACTAAAATAAAAAAGATGTTATAACTACCTGCTCTGTGCAATGGTATTGCCTTATCTCCTGCATTGGGTCCCCCTCCGGTGTTCTCTGCTCCTTCTCTTCCCTAGATGCCCCCTCAGCAAGCCATGTGCTGAGTGGGCACTCATGTGGGTGCCCTTCCGAGCCAAGCTTTGTGTGTCCATATACAAAAATAGCACAGTCATGCCCCCTGCTCCCTGCTCACAGGATTTGACTGACAGAAGCAGGAGCCAGGTGCCAATAGCTCTTGCTGCTCTTAGAGTCTTCTGTGACTAGAGCAAGAGGAAGGCAATGCTGCTGCAGAAGGGCACAGCTCTGGATTGATTGAAGACCAAGGTAAATGTTTAGGGAGGGGAGGAACAAGTAGTGAGACATTATTTACCTTAATGTAGGGAATGCATTAAGGTAAAAAATGACTTGACTTTAGAACCACTTTAAGGGTTTGTGCACCCTTGCAGAGTTTGCTGCTATGGATGGCTGGAGTAGCCGGTGTCTGTTCCACAACCCCCTGTGGGAAGGTTAGAATGTTTAGGGTTCTACTCCTGACCTGGTCTATAGGAAGAGTGAGGGACTGTTGTTTGGATGTCATGGGAACCACTAAGTGTACGGGGAAACTGCTTGTTCTGAGGGAAGGTAGCACTATCTCCTGTAACTCATACCCGAGTATATGGCTACTATATATGAAAGCTGAGTTAAGTAAGAAAGTGGTTATGCTTTCAAGCCTTGAACCTTCCACAACCAAGCACACTCTGAAGGCCTCCTGGATGGTGACATGTATCAGAATCATACAGGGGAAAAGGCTTTGCCCTTGTGCTACATGCATTTTAATAACTTGAGGTGAGGGTGAAAGTTTTTTGCACACAGTTTACATAAAGACATAATGTACAGACTCAAATTGTAGAACTCTGTGCACAGTATTAAAGCCCCTTCACTAGGCCTCATTTTGAAGATGACACACACCAGCCAGATTTAAATAAAAAAAAAAACAACAACACAAGAAAAAGCCCCAAAATATTGTAGTGACTATGTACACAGTATTTAAGCATTTTTACTAGCCCACATTTTGAACATGACCCATACCAGCAAGTTTTTAATCAGCATTGGAGTCTATTTATTTCACTGAACAAAGCTACCAATTTTTGGAGCAATTTCATACACATTTCAAGTGTAATCTCTCTTTTTCAACCTAAATGAAGGTAAAAAACAAATATGAAACCATGAAATGAAAAAAGCAATACCAACGATTTCTATCACTTTGGACTGCCACAGTCTGCCGTAACAGGCCTGTACCTGAGGAGCTCAGCCTTGCAATTACTACTACTGCCGAAGGGACTTTGCTCACTCCTAAACTACTTGTTGCTACACATGAAAGAGAAGTCTGCTATCTGCTGTCAGTCAGGACTTCAATACTGCTTAACTAAGAGATCAGCTAGATGTCCTCAGTGTGCATAGTTCTAATGTTGGAGTATCCTACTACAACTCCCCATCCCTATCCCCAGTTCTACAATAAACTCCAAAAACAAACATCCCCTAGACTGGTCACTGAAGACAACGAGCGGAACTGTGTGTGTTTGGCTGAAGAAATACACTGTGCCTGGCTGCGGGGTGAAGTAAGGGGAAATCGGGGCAATCATACAAGCAGCCCACATGAGGATAGCAATACAGCTGTCTTTCAGCAACTGCTAGCAGCAAAAATAGCTCTCTGTGGTCTATCCCTAACTAATATAAGCCTACTCCAACACAAACTGAGAAAAGGCAGTTGGGAGCCCATGATTTTCATAGGGAGGGGATTGGCACATAAGAAAACATGTAACTGATATCCATAACATGGACAATCCTTATATGAATACTGTGATTCAAATTTGCACATACATTTAGCTGAATTGTGTCATACACAGTTAACCACATGCCGCCCAGCCACTGTAGAAATACGGTGGCAGGGCGGCACGGCTGGGCAAAACCACGTTTTAAAACGTGTGTTTTCAAAACAGGTAGGGGGCGCGCAAGGCGCGCCGCCGCCCTACCTGTCCTGCCAATCACGGCCGCGGATGTCAGTCGCCGGGTCACAGCCGGTCGTTACCGGCTATGTCCCGGAGATTAGCGGCAATCACTGACAGAGAGCACAGCTGCAGTAGCTGTGCTTTCTGTCAGTTCCCTGACAGCTCCTGACATGCTGATTGGGACAGAAGAGTTTATCTGTCCGGATCAGTGTGTCTCCGTGCAGTACACATCCCTGCCCCCTAGTAAAACACTCCCCTCACACAGTTAACCCTTTCAGTGAATAATAAAGTTAACCCCTTCCTCCCCAGTGCCATTAGTACAGTGTCAGTGTTTTTTTTTTTGCACTGATCACTGTATTGGTGTCACTGGGGATGTTAGTGACCCCAAGTCAGTTCCCCCCCAGTGTAAGAATGTCCGCCGTAGTCCCGCAGTCCCGCCATAAGTCGCTGATCGCCGTCATAAGTCACTGATTGCCGCCATAAGTCGCTGATCGCCGCCATTATTAGTATAAAAAAAAAATTAAAAATCCCAGTATCTTTCCCGCCATTTGTAAACGCTATAACTTTCACGTAAACCAATTAATTTACACGTATTGGGGTTTTTTTTAGCAAAGACATGTCACAGAATACAGTTTGGCAGAAATTTATGACTAAATTTGATTTTTAAATTTTTTTTTTACTGGACATGTTTTATAGCAAAAAGTCCAAAATATTGTTTTTTTCCTCAAAATTGTCAGGCTTTTTCTTTTTATAGCGCAAAAAATTAAAAATGCACAGGCAATCAAATACCACCGAAAGAAAGCTCAATTTGTGGGAAAAAAAGGAGGTAAATTTCATTTATGTACCGTATTGCATGACCGCGCAATTGGCGTAAATTGCAGTATCTATACCATAGTTTGTAGATGCTATAACTTTCACACAAAGCAATCAATATACACTTATTGGGATTTTTTTTACCAAAAACATGGAGCAGAATACATTTTGGCCTAAATTTATAACCAACTTTGAGTTTACTATATATTTTTTATAGCTGAAAGTAAAAAATATCGTTTTTCTTCAAACTTTTTGGTCTTTTTTTGTTTATAGTGTGAAAAATAAAAGCGCACAGGTGATCAAATACCACCGAAAGAAAGCTCTATTTGTGTGAAAAAAAGGACGTAAATTTCGTTTGGGTGCAGCATTGCATGACCGCGCAATTATCAGTTGAATTAGTGCAGCGCCGAGTAGCAAAAAGAGGCCTCGTCATTAAGGGGGGTAAATCCTCAGGAGGGCAAGTGGTTAAGGAGATAGAAACTTTCAAGAGAACCTGTCGGGGCTAGAATACAAGATCTGCATTGTTGATTTGTATTTGCATGCTCAGGGGCTGTAATCAAAAATCCTTCACTCTTTTAAAATGCAATGCATTTACAGAAATTTAGGCAATATAATACAACCACATTATGAATTCTTTGTTACATTTGCATACAGATAAAAGCCTTTCCATCTGAGTCAAAAACATGAAAAAAATCTCCTAAATGGACATAAATGCAACAATCTATGTAATAGATTACTTCCACACCAGCCCATACAGGAATGGGAACACTTTTCCAGCAGCAAGAAAGATGTCTTTGTGCACAAGTTCTAATGATGGCAGAGTAGCTAAGCAAGAACCCTAGGATTTGTGAATGTTTTTCATTTACTTAGGGACTATAGCAGGATGTGAGAGCAGCATAAGGAAAACCAATATCCTTCAACAGATAAATTGCAAGCAGGTGCAAAACTGGACAATGGGTTCAAACAACCATCTTGAAACACCACAGTATCTTCATACGTATGCAGTTGAAATTAACAGACCCATCTGTTATTCTACTGCTTTCCCTAATTTACTAGTTTGTGGTTTCTGCTTAACCATTTGATTACTAATGAACTTGCAAACAATAAAAAAAGAGGAAAATGAATAATGTTGTTTTTAAAAGTCTATCCACCCAAAATTAGTATGCTAAAAACATTAAAGGGAATAAGAGAGGACAGAAGTTTCTGATCTGTTTTAACAGTGTGAGTTTTCATCCAGATCTTAGCTTTACTGTCTTAGAGCGGTAGTAAACATAGTGTTCTGAAGATCTGCTGATAGGCAGGGTATGTAAGACAGAAGAGACCCTATCAGTCTCTTCTTTCATAATTGCTTACTCTTGCCTGTCAGCCGTGATGTACACTGAGCAGCGCATGCGTAGCTCAGAGATCATTAACGGCCTCGATCTTTGCCGCTGCAACGTGACTCCCATGTGCAGAGTGATGCCATCGCAGTCTGGCCATTCAAGCAGCTGAAGGTATAATACCCCGGAAAACCGTGCAAAGATGGAAGCACCCAGGATCAATCACATCTCAGCACTGGGGGGCTCGTTTTGACAGGTAGGTATGCTATAATATGCTAGTATGCTGTGCTCTACTAGCATATTATGGCATAACCCGCCTGGGGGACCCCAAAAAGAAGAAAGTACAGCAGACACTTTAAAGGGAAACAATATATTATACTAAATGCAATGTCTGAAAATACTGCTAGTATACGGGAGCTTGTTGTTGCTAATCTTACCACATTGGCTGCCCACCAGTTTCACTCTCAACTCACTCCTGTAGCAATGTTGTCCAATTGCTGCAGCCACCAGTGGAAGTTAGGTCAGCCATACATGGATCGAAATTCAGCAGGAACTTGCCGAATTTAGATCCATGTATGGAGTACTCCAGAGTACTTTGATATCATGATATACAATGCTGTGATATATTGGGCTGGTAAGGCAAAATACTGTTTTTATGGTAAATTTTTAGAAGATACGTTTCAATAAACATGTTTTATACAATAATATGGTGTTGTCCACTTTCTGTACCAGTAAAGTCCCATTCGGTTTTTATGTTTTTTTATATGATAGATGAGGTACATTTTCAGTCTGATTTATATAAGTATAAAGGTGTGGTTAATGAATGTTATTGTGTTATGTTACAACCAATACACAAGACCGTGGACAATATTTATTAATTTTAAGTTTGGAGTTGTTGACTGGCCTGTGATCTCATTGAATGTGTGGCTGGGAGAATCAAGTCAGTTTTAACGAACTGCCACTGTTTAAGAATGGACCAAAGAATGGACATGCAGCACTTTTTCCAATGCAGCACACCACAATCCAATGTAGTGTGTAACTGTGCGTTATGGTGCGCTGCAACACATCTGTGTCAGCATTATCTTAATGTGTTGGGGTGCCATTCAAAATAAACAGTATCACAATGTGCTAATGCACATAACGGGCACTACCACAACCCCCCCCCCCCCCCCACAAAGGTGTGTTCCTAAATCTGGCAGTTTTCAAGTATGTATTCTAAACTTAAATTAAAAAAAGTATCTTCTATTGCTCTCCTCCAAATCTCAAGATTTCCTTTTTTTTATTTTTTGTTGATGTGATTCAGTATTCTGTTAGAGGGAGGCTATGCTCATTATCTTGCTTGTTCCCAAAATGGATTTGGGATTACAGAATATGGACTATGGGATTTGTGGTATGCATAGAGCAGCGCACATGACAGCAACTAACGTGCACAGCTCATTCCAATCAAATGTTACAAGGAGGTAGAAAATACAGTAAGAAATAACTTTATGAAAAATAGATTAACCCCTTCCCACCGGCGCCTCCCGACCCTTTAAGAGTTTCAGAAGCCGGGAGGCGGGACAGGCGGGGCAGGGTTTAGGGATCATGTGACTGCTGAGACGTGTCATCACGGTGGTCACATGATCGGGAAAGGTCCCGATCGAAAGATCAGACCGGGACCTTTCTGTGAGTACCGGACATGTGTGCTGGGAGCGCGTTCTCAGCACATATGTTTTTTGTTAATTGCACGCAAATGTGCGGCCGCTCGGCGTCTAGGCCCAGACGCCGGGAGGCCACACATTTGTGTGCTGCCAGCGTGAAGAGGTTAAAGGGCATTTAACCACTTGCCTACTGGGCACTTATACCCCCTTCATCCCCAGGCCAATTTTCAGCTTTCAGCACTGTCGCAATTTGAATGACAATTGAGCAGTCATGCAACACTGTACCCACATGAAATTTTTATAATTTTTTTCACACAAACAGAGCTTTCTTTTGTGGTATTTATTAGCTGCTGGGTGATTTATTTTTTGGCTATAAACAATAAAAAAAGCAAAAAATTAAAAAGAAACGTTTTTCTTTGTTTCTATTAAAACATTTTGCAAACAGGTAATTTTTTTTCTTCACTGATGTGAGCTGATGAGGCTGCACTGATAGGCAGCACCGATGGGCACTGATGAAATGGCATGGATAGGCATTACTGATGGGCACCGATAGGCTGCACTTATGAGGTGGCACTGATAAGGCGGCACTGGTGGACATTGATGAGGAGGCACTGATGATGCTGCACTGATATGCAGCAATGATGGTCACTGATAGGTGGCACTGATGGTCACTGATGGGCGACACTGACTGGCAGCACTGACTGATAGCTCTGACTGGTGGCAATGATGGATGCAACTGCTGGACAGCACTGATTGGTGGCACTGCTGGGTACAGATGGGTGGCATTGTTGGGCACTGGTGGGAGGCACTACTTGGTGGCACTGCAGGGTACTGATCGTCGGGCACTGATCATCAGTGCCCGATGATCAGTGCCAATCTTCTCTATGACAGCTGCCGGTTATCGGCAGTACTTTCCTCATGCTGTGACAGTGTGAGGAAAGTGCTGCCGATAACTGGCAACTGTATTTACTCCATGATCTGCTGTGTCATTGGCGTCATTCGGCTATAGCACGGTTACCAAGTGGTTAAGTAGTGGATGTGTATGGATTATTTTTGGAGATTAAGGATATTGTTTAGTGTTAATGCTTCACTTGCAAACACTGCAGGTTAAGGCTCATGCTGAGCAAGTAGCAATTGGATAGGTTGGTAAACATTTACGGATCACACTTGTTTTTGCTCTAATATGCTGGAGCCAGAGGTATCTTTAGTGTACTCGTTTCCCCACAACTCCTACCACTAACCTAAACATAATGATCATGCATGTGTTTGAGGCATGCGCTTGCTGTAATAGATGCCTATAGGTTGATTGTATCTGCATGTCTTACCACCCTTGAGTGTCCACAAACCTGGTGGAATAATAATTTCTTTGTGCGGGCACAATGACTGACTTAGTGTAGAATGTGTCAGGTTGGATGACAATCCAAGCATCAAGGAACATTTTCTTCTAATACTGTAAAATGACTGGAAAAGCCCTAGATTTTACTATTTTTCTTTCCTGCTATCACGGGTGGAAGGAAAGAAAATTGCTCCATTACCCCATCAACACAATCAGTGTGGATGAGGGAATCCCTCCATTCACGTTATTATGTTGTGCCAGCGGAAACCCTTCCTTGCCGGCAGAACCCAATGATTAGGGTTGCCGGCTATAGCTGGTGGCACTAATTGTGTGGGAAAAACCTGACAGGCTAGTTGTACACAAGTCCATCGATAGATTAACTTGTGTACAACCAGTTTGCCCATACATGGATCGAAATTCAAGCAGTCCCTGATTAACCGCCTGAATTTCGATCCATGTATGGCTGGCTTAAGTCAGAAAACAATAGATATTCTCAGGTAGCACAGGCCTTCTATTCAACATTGCCAGTTTTCACTTTTGGGCCTGGTGTTAAGCTTGGATATTTAGTCGCTGATACTTAATAGAAAAATTCCTCAAGAGCTCAAATATCCACGTATAAGGTAAGTGAGCGTCATGCAGCAAGACAGGTTACTGGATGCTCACGGTAAGTTAATCATAATTATAATAAAAAGTATGTCAGGTTGTGGTACAGTATTACTGGTGGTGTGGTTTGGAATTGGAGGGGATACCTATGCCAAAGGCTTGAATGTGCAACATTTTTTTCTCTGAATACAGGAAATGTATCTTGGTAGTCTCTCCCTGTAAATGGTCAACCTCTTTTTGTAAGTGTGCATTCTTGGCAGTCTCTCTGAACTTGACCAACTTCTCTGTGAGTAGCATAGAGGTCTCTATATCATCTGTATCATTGCTGTTGCATAGGTTGGTTTTGAATAAGGTGAGGATACACACTCTACAGGTCAGGTTGTAGTTAAATGCCAGTACTCACAAGAGCTGTCAGGCTATTGGTCTGGGGCCGGTCGACAGGCCCTGTGTCTGTAGGGTAAAATGAAAAGGAGAATAAATTATTTATTGCAATTCTTGCAATAATAATAGCATTTTTCCATATAACTCATCCAGGTGACGTGAAGTGAGCTCCAGCTGCAGAGGAAAGAAAGCAAAATGGCAAGGTCAAGTTTCTGCGAGGAAGGAAGAAGAACTGTTTGTGGCTGAAATAGAGAAGTCTAACCCTGCCTGAAGTATGTGCTTTGGATCTTTAATTCCATTTCAGATTAGGCAAGCTCTAAGATTTAAATTGGTCAGGAAACAGAAGAAACAGTCATCAGCTATAACAAGGATGAGGAATTATTAAATATGAAATAAAGCTGAATTAAGTGGACGTCCAGAAGCACAGTGAAACAGTCATTCATTGTCAGTAGACTGGGGTGAAAGTTAAATCATTTGAAAAATGTATATATTATGGAGCACACATGATTGTCTAGTTCCCAGGGATAAAATAAATTACCCTAAAATGGAAAGCCATGTGTGTAATCACAATCAGTAGAGATTTAATACTATCATAAGCTATGGGCCAGTGTGTATGACCTATCTGATCATCTGTTAAAACAGTCAGACTTACTGATATCCAATTTGGTTCACTGACTTTTCAGTGAAAACCTTTTATTGATGCATGTAACTTTCTTTTGTCCTGCTTCTGCAATAGTCAAGTTGTAAAGAAGAATATCTTCCTAAACTAACAGCAGTAAAGAAAAATCTACAAGTCGCTTCTTCACATTTTCAGTTGAAGTCAGGTCTGCTCTAGTACTCTGGTACTCATGGCATTTGCTTGAATGGAAATCAACAATGCCCCTTAATGCCAGTGCCTCCTGTCCCTTTAGGGGGTTTCTGAGGTGGGGAAGGGTTTATGACCACCGTGGTTGGCTGTCACAGTGGTCACATGATCGGAAAGCTCCCGATTGCAAGTAGTGATCGGGAGCTTTTCGTTAGGCACCTGTGCTGGGAGCACACTGTTCAAGAGACCCTGTCACCAGACCATTCATTTCAGCAACAAACTTCCAACAACATTATATACAGTTGTGTTCAAAATAATAGCAGTCAGACATCACTAACCTGATCAATCACTGTTTTTGGTAGAAATGATATTTCTACATGGCAAATAATTTACTAACAGGTGTAGTAGAGTAATAGAAATCCAACAGACCCAACAGTCATGACATGCATGCTGCTGATTCTGTGTAATTGAATCACTAATTGAAAGGGACATGTTCAAAATAATAGCAGCGTGAAGTTCTATTAGTGAGGTCATTCATTCTGTCAGAGCCTGGAATCGAACGTGGGCCTTCTGCGGTGAGAGACAGTGTTTCTTCTCACTGAGCCACCTGGAATGCTGGACAGCTCCCTTGACAATTCTTTGGATGATCCTGCCTTTTCCCTGTTTTGTCTTGAACCTTGAACTCCTTGCTCCTCCCATGAACTATCTATAAAAGCCATGTCTCTGCACTTCCTGGTTGCCAGATTATTGTACCTTACCAGCCAATATCCAGCTTATTGTTCCTGCTGCCGTCTATACCTCGGCTACCGACCTTTGACTTGTTCCTGACCACGATTTTGTCTCATCCTCATCCACTACCATCTGTGATGGACCCTTGGCTTGTTTGACTCTGCTTCTGCTTATCCCTAATCTGTTTGATCCGCTATCGGTTACCGACTTGCTCATTCCCTGGTGGGGTGATCCTGAGATCTGCGACCTGGTATTGACACGCAGCCAAATCCATCTCCACCATTAGGAGCTCTGGTGAAAACCGGTTAATGCTTAGACCCCACACCTCAGGTGAGCCTGCGTGATTTCCCAGGGTGACCTGCCTGTGTACCTATCCTGCTGGTTTAAGGTAAGCCTTACACTGCTATAGCAACTGGTCTCTGAACCTGACCCAGACCGTGACACATTCTTTGAAAAACAAGTGGCAATTATTGCCCTTATTTAAGGAAGGAAGGCAGCAAATGTTGTACATGCTGGTTACAGTGTATTTCTCTCTGAAATTCTGAGGAAAATGGGTCGTTCCAGACATTGTTCACAATAACAGTGTACCTTGATTAAAAAGTTGATTGGAGAGGGGAAAACATATAAAGAAGTGCAGAAAATGATAGGCTGCTCAGCTAAAATGATCGCAAATGCTTTAAAATGGAAACCAAAACCAAAGACGTAAAAGAAAGTGAAAAACTACCATTCGAATGGATAGAATAGCCAAAATGGCAAGGACTCAGCCAACAATCAGCTCCAGGAAGATCAAAGGTCTAAAGTTACCTGTGAGTACTGATACAATTGGAAGACACCTATGTGAAGCCAAGCTATCTGCAAGAAGCCCCCGCAAAGTCCCACTGTTGAAAGAAAGACATGCTGAAGAGGTTACAATTTGCCAAAGAGCACATTGACTGGCCTAAAGAGAAATGGCGCAACATTTTGTGGGCTGATGAAAGTAAGATTGTTCTTTTTGGGTCTAGTGGCCGGAGACAGTTTGTCAGACGACCCCCAAACACTGAATTCAAGCCACAGTACACTGTGAAGACAGTGAAGCATGGTTGCACAAGCATCATGATATGGGGATGTTTCTCATACTACAGTGTTGGGCCTATTTATCGCATACCAGGGATCATGGATCAGTTTGAATACATCAGAATACTTGAAGAGGTCATGCTGCCTTATGCTGAAGAGGAAATGCCCTTGAAATGGGTGTTCCAACAAGACAACGACCCCAAACACACCAGTAAACGTGCAACATCTTGGTTCCGGACCAACAAGATTGACATTATGCAGTGGCCAGCCCAATCCCTGGATCTTAATCCAATAGAAAACTTGTGGGGTGACATCAAAAATGCAGTTTCTGAGGCAAAACCAAGAAATAGAGAAGAACTGTGGAATGTAGTCCAATCATCCTGGGCTGGAATACCTGTTCACAGGTGCCAGAAGTTGGTTGACTCCATGCAACACAGATGGACAGCAGTTCTCAGAAACAGTGCTTATACAACTAAATATTAATTAAGTGATTCAAAGGAAAGCAAAATCTTCAAACATTTTTCAGTTTATATAGTGAATGTTTGAGTTTGTAAAGAAGAATACAAACACTATTTTTTTGAACAGTCTAATATTCACTTTTCTTCACATTTTGTAGAGGAACAACACAAATTTGATATATGTTTCTTCATGTTTTGATTTGGAATAGAATGTGTAGTGTTCCCAATGCATTTGTGTGCATGGAAATAAAAGCTATTAGAAGGATTTTGAGCTTTATTCACTTTTTCAACACACTCGTTAAGTATTGTATTTACCTGTAAAAGTTTCTCTTGTGTAGGTATCAAAAGACTGTTTGTGGGCACTGCCATCTTGGATGTGATATCAGCAGCCTCAGAGCTCTCACTCAAGTGACATTCTATAGTATTCCCCTTTACTCTTACCCCAGCAGCTCCATCAAAGGTTATGTAGTGAGGGGAGTGGAAGGGTGGAGTAGTTGGGACAGCACAGTAATCATACACCTTTGATGAGGATAGGGATATGACCTGTAAGGAGGTAGTAGCCTGTGGTAGGGAATTGACTCCTCCTGAAGTGATCAAACTTTCTAGCAAGTTCAGAGGCACATTGAAAGTTATTTTAAAAAAAAAAATAACTAAAGTAAACATTTAGCAGGAAATAGATACAGAGGTGTGTCTGTTACCTTCCTGACCATTCATCAATCTAAAGCAAAAACAAACAAAAATATAGTGAACCTTATTATTATTATTATTATTATGCAGGATTTATATAGTGCCAACAGTTTGCTCAGCGTTTTATACTATAACGGGAGACAATACAGTAGCAATACAGTTCAATACAAGAGGGATAGGAGGACCCTGCTCCTTGGAGCTTACAATCTATTACAGACCAAACTGGTACAGAATATTGTTATCTGTTATTTTTTTCTTTTTACTTCTCAAATGCCATAATAACCCACAAAAAAAGTATCGGTAACTGGTACCTAAATTTCATCTCCTGAATCTCCCTCAAAGCTGATTTATATTACTTCATGAAGGACACAGATATTAATGCAGTAAGTTATAAGCAGTCTGTATATAAGACACATAAAGACAAAATATAAGTTCAGGCAATTTCGGCCTCATTTTTTTTATACCAAAGTTATGTGAAATATGCCGAAATTCAAGACAGACTATATTTGTAAAGCCTGTTTGATCTAATTGTACTTCATTCGGAATCATGTGGTACAATTTAAGACTGGCAAATGTTCTACAGAAACTAATTTTTTTGCGAGATGACATTTCTAGAATAATTGTTACCATTTCTGCTTTTCCGTTTAAGTCACATATTTCATATTAAAGAACTACCCCCTAGGCTTTTGGATTGAGTAGCATTTCTAGAAATACAATGTTTTGCATAAGTATTCAACCCATTTGACTTTTCCTTATTTTTAATGTTACATCCTGGAATTGGAATTTTACATCACAGATCTGCACAAAAGTAGTCCAATGGAAGTTTTGAAAGGCCTCATAGTTTGTCAAAGAATATATCTTAACAAATAATACTAAGAAGACCAAATAGCTATCACAACTAATCCACAATAAACTTCTGAAAAAGTATTAGTCAGGCTTGGGTTATAAATTAAAAATTCTTACCTTTGAACATCCCCAGAAACCCATTAAAAAACCTAAAAGAATAAAGAACAATCTTGACTACACAAGGATGTTAATCAAAACTCAGTGACTAATAAAAATGTGGGTGCAGCGCTAAATAAATACTGAAAACATAAAATATCTATGCATAAATAATTAAAGTGCCCATCAAAGTGCAATGAATATACAAAGGTGCTGTGCACAGGCTACTCAAAAAAGTCTCTAGATGGTAATCCCTGTAATCCTGGGCATTCATTCAGGTGATGTATCAAGATGATTGTTAAAAATGCACACTCACCAGATGGCAAATCATAATACGCAATGTATATGACAATAAGCCGTAGGTCCCCCTTAAAGGTAATGGGCAGCCTGGTCTGGTCCACAGGATCTCCTTCCTCCCTGGTAATCAGCCAAACAGCTACCGTCCTCCAAGAATGGGCTCTAGGAGGAGCCATACGCGGTGACGTTACGCCACCGAGACCACATGGAGGTCCGGCGGCCATCTTACATATGGTCAGTGTTATCTTCTGTGCTGATTTTTGCTGCTACAATATACCTACAATAAACGTGTTTTGCTGAATATACTACACTATGGGCATTCTCCTTGTTGGCTCTATATGAGCTAATACCATTCTAGAGCCCATTCTTGGAGGACGGTAGCTGTTTGGCTGATTACCAGGGAGGAAGGAGATCCTGTGGACCAGACCAGGCTGCCCATTACATTTAAGGGGGACCTCCAGCTTATTGTCATATACATTGCATATTATGATTTGCCATCTGGTGAGTGTGCATTATTCACAATCATGTTGACATATCACTTGAATGAATGCCCAGGATTACATGGATTACCATCTAGAGACTTTTTTGAGTACATCATTCACTTATATCTCTTGAACTGCCATATGCTCTCTTATTAGGAGAGCTGTATGAGATATATACATTTATCATCTTCATCATCACGTGCACAGCACCTTTGTATATTCATTGCACTTTGATGGGCACTTTATTTATGCATAGATATTTTATGTTTTCTGTAATTATTTAGCGCTGCACCCACATTTTTATTTGTATCTTAGGAGGTATTTGAAGGTTGCCTTTGGTGTATCAGCTGCTAGTTGGTTTTTGGCACATGCTTCTTATCCATTTTCCATTTAAAACTCAGTGACTGTGTAGTTATTGGAGGACTTTATTCAGTGAAGCAGTCTACAGCTCAATTGTAAATCTAAAGAAGCTCTACAGCTGAGATAGGAAAAAAAAAACACGTCCAGTATGTCTTATTATATTCACTTATATTTAATTGTATTTATTTCCCAGTAATCACTTCTTTTCTCACACTGTGGGTATCAAGCTACATATTTATATGCACTGGCAGTGGAACAGAATACAATTGTAATGCAATATCATTGTCACAATGTTTCCAGTCTAAAGGTTTTAAAGGGGGATCCAACAAGTCAGTAAAACTATATGGGTAAAGCTGAGAAGAGAATAAATTTAAAAAGTGCTCACTCTAATCAGTACATAGTACAGTAAAGTCTTTTTAAAACAGAAGGTAACCACATGTCTCATTCCATCACATATCCTGAAAATAAGAGGATTATTCCTAATTTCATTACAGGAGGTACAGCCATATAAACCACCGATTTACACCCCATTGGACAGATGCACATCCAGAACTGCTGGTGTATAGTGCAACTATAGCCTTATATTATAGAACCATGTATTTCAAAATGCACATCACTGTTTAAAGCGGAGTTCCACTGGACCTATCAATAAATAAGTCAGCAGCTACAAAAACTGTAGCGGCTGACTTTTAAAAAACAGCCACTTACCTGTCCCTCAGTCCCATGGTGTGTCCCCCGCAGCTCATTTCACCGGCTGTCCTGTATTCCAGGAGGCCGGCATCTTCAGTGTGGGCACCCAGCTGTGATAGCTTGCAGCTTCACAGCCGGGTACCCACTACACATGCGCGAGTAGCGCTGCGTTTCATGAATGGTTCTGTAGTCTTCTGGTACCAGTCACGTGTCCCAAAAGACTACAGGGAGGGAGGACACCTTCCGCTTCCGATCGCCTAGGCGATCGGACCGGAAGTGGGAGCGGGTACCTGTCTAATTCGGATACCCACTCCCCAAAGGTGCCAATCCTTAATGGGAAGTGGGGGAGCAGTCCTTAAAGCGGAACTTCCCCTTTTTGGTGGAGCTCCACTTTAAGGCTATTTTGGCCATCATCAGTGCAGTGCATGAAAACCATGGCTTCTATGGACTAGGGTTGGCACCCAATGAGACAATATAAACATACAGGTTATGGTGATAAGAAACTAAGGCAAGCATAAAAAATTGTCTTAGGGACTAAGGATAAGCATATAAAAATGAATCTACAAATTGAGACACAAAAAGAATGATAGAATAGGTAAACTCACTAACAAAAAACCCCCAAAAAACTAACTTTTGACAGGGACCTAAATTAGGACAAATATTTTACATACCGCTATTATTTTAATTGAAGTTGTTATATCTGTCAAGGAAGCCTGTTTTCCTTTGGGCCTCTGATCAAAGGTGAATGGGCCTTCCAATAAGACTTTCACTCTCATAGGCTCACAATGAGGTTGGAAGGGTGCCTGGATTTCTTATCTCTAAAGTGTTTGTTCCCTGATGACACTTCTGAGCCCTGATCTTTATCTATGTATTCTACAATTTCACAACAGCCATTATCATTCATGGGTATGGAGAGAAAACTGTTGTACCGTATATACTCGAGTATAAGCCGAGTTTTTCAGCACATTTTTTGTGCTGAAAAACGGCCCCCTCGGCTTATACTCGAGTCAACATCTGCAGATAGTGGGGCGCGCCCCCCAGGGGGGGCGCGAAGCTCCGTCAAGGGGGGCGCGTACAGGGGTGGGCAGAGGGCTGCTGTCTCTTACCTGGCTCCCACGATGATCCATCCAGGAAGCGCTGCTCCTTCCGTCACTCCAGCCACTCCCTCACTCCTGCCGCTCGGCTCCGCCTCCTCACCGGTGATTGGCCGCCAGAACTGTAGCTCAGGAAAGGTACACAGGTGGCCAATCACGGGCGAGGAGGCGGAGCCGAGCGGACCCGCGAAAATCGAGTGAGGGAAAAGCCGGTAAGTGTGCAATGCAGAGGTGCTGCTGCAACCACATATGCTGGCTGCAGCAGCACCATACTGCAACAGGGGTCAGCAAGTGTCATTGGTGTCAGTGGGAGGAATAGTGCCGCATCATTGGTGTCACTGATACTAATGATGGGGCATTATTCCTCCCACTGACACCAACGATGGGGCACTATTCCTCCCACTGACACCAATGATGGGGCACTATTCCTCCCACTGATACTAATGATGGGGCATTATTCCTCCCACTGACACCAACGATGGGGCACTATTCCTCCCAGTGATACCAATGATGGGGCACTATTCCTCCCACTGACACCAATGATGGGGCACTATTCCTCCCACTGACACCAATTTTTTACATTGACTAGTAGGTGCCTCATTTCCCACCCTCGGCTTATACTCGAGTCAATAGTTTTTCCCAGTTTTTTGTGGTAAAATTAGGTACCTCGGCTTATATTCGGGTCGGCTTATACTTGAGTATATATGGTATTTCATCTTATCACTTTGTTACTAAAGAAATATATTGTTTTTAGACCCAATACTGCATAACTGAATAAAAACACTAACGTGTTTTGAAAGCCTTCATACTTCATAACCTAAAGAGTCCCTAACACCAGTTCATACTTTTTAATTCAAAGTTTTTTTAATAAAGAAAAAAAATATATAAATGCATCTGCCTTGTCTTTCAATTTGCTGACTCTCTGGGGTTTATTTAAAAAATTAAAGTAAATTAAAAGCAAATAGGCTGTTCACTTTGCAAGGGAAGTTGCACATTGCAAGGAGTTTTTCCCCAGAGCTTAGTGAATATGGTGAAATATCACTTTGCACACAATACCTAACCATGTGCAAGAAAAAAGAAATAGCATTTTGCTTAGATCGGGTGTCGGCAACCCGCGGCTCCGGAGCCGCATGCGGCTCTTTTTCACCTTTCCTGCGGCTCCGGAGCACACTGCCCACCAGGTGACAGGCAATAGGGTCGGCAAGCCGCGGCTCTTTTAATGCAGCTCTTCTGTGTGCCGGGCGCCCGCTGGCAAACATTGGCTGTCAGGATGTAGGCGGGGCAGCCCGGATGTAGGCGGGGCAGCGTGACGAACTCCTCTCCTCTCACAGTCCGCCCTGAAGACCAGAACGGCGCGGGAACACAGCGAGAGGAACGCGCGGAGCAAAGGTAAGTGAATTCACACAATATGGGGAATGAATTACTATAAGGGGGATGAATTACTATATGGGGGATGAATTACTATATGGGGGATGAATTACTATATGGGGGATGAATTACTATGGGGGATGAATTACTATATGGGGGATGAATTACTATAGGGGGGATGAATTACTATAGGGGGGATGAATTACTATGGGGGATGAATTACTATATGGGGGATGAATTACTATAGGGGGGATGAATTACTATGGGGGATGAATTACTACGGGGGATGAATTACTATATGGGGGATGAATTACTATATGGGGGATGAATTACTATAGGGGGGATGAATTACTATGGGGGATGAATTACTATATGGGGGATGAATTACTATGGGGGATGAATTACTATATGGGGGATGAATTACTATATGGGGGATGAATTACTATATGGGGGATGAATTACTATGGGGGATGAATTACTATATGGGGGATGAATTATTATAGGGGGGATGAATTACTATGGGGGATGAATTACTATATGGGGGATGAATTACTATAGGGGGGATGAATTACTATATGGGGGATGAATTACTATATGGGGGATGAATTACTATAGGGGGGATGAATTACTATATGGGAAATGAATTACTATGGGGGATGAATTACTATATGGGGGATGAATTACTATATGGGGGATGAATTACTATAGGGGGGATGAATTACTATAGGGGGGATGAATTACTACGGGGGATGAATTACTACGGGGGATGAATTACTATATGGGGGATGAATTACTATATGGGGGATGAATTACTATAGGGGGGATGAATTACTATAGGGGGGATGAATTACTATGGGGGATGAATTACTATGGGGGATGAATTACTATATGGGGGATGAATTACTATATGGGGGATGAATTACTATATGGGGGATGTATTTTCAGTTTTAAAAATGTTTCTCTCAAAATAAATTTCAATCGTGGTTTTGGCGAGATTTGGCTCAGTCGAAAAAAAAGGTTGCCCACCACTGACCTAAGGCTATGATTGTGATTATGACGATACACTGTGGCCCTGATTAACCCTTTGCTTACTGGGCCCTTAAACCCCCTTCATGACCAGAGCGTTTTTTGCAATATATGCAGTGTCGGATTTGTTTTAAATGTTGCAATGGTTTTGCGGCTCCCAGTCTTTTTTTCCCTCTCGGAAACGGGTCCAAGTGGCTCTTTATGTCTTAAAGGTTGCAGACCCCTGGCTTAAATGATGGAAGTCAGCAGGGTTTCACCTCATTTCCTAAGCTCTGGGGATAATTTCCTTTCAAAGTGTAACTGCCCTGGCAAATTGAACAGTCTCTTTACTTACAGTAAATAAACCCCTACATGTAGATACAAGCCCTGCAAAATAATAAGAGTCTGACACTCCCTGGAATGTTGACTCCATGTCAGGGGACAAGACAAGGAAGCCCGGGCAAATGCGCCAATGCCCAATATGGCTGTGCTAATTTGCGCAAAAGGGTGCATATGCGCACGGCATGTAATCGTGCATCCCTGTGCGCGAAAGCACATCAGCACACACAGGGCGCGATAATTGCTGACACTCAGTGGCCTTTATAAGGACTGCAGCTCCTCACAATAATTGCTGGATCTTCAGCCCCCTGTTCCCATGTTCCTGTGTGTTACTCTACTGCTGATTATCCGTTACCGACCCGGCTTGTCCCTGACCTGCTTTGGCTCTCTTCCTGGCTCTCCACTCTGGCTTGATCCTGACCTTGCTCCTGTCTGCTGCTCTGTGTATGATCCCGGCTTGATCCTGACTTTGCTCCTGTCTGCTGCTCTGTGTATGATCCCGGCTTGATCCTGACCTTGTTCCTGTCTGCTGCTCTGTGTATGATCCCAGCTTGATCCTGACCTTGCTCCTGTCTGCTGCTCTGTGTATGATCCAGGCTTGATCCTGACCTTGCTCCTACCTGATGCTCCGTATTGACCCTGGCTCTGGCTACTGACTTTGTTTCCTGCTCTACCCATCAACCTGGATTCACGTGTCCTCTGGAGGACCTCCCCTTGTATCCAGTCTACCCACGGGTACCGTCTTACCAGGCATCACCAAGCATCCATACCATTGGCAACCCGTACTTCTTTTGGCACTGCACCTTCTGTCACCACCTTCAGGGGTGCACTGCACTTAGCCGTAAGGGGAGCCCTCTCTCCATACCAGCCTCCGGTCAGGTACGTGACACTCTGACTGTCTGCAGACTCTTCCCCACATCCTATATTGTGTTAGGACTGCCAGCAAAGCTGCCATGAAGTGGCTTTGACCCCAGACTAGATTACAAGATACTGTTTAGTAATACTGTCTACACAGCTGAAGGATAAGTTTGCCTTTCATAACATGTTATATGTTACACACATATTCAAGGTGTAATATGTAACATGTTATGATCAGAACGACCCCTGTTCCTCCCCAATCTCCGCTTTGACAGCTAGAGGGGGATTTTCTCCCCCCTTGCTAGCTGGCAAATGTAAAGAAATAGTGGCCATGAGGTGCTCTGCTCACACGGCTGAGTCACTCATTCACAGTCATCTGTGAATGAGAGACTACAAGTCCAAACAGCCTTAGCGGCTGTCAGCTTGGAATCCTCAATGAACTACCACGGCACTATGAAGAGCTGTGGTAGATCATTTATTCTTCCTGTCAGTATATCTGTTTACTTGTACATCCCGTGCAAGCAAGCAGATATACTGACAGATCTGCTGGAGACCTGCATGGCACCAGAAATCTGGTGCAATGGTTTACAGGCTCCTGCAGACAAAAATAATAAATGCACATTTTTTTTATCTGCAAAAAAATGTTCATATATTATTCTTTCTAAATGTGAACGTATCCTTTAACAACCATGAAACAGACATTTGTTAGCACAATTTTATCACTGGCAAAAAGATTTTGCTGCAAATGCTGGGTGGGTCATAGGTAGTGGTGTACCACCCTGCATAGACAGAAATGCAGGAAGTCCTTTTTGTACTTCAAAAGTTAAAAGGCAAGTTACCCAGAATATCCATAAGATCCAAGTGACTGCTGTCCTACTGGCCAGAGAGGTATGGGGGTAAGGCAAAACTTGTATGTGTGGTGCACTACCCGGCTCTTAATCAGCCTCAGCACTGTTAGTATCAGCAGGTGGCTTTGCTCCAAAGCTATCACTGTTCATTCTGTACTTGGTGGAAATACTTTTGTGTGTCAGTCAGTTAGTGACATACTGGTTGAAGACAAGGGACAAACCAGTAAATTCAGGTTAATTCATGCAGCTAAGGGGGGGGGGGGGAGGGGGGTCAGAGGTTCATGTGTTTTTGCCACTGTCTCCTAAATACATTGGGCCATCTACCAAGGGTGGAGCAGATATTAGGTTCAGGGTTCTGGAAAGTGGCAGTAGGACATATCCATTGATTACTGTAGAAACAGAAAAAGGGGGAGAGAGAACGCAATCTAAACATAGTAGTGATAGGAAAATCAACATATAATTGGATAATAAGTATTGCATTCACATCTACATGGAAAAAACACAGCATATCAATATGTTCAGTGGACAGTGGAGACATCAACAGACGGCAGCTTCTTAAAGTAGATTCATTTTGAAAAGAGCGGGGGGGGGGGGGTTTAAAACCGCGGTCTGATTTTTTTTCCGCCATCTATGCCCCATTGTGGAGCTTTCCCTTCACTTCCTGTCCCATAGCGAAACAGGAATTGAGAAAAAATCCCTCCAAACTAAAAGAATTCCTTGGGGACACCCAGGTCACCAGAACTCATTTCCCCATTGGCAGATTTCTCCTCTATTATTTTTCTGGGGACAAGCCAGAATTTGGGATGTTCTTTTACTTTCACTTTCAATGATAATGGTAAACAGGACAAATAGAGAAACAGAGAGGGTGAATCTCCTTAACAGGGGCACAGACAGCAACAAACGCTGACAGGTGTTCTAATCCATCTCCACTCTATCCAGAACTGAAAAAAAGCTTTTCCTTTAGTCATACTTTAAGAATACTCGATGGATATAAAACGACAAGAAAGAGGAGAGAAGCTGCCTTTCTTATCATTTTATATCCATCTGAGTATTCTTAAGAAGTTGACATCCGTTGATGTCTCCAATGAACATACCTGTATCAATATGTTGTGTTTTATCCATGTGTATGTGGGTGGAACACTTATCATCCAGTTTTTATTGATTTTCCTATCACTACTACTCTTAAACAGTGGCGCTCTCTCTACCCCTCCCTGTTTTTACATGACCATCGGAGGGAAAACTCCAGAACTTGTTTGAAGAAGGAACTGCTGACACAGTGTATTTCCTAAAATGGAATCATTATATTATTTAGACTTTATTTTATTGAATGTTATCTTGTAATTTATAGCCAATCACCCCTTGTCCTTTTATCTCCAAGTATCCCTTGTGGGGCCATGTTTGATATTGCTTTTCAACCATTGATTACTGTGCTTTTTGAGTGAGTGTTTAAGTGCAACACGATCCTTTGCTCTGCAGAGCTTAGGTCAGGCAGGTAGTTCTAACAGGCAGCTCTCCTTGGCAGGTCCTGGAAGCAGCATCATTAGGTAAGGGTATATTCTCACCTCTGCTCCTCCTCCAGCGCCCTACGTTATGGCTCTTTCTCTCTGCTTCCAGCATCAATGTATTAAATATTTTTCCCCAAATTGTAAGCACATTGTAGAACTATAGGCAGCTTTGAGATATTAGTGTCACATGGCATAAGTAAGATTGGGTATAGACTGTGCGTGATAGAAAGATATTACTTTCTTTTTACTTATCACACCGTGTGAGTGATGAGCCAAGACTTTCATGCAATCTGATAAATTATTTATCTAGACTGAGTTATGTTAGGTTTGTAAACAGCTCTTTGTAAAAGCTCCCAGCAGGATTTACTTCATGCATAATTAAAAGGAAAGGTTAGGTGGTGAAGTCAATTACAAGCATTCATTCTTGTCTTTTGGTCTGATATGTTGGCAGATTGCTTTATTCCCCCAACCATGCTTTTCTTGCTACACGCATATCAATGTGCACATTAACGCTCCATTTCAAAGTTGCATTAACCTTGTCTACTAACATGGCACACTGCCGAACAATATTCATTCTTGTTATATTAAGTAAAGAGGTTGTTTTTTGATTTTTTTTTAATATAATGCCTTTTTTTTATCTGTCCTGCTTCTTGCTTTTGTTCATCCTATTGAAGAAGTAACACAACTCTATGAGTTCACCAGAGCTGTGAACACTGGGCAAAATGGCACTGGAGTGTAACTGGGACTAATTTCTGTTGGCATGGCAGCTTCACAGATCTGTCAGCAGCAGGGAAATGATGTTTTAAGTATAAGCTGTGTTACATGCAGGGGCGAACTGACCATTCGAGCACTCAGACACTGCCCCAGGGCCCTGGATCAGTATGAGGCCCCATGAGATGCCCCTGGTACCTTTCATTGGCTTTTTCATAGGCTTTTATGGATGTGGGCAAAGACACAGGGGCCCCATGATCCCTTATTGCCTGGGGGCCCCATGAATTGTCAGTCCGCCCCTGGATACATGTATGAGTTTCATGCATTTTTAAAATGTTGAGCATTGGCACGAAGATGTTAAATACATTTATCAACCGTAAACACTGCAATACCGACATTATGCAGAGCGGTTCACTAAAGTAGAACTATAATTATTCTAACAATGTGGTCAGAATGTAATTTGGTGCCTTTTTTAAAGGATAAGTTCACCTTAGTAAAAAAAATAATAAATGCACATATTTTTTACCTGCAAAAAGATTATAATTTTTTCTTTTAGGAGCCTAAAAATCATTGTCAGCGATCAGCCATGCAGGACTCATGCAGATTTGTCAGTGTATCTGTCTGCTTGTACCTCGTACAGGAAAGCAGATACACACTGACAGGAAGAATCAATGAACTACCAGAGCGCTCAACAGCGCCACAGTAGATCATTAACCAGTTGCCGTCCAGCCTATAGCCAGATGGCGGCCGGACGAACAGCTTGTCCCTCCGGGTGGACGCCAGAGGCGGACTGACAACTCATGGGGCTCCCGGCCAATAGGGGATCATGGGGCCCCTGTGTCCTTGCCCACACTCAAAAAAGCCTAAAAAAAAGGTACCAGGGGCATCTCATGGGGCCCCCTACTGACCCCAGGCTCTCGGGCAGTGCCCGAGTGCTCGAATGGTCAGTCTGCCCCTGGTGGACGCCATATGGTGTCCTTTCCGGAACGCGCATTGCGCATGCCCGCAGGGCCGTGCTGTGGCAGGATCTGTCACAGGCCGTGTACCTCGGACGTGGCCGATGACAGATCTGTGTACCGGCCCCGTTGCCAGTACCGTGTGACCTGCTGTCACCAATCAGTTGTATACAATGGATGGCTTCCTTCCACAGCCCAGCTGTGTCATGTGATTAGCCGTGGTCAAATCACAACTAATCATAAAAAAAACTCCTGAATGAATCAATTTAATTCAGGTAAATGCTTGCTTATAGCAAAGTAATTCTTTGCTTTAAGAAAAAAAATCTTAAAAAAAGAGAAAAAAAATTTAATAAAAAATTAAAAATAATAAAACAATTGAAAAATTCCCTGATCACCGCCATGCCAGTTATATGATGATGCTGTACTGCACTGGTGACAGTATGTAAAAAACAAAATAGTGAAAATCATTTTTTTAATTTCTTCATTTTCCGAAAAATTATGACAAAAAAATTACAACTTCAAAAAACTCGCCATGCCTGTTATGAAATACGTCAGACTGTCTACTTTGCAAAAAGGGGTCATTTGGGGGATATCTGTATATCACATAGTTTGTGAACTCTATAACTTTCCTACAGACTAAATAATACATCCTAATTTGTGTTATTTTCACCAAAGACATGTAGTAGAATACATCTTGGCCTAAATTTGTGAAGAACAATTATTTATTTGCAAACTTTTATAACAGAAACAAAGAAAAATGTGTTTTTTTTGCAAAATGTTCGATCTTTTTTGTTAATTTAGCAAGAAATAAAAATCCCAGTGCTGATTAAATACCACCAAAAGAAAGCTCTAGTTGTGTGAAGAAAATGATAACATTTTAGTTTGGGTACAGTGTTGTATGACTGCGCAATTCTCATTCAAAATGTGAGAGCACTGAAACCTGAAAATTGGCCTGGGCAGGAAGGGGATAAAAGTGCCCTGTATGGAAGTGGTTAAGAACTACAACCTGACAGCCGCAAAGACTGTCTGTGCTTGTAGTTTTCCATTCACAGAATTCTGTGAATGAATGACGCACCAGGCGGGTGAAGCCTGCATTTTTTTTAACATAGTGACAGCTAATGGGGGGAGAAGATCCCCCCCGCTAAATGTCACTAGATGCAGCAGAGCGTGTGAGAGCTCCGGGAGTGGGAACATGTTACCCCTAAAAACGGATGGAACACATAACAATTCCCATAGGGGAACTTATCCTTTAAATTCTGTAGTTAACTTAGATAGGACATGTCGATTCATAGACAAAAGTACAGACTTTGAAAACTTCAATCAATGGGATAATAAAGATATATACATAAACAGGGCGGCACAGTGGCTTAGTGGTTAGCATGTCTGCCTTGCAGTAAATGGGTCATGGGTTCGATTCCCAAACATGGTGGCTCCTGCATGGAGTTTGCATGTTCTCCCTGTGCTTGCGTGGGTTTCCACCAGGTACTCTGGTTTCCTCCCACACTACAAAGACATGTTGGTAGGTTAATTGGATCCTGTCTAAATTGGCCCTAATATGTGTATGTATGAATGTAAGTAAGGGACCTTAGCTTGTACACCCCTTGAGAGTTAGGGACTGATGTGAATGTTCAATATATATGTGTAAAGCACTGCATAAATTGACAGCACTATATAAGTATCTGAAATAAATAAAATAAATAAATGTTTGCATAAATGAAAACGCTGACTTGATGAAAGAAAGGCCTGCCTAAGAAGATGAAGCCTGCATAAAGTAATCTAACAGAACAAGAGATGTCTGAAGTTTTACAAATAACAAGAAAGATAACTCAAGTGTATACATAGAATTTAATCAAAATATAAATAACAGGCCTGGGCATTAGCACTTAATTGAGTAGCTGGGGGATAAAGTGCAAGAAAAAAAAGAAAACAAAAAAAAGCAGATAGGGAAAGAGATTGGACTTAGAGGGAGAACAGAAAGGGTAGAGAAAATGTGCTACGGAAAATGCCTAAGCCTGAGGGTATGACACAATAGGGGCAGACTGCCGCTATATGAGAATGGCACCAGAGTACTGCCTGAATACCTTATAGCAAGAGGGGCTTCAAGTTGTAGGGTGTCACGGAACCGAACCCAGACCGCACTTGGGTATTTCCGTTATACTCTCGCTTCCCTGTCCGAACCCAGATTCCCGGACACCACCATGACCATACAGGAAATAAGACAGGACCAGACTCTTCTTAAGACAGGAAGTCAACTGCTTTATATTAACACAAACACAAGATATATACATTCAAGGGAACAGATGGCAGTCGGGTGTAAATGGACAAGTGGTCTGTTCACATCCAGTCGCCCAAAGAGGACAGCAGGCTGTGTCCGTGTCCACTCTACATAAGCAGAGCAGACACAGACCAGCCATTCGCTTGCTCAGCAGGGGTCAGCAGACAGATTCCCTGCCGGCAAGGGGGACTTCTGGCGGAATCCGCTCCTTGTGGACAATATATAAAATAAGTAATACTTATCGCCTTAAAAGAAACAGACTGCTAAAACTAGAATGACCTTTAACACTTGGTGTCAGCAGAGAACTGGCCCTCTACACTGGCAATTGTTGAAGAAGTTGTCGCAAAAACTGTGCAAAACACGCAGGTACGCAGTTCAACCATTTTGTGGGCACCTCCATCTTGGTACGGAGTATATATTGTGTCTCTCATTTCTCATTCTCCTTCCCCCTCCCTTCCTGAGAGGCACAGTGACAGATGTGTGTGTGTTAAAAGTGTCACTGGCAGGTAGAGCAGCAGGGGGCCCAGAGCTACAAAGCCCCACAGGAGAGACAGAGACTAGCTGCTCAAGGACCTGTGTAATTTCTCACTTCAAAACCTAGATAAGGCAGCTTTTCCCAGGAGTTGAGGAGATTGTAACCTCATAAGACCTAGCAGCTAGGTGACAGAATTAAATGAACATTCCTCAAGTCAGTTTGTCCCCTATGTGTCATATCATGGATTATGAAGATGTTGGTTCTAATTCAGAGTCCGCCCGATGATCCATCCCTAAACAGAGTATTGGTCAGTTACTCAAAGCCACCCCCCCCTGCTGGGGGACTTTAAAACACAGGCTAGCAGGCCTAAAAAAGGCAAGTTGAAGACATCTCCCATTTGTAACATCAATACCACCTGGGGAGACCCTTTCGCTCTGCAACTTGGATCTGCTTACATCAAAGGTTTAAATGGCAAGTAACTTAACCCTTTAACTTCTTTCCTATTATCTCTCTGCTGTGCTATGGTTCTTTGTGTATATATATATATATATATCTTAGTTACATCTTTTTCTGTAAATATTTTATTGCACCTGTTTGACTCTTTTAGTAATAAATCTTTCTTTCTGAAAGTGTTAAACTGTTTCTAAAGCGCTTAATTGCAATTTACAAATCCCTGCCTCTAAAGAGATGCTACTGTGTTTGTTTAATCCTCTGCCCAATCGGCCTGCGGTGACTGTATTGGAAAAACGACTTTTCAACCATTACAGTGTATATTTCATAAAGAGAGTTTCCCCTTTCTCTGTACAAAAAGGGGTGGTGGCAGTGTAAGGGTCAGTTGCGTAATTAACTTGACCCAGTAACAAGCGCATCCAGGCTGCAGGCACAGATTGAAATCCATTAGCTGGAAAATCGCTGTGTAGGGTGCAGCTGGGTGTGGCATTGTTACGCACGTCACATCGCGGTCTGGATCGGCCGGTCCTTCGGTCACGAGTTTGGTAAGAAGGTCTGGGGTCTGATGCTGCGATCGTGACATATTGGTGGTCGCTGTCGTGAGATTGTCGCATGTTGGTGGCGGTGATCTTGCGATCGTGACAGAAGTGACCCCTTGCATTGTATGCAAGTTGAATATTACACCCTTACATTGGTGGTCATTGTAGGTGGGAGACAAATCTGCCACTGCCTAAGGGATCCCATAGCAACCTCTGCAGGAGCCCTAGTTAAGAAAACCTGGCTTACAATGTCCAACAATTGGTGACTAAACAACAGTAATTTGAGGATTATACCTTATGTGCACCTGTTCCCAGAATTTCTCAACAAACAGTTAAACTATCCATCATCTGACTTCTCTAACTGCACTTATGTAATTGATTCTCAAAAATCCTCAAAGATCACAATAAAGACTCTAAAGTTGGGTGTTATTTAATTTCTAGAAGCTTAGAAACACCTTCTACATGTTTACATTAGTAAATGGTACAATATTATTATTAGAAAAAGAGCTAAAACTTTAGTGCTTCAAAGTCTTTTGAACTATGAAGATGAATTTGTTTGCAACGCCTACAGCTAAAGAGGCAAACAAGGGCTTGTTTAAGGTGCTTTTACAGCCAGGGGCGGACTGACCATTCGAGCACTCGGCACTGCCCGAGGGCCCGGGGTCAGTAGGGGGCCCCATGAAATGCTCCTGATACCTTCTTATGGGCTTTTTTGGGTATGCTTTGAGTGTAAGCAAGGACACAGGGGCCCCATGATCCCCGATTGCCCGGGGGTCCCATGAGTTCTCAGTCCGCCCCTGTTTACAGCTTGTTAAGAATGTGCATAGTCTGGGCAAAAATTCACTCTGGCAAATCAGTTTGTTTTTGATATTTTTAGGGTGTGATGGTTGAATTGATGTATATAATGTATATCTAACACAGGTATATAACTTAGATAAAGCAAAGACTGCTTTAAATGATTGATGCACATTATATATACCTTTCTCTTCTCTATCAGTTACTAAGGGAGGTGAGGGCAAAACCCTAGATATTTCCTATTTAGCCGTTTATATCCTAACTACTAAAACAAAAAGTACTTTGTATCTCTTGTGTCAGTTAATCTGCCCTTTCAAAATCATTTTGAACATTCACAGTAACTCAACATGTCGATCGATGAATTGATCAGTGCACTTATGGCAAACTGACACAGTGTATAATTATTTTGTTCCACCAGACTTCATGCTGCTTTCAATTTATTAAACCAATGACTTTTCAATCAATGAACTACATTTTTCAGGCTTTTAATCAGCACAGCTACTCTTCTTAGAATCAGTTTCTTGTTACGCCACATGGGACATTTCCATAATAACTACTGACATCATTTTTAACTAGCCCAGTGATGGTGGATTTATAATAAGAAACAGCAAATTCATATCAGTATGTACATTCTGAATATCATGTTGACAAAAAGCAATATGCAATCTAAATTAACCCCCAGTAACCACCACTTATTTTATTTAATATTTTTATTTATTTTTATCCCACAAGGAAAAAAATGTTGCTGCAGCTGCTTCACCCTAAAGGGTAGGTTCCGCTTTATGTCCTCCTCCCCCCTCCTATAACACTTTTGGGCTTTTTTTGGGGGGGGGAGGGGAGAGGGTATGCAGTTTTGGTAGGTACCCACTCTCATTTCCAGTCATATTGCCTAGCTGATTCCAGCAGACGTTCCCCCCACCCTGCAACCTCTGGGACACATCACAGGTCCCATGAGGATACAGGACTATTTACACACTGCAGTGTGGCTCATGCATGTGCAGTGGGCAGCCGGCTGTAAAGCCTCAAGCCACAGAGTCAAAGCCGGCTTCCCACACTAATACGTTGGCACCAGATCTTGGGTAAAAATCCTATTTATCTACGTTAGTACAACACGAACAAATATAAAAAACCCTTCAGTCCTGGTTGAATCAATAACTAATCATTTTAGTTTGGTTTGTATATGATAAGTGTTCGCTGGAGTTCAACTTTTTCTTGTTAGTCTATTAATTTTGTCAGTCGATCTAAACCTGCTGATTCATCCAACTCTACCCTCTCTAAGATTGGAAAAAAGGGCTAACGCAAAAACTAATGCAAAAATTAAACCACCACATTCAAGGATTGCTAAGCTGCAAGATATTACAATTTTTGTTTTTGGGTTTAGTACCACTTTAACTTCAGCATTCAGGACCCATTCACACCTTGACATTTTGGGGTATCGTGTTAACAGACATATTAACTTATATAAGGTTGTCATTGCATCAAAATGCTGAAAAAAGGGCTTACATCATTTTTACCAATGCAGCACATGACAACACACTATGATTGCTGTGTGCAGCGACACAGGTGCATTGGGGTACCATTTAAAATGAATTGGCCCCTCAGTCTACTATAAACAGGGCATGCTCGGAAACAGTGTGGACAGTATTCTGGCACAAAATTGAATACTTTTGGGTGTTAAATACTAATGCATAAGACAATCAACACTTATTATTTAATGATCTGACTTAAATAAACTGAAATGTGACACTGCTTTATGGAATACGGTAATTCACAGTCTGTGAACCCAAGCGCATCAACACAAGTTTTACCTTCACCTTATAGTGACACCACAGTCCTCATGTCTTCACATGAACAGCCCATCTCCCCAGAACACTCACTGTATTCTTTGGAATAGATACAACACATTACATCAAGCTCTGTTAACTTCCAGCAGTCAAGCACACAATACTTATAGATTACTTTGATTGAACCCATATAACTCAATGTAACTACTGAAAGAGAACATAAAACCAATGAAGTGGCATGACATCACTAGGAGAAAATCACAAACATTTGTCTATGAAACCAGGGAACAATATTTCAGAGCATTACTTTCCCTCACGCAAAGTCCAGTGAATTCCCTGTAGCATAGCTGACTGCTGGAACACAAAGACAGATGATAAACAGTGCAGGGGTCAGCATGCCCCCGGCAATAACCACATGCTGGCTTGCAAAGCAGAATAAGATGTGTTAAGAGCGCCCACTGCCTACCTAAAATGAACCAAAATCAGAATAAGGAATAAATTCTATATACTACACATATTTTATTGCTATAGTAATAATGTGAAACATAAAACTGAACTCCAGGCAAACGGCTAAATACACAGATTAAATACATATACAAGAGCTGTTTTACATTCCGAAGGATTCATATTTCTGTATATCCCAAAATATGTCCCGAGACTTAAACAACTGTGAAACACAGCACAGTCCTTTCTGGTAAGGCAGGAGATATGCTGTAATTACAGTGATACTAACCCTCCCATAAATATATTGCATCTTGTGAACCAAAGGTTTGCGCATCAATGGTACTATTGAGCTGCAAGCACACAGTGTATGTGTGCGTGAAAAAGCACTGCACTATAAAAATCAATGTGTTAATGATATGTGTATCACAATTAATATACTATGGCAAATCAAACAACAAGAGTCTCAAAATTCATGTGACTTCATGATTATAAATAAACTATCATGAAAGTGCAAAATCTGTGCCAACGAAAATGCAATTGATATAAAATGTGCAATCGATATAGAAGAACAATCAATATGAAACATATAAGTCCATGATCACATGTGATCCATGCAGATTGATCCATGAGTAGTGCCCAATTTAAATGTCTAAGGAAATGTGCCAAGAATCATCCAATGAGGAAGTACACAAACAGAACCACCACCAGGAACTCCAAAAAGGTGTATTCTCATCTTGGAAATGGGCCTTCTCCTTGTGGTGCTTTGTTTCTCCAAGTCTGAGCTAATAGATTGCAAAAGGCTGATAGCAGGTCAAATCCAGGCAAAAAAAATGTATAATTCAATTCTTGGAGTACAGTACAGGACACAGGCATAGTCGTAGACGACTGAATGATATGTTGCTATGTTCGGATTACTAGATACAGGCAAACAGAACTGTCAGGACCCCATATAATCTCTCCCACTCACAGCAATCCTCAGTATTTTAGCAAGTAATAAAGGATTAACAAGACAGAAGGGAGGGTCCTTATCCTGCACCCTACTCTGAGAAACAGATTTTACAGGTAAGACAAAAATCTTTTTATCTTCATCGTACAGTACAGGACACATGAATGGCGACAGATAGCTGGGATGTCCAAAAGCATACAAAAATGAAGGGTGGGCAAAAGAGTAAACAAATGCAAACAAGCCCACAAAACAAAAACTGTGGTTTGAGAACCTAATACTTTTTTGGTGCTCCTTATCACCAAAGCCAGCATCAGCAAAGGCCTAAATAGGTAGAACATTGCAAATGTGTGAACAGACTATCAGGTAGCAGTCTTACAAATCTGTGAAATTGATGCTTGTTGCTGAAAAGCCCAAGAATCACTCATGGAACTGATGGAGTGAGTCTGAACAGGTAAGAATACAACTCTATCCTGCAAGGAATAGGCTTGAATGATGACTTGTCGAATCCACCTAGCAATGGTGGAACGAGAAGCATGAGACCTTCTGTGAGAGCCTTCAAGAAGGAAAAGAAGGGAATCCAAAATTCTAAAGGGGGCCATAACTGATAAGTAAACATGCATAGCATGAACCACATCCAAGCTGTGCAAACCACCCTGGGATGCTTAACAGCCATATTGAAAGAAGTAAAGGCAACATCCTAATTATGGAGAAAGGAGATCTCCTTGATCACCTTGGTCAGAAAAAAAGCCTAAGGTCTCAAAACTAGACACATGCAGTTCGTTTTGTTCCGAATCGAAATTTGGACATTTTAATTATTCAAAGAGTTAGATGTATCCAAATTTCTGAAATACAATAGTAATGAATTCGAATCCAAAATAACAACATTTTATCTGAATTAGTAGATTCTAATGTGTATTCTAAACGTATTTGAAAAAAAATTCAAACTGTAAACATATTGCTGACTATTGCTGATTTCCTTCAATAACTGTGTGTATTACTGTTAGAATATGGCCAGCTCCTGAAATTTTAATTTAGAAAAGAATAGAATAAAACAGAATAGAATAGAAAATAAAAGAATAGAATAGAGAATAAAGAAATAGAAAATAATAGAATAGAAAAAAATAGAATATGGCCGTCTTCTAAAATTTGAATTATGAAATTTGATTTTTGAATAGAATAGCATTAAATAAAAAGAAAAGAGTCATCTTTCGAAATTTGTAAAGAATAGAAAAGAATAAAATAGAATAGAATAGAAATTAATAGAATAAAACGTAGATAGAATAGAAAATAAAATAAAAGAATAGAAAATAAAATAGTAGAATAGAAAATAATAGAATAAAAAATAGAAAAGATTAAAATAGAATAGAATAAAATAGAAAGAATATAGCTGCCTTCTGAAATTCAAATGCAATTGTCTAAGTTTTATACCATATGTTCTGTGTTACTGGTACTCTATGATACCCCAGGTTTAAGTCTTACTTCAGGAGACAGTACAGTTACAGTACAATTCAATACAGTACAGTACAATTCAAGACAAGAGAGTTAGGAGAGCCCTGCTCGCGACAGCTTACAAACCATAAGGGAATGACATTTGGCACAAAAGGTAATAACTGTAAGAGTATGAATTGATGAAAAAATAAAAGTTCAGTTGTTAGGTAGAGCCAAAATAGGCTTCCCTGAAGAGATACGTTTTCAAGGCTTGCCTCAGGATGGACATATTGGACTAAAGAGTTCCAGAGGATGGGAGAGGCTCTGAAGAAGCTCTGGAGGCAAGTCTGGAAAGAGGTGACAAGGGAGAAGGTATTGGGAGGAGTGGAGAGGACAGTTTGGGTGACATTTTCAGATAAGATTGGTGATGCAGTTTAGGGGCAGAGTTTTTGATGGCTTAGTATGTTGTTGATAATATTTTTAATTTTACGCATTGAGCAGTGAGCAGTTAGTAAGGTGGATTAAATCTGGCAACAGTATTCATGATAGACTGAAGGGTAAGTCTGTGTAGTGGTAGGCCATCATGGAGGGAGTTGGAACCAGAGGGTAAACATCGGTGAAGAAGGGGTATATTTTGGAAATGTTACAGAGGTGAAAGTGGCAAGATTTGGACAGTGATCAGATTTAGTGCTGAAAAGTCAGGTCAGAGTCCAGAATTATACCTAGCATTCTTACATGAGGGCAGGGAATGATAGTTGTTTTATTGAAGAAATAAAACATTATATACAGAATTACAGAGTACTGGGAATATATGCACACATTCCAGGTGGTAATTGAGATAGGTGTATGTAAAAGCACATATTTTGGTTAGTTTTGGACAGAATGAGAAAGCGTAAGACCTTTTGTCAATTTGTTTTTCTCTGTAACCCTGGTGGGAAGATTCACTTCTCTGTCCAGCTTGGTATCCATTGTCACAGAGAGAAAAAGTGAGGGGAAAACAAATAATTTCGAGTTGCCACCAGAGCAAGAGGTGGGAAAAAGTTCTTGAATGGAAATGCTTGTCCTTGTGGCAATTTTCCAAAATGGAAATTCCATTCAATTTGAAGGGTTTTCCTCTCATTTCCTTTTACATATCCTGGACAGGAAATAAAAGGAAAAAAGTTTTACATAAACTATGACATACAGTAGGGGGTACTGGATTTTATAAAGGGGTACTTATTTTAATAACGTTGATTAAAAACTCCCTTAAACCACTAATAGTATAAATATAGAGCCACTTCTAACATGTTCATGAATGCACTTAGTGTCATTTAATATGATGTATTTTAGTCAAATAAAATACGTCTGCCTAACTGCTTTATACAGCATGTGTAAAGCAGTAGTGATGGCACCACTTTAACCCAATATTTACAATCCATTGCACAACAGAATATTAATCAATACAGCATGCCATAGTGTAACTCAAGATTAAAAGTAAACACCCCTCAGGTGTTGTAATAAAAGTGGTCAAAGGCATTCTTCTAATCATATAATTAAATACACCGGAGGTGTCCGATTACTGCCAAAGCCATTGCATAAGAAATAAACTACGGTTTAAAAGTCCTTATTATATGGGTTTCAAGCTAAGGGCATACAAACACTATGAACTGGAATCCATTTCCTTAGTTTCCGATTTACTTTGGACTCTATCTATGTATTGGGCAGATAGATTGCAAGTGAATCTCAGCATCCAGAAAAGATTTTATATCTTTGGCTGTGAAAATCTTGGAGGCTGTTTCCAGGTTATAAACTGCCACTGGATTTCAAAAATAGCTTGCCATAAGAAATAATGACTTTTCCATAAAAGACAATATGCAAGAGTTCACAGTGCCGTAATTTAATCATCAAGTGTCAGCTTTCCTATCCTGGTTTTTATTTTTATTAAAATAAAATGGAAAAAAGTATGATTTTCATGGAATGACTCATACATAAATATTACATATGTTTTAGTATACTGTAGATAGGGTACTGATATCAGCTCTGAAAATAATACTGTCTGATAACACGAAAAATGTCGATGTAGTGTTTTCCATAATCTGTGAAAAGGTTTCTCATTTAGATAGATAAAATAAAATTTCGTTTTAAAGCTCCCATATGGCATCCCTCGATCCAAAACGAACATTTCGGTCTAGAGTCCCACAGCAACGTCTTTTGGTCTTATAGTAACAGTATTGTTGCATCAGAGTTCCCAGCTCTGCCAACAAGTCACAACTAATAGTGGATATGACACTCTTATTTGGATCTTTAGGTTACATTACAGACAGCCAAAGTTCGTAAATGTTCAAAATAATATTTTATAGCTTTTTTCTAACTTATATAAAATGTTTGGTAAAGAAATAAACATTTGATTTATGTTTCATCCATCACACAATTTTTCTCTCTATTTAAACTTTGGGCAGAGATGGCTGAACACTGTTCGAGGAAGGGAAATGATTTAATCACTGCTCTGACTCATTCAATGGTATGTAAATTTCAGCTTGGAACTATTGAGCTCTGTCAACAATAGATTTTTTTTTCCAACAGTATAGATAAGGATAGAAATTAAACATGCAGGACATGGCCCACAGAGCCACCTACTGGTTTAAAATAACAAAAGTTTTATGCAATATTTCATGGTAACACAAGGTTACATGACTTCAAGTATTTACAATATGAACGCACGTTAACTAAATAATATGTTAGTACATCAACTATTGTTCCTATACCATAATCACCATAATCTCCAAAAAGTCAATAACCTTTTTCAGTAGTTTTATTTTGCAGTCACAAAATCACAAAGCCTTCTATACTGTCCTTTTTCTTGAGAGTGGGAGGTGTGTCACTTTCCAAAGTAGGCAGGTTTATTTATTCGGCGCACACAGCCAAGAAGTACACTCCCCACTGTGTATGCTATGTTCCATATGGCTGATGCAACATGTCAAAAGGAACTTCTGGGAGCTGCAATATTCAAAGAAGCACTGGCTGGGGGTGCGGCTGCTAATCTAATTATAATTAGGAGATATAGGACACGTGTATAAGCATGGCATCCTTTATCTTAAAAGAAGAAGGAATATGCAAACTCACCACACCAAGATGGATCTGGTTTCATGCTTGGCATGGTCAGAATTAGCATTAGTGATGAAGAACTGGCAGGATCAACAAGCATTTGGGAGGAACTGAAGAATTCTAAAATGCTGTGCTATATGATAAATATCTGCGAGCAATATCCATCTGCACTATCTCACATGCCATGTATGACTGCTAATTGACACTGCTGTGCAATATGGTAATCTATATTGCTTTCAAAATCCCCCTCTAACTGAAGCTGATTCATTACTATCAGTGTTCTTATTGGTAATATTTGCTGCTTCCAAAATCTTTAGCTCTGTTCATATTACTGTAATGTTTATTTTGCTCTTATTGTCTAACCAAACTTTATCAGCTGATCTTTACAACTCTGCCCTCCCGATCTCTTGCTGTCTCTTGTAGTCCTCCTTTGGTGTGAGATGTTTGCCTTGCTAGCCATGTGTCTCTCCTATGCATTACTAATTCATGAATTGGCAATACCCCCACCCAACTCAGTATAAATTTAGGCCTTTAGGGAAGGCACAGCCAGGGGTAGCTTTGGCAACTATCATCTTGGATAAATTATTCATCTTGGATAAAGTATTGAGCATTGCACTTCGGCTCTGCACTTCAGCGAATGCAGAAAGCGAGAAGTCACAGCAGACATCTCCAAATACTAAACAAACTACAGCTGACCTGTCTCCCCATCCAGCTTTTTCATCTCTTACCCAGTCTGCTTCCTAATCTCACCATTCTGTAACATGCACTCCCTACTCCTCCTCACAGTTGTATCTTCTCTCTTCAAACTTTCTTTCCTTCACCCCTCTACACTCCTTGTCCACCTGCACAATCAATACTTCCCTTGTTTATCCCAGCTACTATAGAGGAGGTTGGTAAACATTTTTCTAAAGTCCACCTAACCACCTGTTGCCTGGACCCTGTTCCCACGCAAATACTACATTCTGCCTTTGGCTCTATCCTTCAATCTTTAACACATATCTTCAATCTCTCCCTTTCTACTGGCATCTTCCCCAACCCTCTAAAACATGCACTAATCATCCCCATACTTAAAAAGGCCTCACTGGACCCCACCAATTTTAGCAACCTAAGACCCATCTCCTTACTGCCTTTTGCCTTCAAACTCCTTGAACATCTAGTCTACAATCGGCTGAGCTGAAACCTCATTGAGAATAACTTTCTTGATCCCCTTCAGTCTGGATTTTGCCCACAACACTCCACAGAAACTGCTCTCCTAAAACTCACAAACGACTTACTAACAGCTAAAACCAACAGTCACTATTCCATTCTCTTACTCTTGGACCTCTCTGCTGCCTTTGACACAGTTGACTACCCTCTCCTCCTCAAAAAACTCTATTTACTTGGCCTCCGTGACTATACTCTCTGTTGGTTTGAATCTTACCTATCTCATTGCACCTTCAGTGTCACTTACAACTCTACTTCCTCCTCTCCTTCTCCTCTTACTGTTGGGGTCCCCCAAGGTTCTGTCATTGAATTTCTCCTTTTCTCGATCTACACTTCTTCCCTGGGTCAGCTGATAGTTTCCAATACCATTTCTATGCTGATGACACACAAATCGTCCTCTCTTCTCCTCAGCTCACCTCATCAGTTTCCTCACGCATCAGTTTCCTCACGCATCACTGATTTACTAACAGACATATCAGATTGGATGTCACGACACTTCCTAAAACTCAATCTATCCAAAACTGAGCTCATAATATTTCCTCCCCCATGTGCCTCTTCCCCTGATTTTTTGGTCAGGATCAATAGCACAACTATCAACCCATACCCGAATGCCAGGGTGCTAGGGTTAACCCTGGATTCTTTCAGGCCCACATCCAATCCCTGCCCAAATCATGGGCAACATCTCCAGAATACGCCCCTTTTTAACCAATGATACAAAAAAGCTTCTAACTCACTCCCTGGTTATCTCCCGACTACTGCAACTCCCTCCTCATTGGCTTACCATTACATAGGCTATTCCCCCTCCAGTCCATCATGAATGCTGCTGCCAGGCTCATCCACCTTACCAACCATTTAGTGTCTGCTACTCCTCTCTGATAATCCCTCCATTGGCTTCCACTCATCCAATGAATAAAATTCAAAATACGAACAATAACTTACAAAGCCATCCACAACTCTGCCCCCAGCTACATCACCAATCTGGTCTCAAAATATCAACCAAACTGCTCTCTTCAATCCTCCCAAGACCTTCTGCTCTCTAGTTTCCATGTCACCTCCTCCCATGCTCATCTCCAGGACTTCTCCCGAGCTTCTCCCATCCTATGGAACTCCCTACCACAATCTGTCGGATTATCTCCTAATCTATCCACCCTTATGCAATATAATTTTTGGGATAACATACACTTACAAAAGAAATAATTCTATTTGTGTATTTTTTGGAAACATGTGTAAAATTTAAGTGATGGTTTTTAAGTGTTAATAGAATAAATTAAAGTTATATGAAAAATGAAGTGATAGGTTAAGAGTCATGGCACTATTTTCGACTTTTGTTAAGTTTTGGGGTGAATTAGGGAAGGGGAAGGGTTGAGTTGGAAGAGCTTTAGTGTTTGGGCCACTATAGAACACAGTTACAGTGAGACGGGAGGCAAGATTTGCAAATGTTCTCTGTGCTGAAAGCTCTGTGCCATAAATACCTGTGCCAAGCTATCGTGTTTAGTGTACAATACTTCTGCCCCTACTCCTAACAAAGAGCATAAACTCAAGCTTCTAAGGAGGATCTGAATTGTGAAAGAGGTACTAAAAGAAGCAAGTAAAGGACAAACAACCAGTGACACACAAGGAATAGTAAAATCTTTTCCCCAGTACCGACTTACTATGCCTTGTGTGTGAAGGAGGTCATTTTCATAGAGGATAAGGGCTTGGCTACCCCATGCATCAAGGCTGCCCCTGATGGGTAGGGTAGGGTAGGGTATTATTCACAAACTTTCAGGAAATATGGAAAATTACAGATCCACAGAATAGATAAAGCAGAAGTAGAGAGATCCTTGGACTGCAGCTTCTCTTCAGCAAGTACACCTCAGAGATGATCTCATACAGCAGATATACTGCTGGAAGACAGAAGGCACAGACAGTACACTACTATTTTTCAGGTGGAATTCAAGCCAAAAGATTTTTCAGGTTATTGCTTGGGCACAATTATCATTTCTAGATGTTCCCTTTAGCATAGAAAATCAGGTCCACATTAAAAATGCATTACATTAACTTATATTCAGAATTCAGTTAAATCTTTCCTTGTCTGTAAAAATATCCTGTCCTGTATTATAGGTATGATCCAATGAAAATACATAGTTCTTTAACTGGCTAAGATGTCTTTTGGCTCTCAGATGGTAACTGAACAGCATGCTGTCAGACGCTGCTCACAGCTGTATAACCACTGGTTATCTGATCATGTCCTATGAGCTACTACCTGTACAATTTGGAGTCTTGTGCTTGCATCAAATTACCGCCGTCTTCACAGTTCAGGCATGACTATGATGACCCTACTGCTGCTGAACTTATTGAGCAGAGTATCCATGTGTTATGAGTTACTCTATCCCACTGTGTAACTTTGGACTGTGTCTACAATTGAAAGACCACATAAGATTTTTATAAAAATCAGGCCTTTGTGGTTACCAAGGTTCTAAGAAAAACACCAACTTGCGTCCAGTAAAAGTTATCGCAGGCTATAAAGAATTCCCTCTTTTTACTAAGACAATTAAGGCTAACAAGCAAAATTCTACAGAAGCAAATGTGAAGGGAAAATATAAAAATGTGCCAAAATAATAAAATAAGGTTTTATAATATATTATTTGCCTTTTGTGCTTTGGTAACCATCCTGTTCAGATTGTAATATGCAACAAATTTACAGTATACATTTGCTAATTTGGTACACTGTAGATTTAAGAACCCTTATAAAATCTGTTTCTTACTGGGTACCCAGTAGTGCCCACAGATGCTCTGAGGCAGGGGTTTACAAACTTTTCTCCACTGGGTTGAAGTCCCTTTAGCCCCAAAACTAAAACTAATGCTAAGCTGAACTGTAAAATATGTATTTGCAATCATTTGGCATCAGCAAATCTGTAAACTGTTGCGGTAGAGTAGAGTAGAGTAGAGTAGTGAAAGCACCTTTCCTTACCCTCAACTGTGCAGCAATCAAGTTTCTTCACTAATAATTATCCCAGCCCTATATTGACCCCTTGAGTATACCTCCCAATTCTCACACCCAGAGTATTATCCCCCCATCCTATGGCAACAGCATAATAAAAGCAGCCATGGCAAAAAAAAATTAAAACCGCAACAAGAAGCTCAACATTATATTAGTGTATAAGATACAGCACAATACTTGTCTTGCATGTATAGCTGCTTCTGTTTTTTTTGGGGGTCTATGCACACTGGGCTTAAACAAACGCCAGTTCTTTTGGCAGAGAAAAAACGCTCATAGTGAGAATTTAAGAGTGTTTAGTATTTTCCTCTGGAAAACACCACTCAAAAACGCATAGCAGAAGGGTTATTTTTTTTGCCTCTAAATGCTGAACTTAAAATATGCCTCTAATTGTCCTAATGTGCATTGACACATAGGATAACATTGAGCTGCTTCTACAGGCAAAACACAAAACTCCTGTAGAAGCAGCATTTTTTAAGCCCAATATGCATGTACCCTAAATCTGCATGGCTGAAAGTCCAGGAAAAGTCTTCCTCACTTACCTTCCAGCTGGACGGCACCTGGAGGAGCACTTGTGATATTGCATGATGCTAGTGCCTTCCTACTTCACTTGAAATCTCTACCACCTACCTGTTACAGGTAAAGTACAGGCATGACTACACATTAATGGCAGCTGCAGGCCTAATACCCAGGACTCACATCCAGAAACCTAGGGCACCCATATGAAGCCTTGGGCCCTAGCCCCAGCACCTACCTATGCCACTGGTTGACACATATATGAGACAGGTAACAAAGGCATCAGAAGCAGGAGAACAAACAACTGAAAGAAAGCTGGATAAATTATTTTATTTTCTGAACAAATATTGTAAGAGATATAAGCAACATTGCCTAGACTATAAAGAAAACTTAATGATGTGAAAGGGTTTTATGAAAAAACACATATTTGCTGTTATGAGATGCAACAGCTCGGACTTTCTTAACCTTTTTACCCCATAAAAACCTTGAGATAATTCCGTGTCTCAGGGAACACCTGCTAAATCTAATTAATTGGAGATCAGTGGGAACAATGTCCCTTACATTGGTGGTCAGTAGGAAAAAAGCTCTTTATATTGGTGGATAGTGAGAAGAATGCCCCCTTACAGTGGTGGTCAGAATGCTGCTATTACAGACAGCTAAAAAAGATTGTATTATGCTGCAGGCTCTGCCACGTGGCATTGGGCATAGAAATATTTAGATAGGAGGTCAATCATCCACAACTGATGGAACCAACAACCCCTGGGATAACCCTAGGGTTCCACAGGATTCTGGACGAGAATGGCTGCTATAGCTGTTGTATTTCACAACGCATTAGGCCAAAGAGAATTTAGCAACGTATCAGTGAGTGTAAGCATGAGAATGTCACATAGTAAAACGAACATGGCACCAAATACTTGCTAACCGTATTAAACATTAATCAATTTACATTATAAAATGGGTTTACAACACTACACTTCTTATCATAAACAGATTAAGAACACATTATCCTGAATCTAGTTAGAATATATACTTAGGACATCGCTAACTAGGTTCTTTTGATAGAACTGTTAATAGGGGTTGTTTGTGAGTGCTATGTGCTCTATGATCAGGTGATATCAATCATTAAAGGAGAAGTGTGGGAAGTAAAGAAAAAAAAAAAGAATACATACTGTCCCCCACCACCTCTAAGACTGAGAACTGAGTGATCACATGACCTTTGATTGTTCCGTTCGAGTCCACTCTGAGAGCAGACAGTCACCGCTCTGTGATCTGCCCCTCCAGTGCTCACTGGAGCACTGGGTATGAGAGGGGTCAGGACCAAGTGGCTCAGTCTCTCAGTAGTGCGTTGAGAGGCTGAGCCAGCTGCCAGTCAGAAATCTGGGTGGATCCCAACATTATTGTCGGGATCCTCTTAGAGACTAGAGTTGTCGTGTGACTTCAGCCAACAGTGGTCTCTAGCGCGTTGTCCGCTGATTCTAGGTCATAGGAGTACAAAAAGACATGCAAACAAGCTTCAGCCATACTCCTCTATTAATTGTCAGAAAACATTTCTCCTCTTTTCATATGCTGGCTTGTAAGATGTAATCACTTGCTTACAATTTATTTTAAACAAAGCCTAAAAGGATAATTAGATATTTTAGGATGATGTTTACATCTTTTTACAGGTAAATAGCATCAATAACCAGGTATCTGTAACATTGAGCAAGCAAAATTTTAGTGCACTAAATACAGACACTGTAACACCAACGAAAAACTCCTTACAGTAGTAAACAAAATGACTCCTCCAATACATGTAAATCACCCCTCCCTTCAGTTATATTTGGCAGTTTCTGGTTCACCATCAGTGGCGGACAGCATCACCAAAAGACCCCTTTGGATGATTAATTTCTGGGCCCCAGAAATCTACTGGCCAAGTAAAATCTTGAATTCAATGTTTACCAATTGACAGGTAGATAGAAGTGAACTGTGCTCAGGTCTATGGGGTTGATTTACTAAAACTGGAGAGTGCAAAATCAAGTGCAGCTGAGAATAGAAACCAATCAGCTTAACTGAACAAGCTGAAGTTAGAAGCTGATTGGCTACCATGCAGAGCTGCACCAGATTTTTGAACTCTCCAATGTTAGTAAATCAGCCCCTATGGTCTCAGCACCCATTTGACTCATGGCTACTAAAAATGTCCCCTAAATCCCAGAGGGCCCTTGTTCAGTGATACAGTCTACACAAATGGTATGTATACCACAAGATCTTATGTACACTTACCTGTCATATCTATAATAAACTAATTTATATTTTGAAGGGCAATGTTTAAAAGTCACTTTTTTTGTAGGTGCCTGGGAAATTATGGGGCCTCACTGAGGGATTCTGGAAAAATCTCAGGATTACAAATATCAGTAGAAAATGTTCCACTCTTCTGCAGGACATTCTCACAAGATTTGGGATCTACACCATTCCCAGGACCCTGTGAGAAGGCCAAATGTCATCATGCTCACCTAGGCATGGAAGGTAAGTATTTATTTATTTAAATTTTTCTACAAGTGTTTTATTGTCTTATGGTTTTCGATGCATATTTTTGGGAGTCTGCGGGGCTGCAACTTAATTTTCTGATAAAGTCCTGATGCCTGGGATGAAACATGTAGACATCATACATATAGATGACAAACACGTAGCAGCTGAATACATATGAGCTCTCCATTGATATGCCAGAGGGTGGAAGAAACAATATAGAGGAGGAGATAGAGAGTGCCTATGCCAGACCTGGGATACTCTGTCGATATCTATGAATTCAGCATTCATCAACAATTCTTATGCTCATATTACCAATTTGTCTGAGCTAGACATATACATGCCCATGTGGAATACTTGCTATTTGTGAGGAGTGCTGCTGAGCATGGACAATCACATACGAGATATAACTGAATGAGCACTGTCTACTATTAATTAAACAGAAATCTCCTTGCCTTACCTATCAATGGATGACAAACAAATGGCAAAGACTGTACAATTCATATCCTGGCAGAAAGTTTGTTGCATTAATTCTGGTTTGCATTCCTTATATCTTTTGGCATGGACAAATCAGCTCTGGCACAGGTCCAAATTTATTCAATACCTACCATCATATATGGGCATTTATATATGCATGTTTTACACGAATAAGCTTTGCTCCCCTCTTTTTATCCATATTTTGATCATATGCATGTACAACTTGATTGGGGGGGGGATTTTATGCCTGGTGATACTATGAGAATATTGTCAGTTTTTTATACAGTGTAGGGGTGATTTGTTTGGTTTTTTTTTTATCAACTGAGGTATAGTAGTAAATATTAGTATTTTTATGTGGATAGTGCCTGTTTTCACCAGTTTTTCTTTCTTTGGTTTAATTTGAAACTGCAACATAAGACCTTGAATTTTCATTCACTATAAGTTCAGCCTACTATATTTATATATCTACTGATTGGTTTGATATGCGCAGGGGCGGACTGACCATTTGAAAACTCGGGCACTGCCTGAGGGCCTGGGGTCAGTAGGGGGCCCCATGAGATGCCCCTGGTACCTTTTCATAGGCTTTTTTGAGTTTGGGCAAGGACACAGGGGCCCCATGATCCCCTAATGCCCGGGGGCCCCATGAGTTGTCAGTCCGCCCCTGGATATGCAGACTTCATTGATAAAGTCGTCTCTGATTTTGCTCAACATATTAGTTTAAATTGTGCAGGTCTATAGCAGATTTCCTTTTAAATAAAGTACTATGAACAAGATCAGTTCCTTCAAAGTGAATCATTCACACAGAATATAAAAACCTACTTTTTAAAGCGTAAAAACAAAATTTTGCCATTTTCAACATGACAAAAAGTGGGGGCAAATACAAAGATAGGAATTTCCTTAATGTTTTTGGAGATTTCCCTTCATTTCCTGTCATGCCTCCTAGATAACAAGTGGAGAGAAATCTCTCCAGGAGGATAAAATCTCCCCAGTAAATAAAAATAATCTTTCCTATTTTATCCAAAATGTTTAAAAAAAACAAGACTTTACATACATTTTAAATATGTATCAGTAAATGGTAAAACCCACTAAAAACATCTTTTTTCAGCACAAAAAACTTTTTTTTTTTTTACAAATATGTCAGTTGACTAAAAGGTCAAACAATTTGGTAGCTAATGGCTAATTCATTATTAGGCAAAGTTTTAAAAAGCACTAAAAATGAAAACGTTAAATCATTTTAAATGCTTTAGAAGTGAATACCCACTTTAGAAAAATATATTGTAAAATTATAAATCATAATGAAACATTTTAGCTGTTAAGCACATAAACTATGATCATCTGTGTAATCTATGTACAGTAGAATTTTTTTCAGTCTCTTTGAAAAGATGCAATGATGGCTGTGGTACATTAGCTAACCAAGAAAACAGATGACATTCTCTCAATCCATTTAACGCCACACTCTATAGGATCAGTCTTCAGCAGGGGAACTGTCAGGTATAGATTTTTGACCACCACTGGGTGGTTTGCTTGTGTTAGTGTTATTACAGCAGAAGGAACTCAGTGACCTAATCTGTAAACTGATTCTGTAATTAATTAGCATCAGTAAGTAAGGGCTGATGCTAGCATATCCAGAAAATAGGACAACGAGCAAAGTTGACCTCCAATACCATACATTTATATCCTTTATGCTCATGACTACGACAAAATGGGCCACCCACAATGCTGTGACAATGTGCATTAAAAGTACTATGACTTTGGCAGCCCGCAGAACCTCAGTCTCAGATGCATCATGCCCAATCCATATGTTTCCATAAGTTGCACGATTTTGCTCATAAAAAAGGAGCATTATGCGACCACAAACAAACAATAAAACCACAATAGGAAGTAAATCAGTAACAACCATAAATATCTGATGGTAATAGATGTCCGTTACGGCATCTGTAAACCGAACATCACAATCTTCATAGGGAAAGCTATGATGAACAGGAGAAGTATCATTATATGAGGTCAAACTTTGTACATCATGCACAAATACCAAGTAAGGACAACAAACTGAGAACCCTATGATCCACAAGGCAAACACAGTGATCAGGTGATGCTTGCGCCATTTGGCATTAGGAGGTGTCCTCAGAGGATGGATGACCCGTTTCAGCTTAACACAGTAGAAGATAGCCATGTAAAGGGTAAACCAGATTTCCAGTTTGGTAGTCATGGATGCAATAAATACCCTAATTTTACAGAGTAGTGGATTAGGGGAAAATCCAGCACTAAGAATAATGTTTATAGTATTGACAACAATATTCTTCAAAACATGGGCAAAGGCAAGGCTGAAGATGAGAACAAAAGATGTAGGCAGGCGTCTTGTAATGCATCTCCATGTGCAATAAATCAGTATGGCGTTTCCCAGTAAGCTGATAAAGATTAAGATGCAGCAGGCAATTATTTCAGTGTTATTTGACGAAAGCTCCATCTTGATCATCGGTAGGATGTCCAAACAGAATGTGTCACTTGTTTAGTGCTAATTGCCACATAAAAGAAACTGCACTTGTGCTGATCATGATCATGAGGAAATTCACAGAGATAATCCTTTGTGCTAAAGAAAAGCTGAACACTCTGTATACTATGGAAATGCAGAAATGTACAGATACAATCGGACAAGATGAGGTTATCATGGGACTGAGTGATGGAATAGAAAAACAGATGTATACCTATTAATTATAACTCACACAAGCCTGGTAACTGTACAACAACATATTATAATTTCTCCAGGGAATTATGCTGCAATACTCTAAAGACAGGACAAAGACAGACATCATCTTATTCACTCATAAGACAGAAGAGCTAAAGAGCCAAGGAAAAGATACTGTGGTTATATTGCCTATAGCACCCAACTCAGTTGAGTATTTGGCCTTTGGAAGGAATAGTGCCCTTAGTTTGCTACTTCATATTGCTTTACAAGAAACCTTAAACAATTTGCCCTATTGTATGGTCTTCAAAGCAACACTCTGGTCACATAAACTTTCATTTAAAGCTGAACTCCAGGAAAAAAAAGATTAAAGCTGGGTATACATGGCTCAAAACTTGTCCAGTTCAGCAAAATTCGACCTGTGTGTAGTCCTCCTGTTTTGACAGCACAAATGTAGAAGCACAGATTTTTTTGTGGTCCAAAATTACTCCAAATGGGTACTCGCAATCTTTGAGGTTGTGGAGAGGGAAGGGTTAAACAACAAACAAAAAGACAGTGCCAGACCTGCCTAGTATAACACAATTTTGTTATAAAAAAATAGTTAAAAAACTCCATCCAATCCATTGACATGAAATAGTAAGGTCATCGGGCACATCAGGGTGTAACTGCCTCTCCTCTCTTAGATCGCCATTTTTGTTACCCAGCTTCTTAAGTATGTAATTATGGCAGGCAGCTTCTGTACTCCCATCACTCCACATGGCGTGCGGGACCTACTGCGCATGTAGGTGCAGCCGGCGCCACGTACCTTATTATTTCATGTGAGTGCATTGGATGGAATTTGTTACCAGCTTTTATGACAAAATTGTGTTACGCTAGGGCAGTCTGGCGCTCTCTTTTTGTTGTTGTTTATGCCAAATGTATTCTGCCACCCGGTGGATGTTAAGATGTTAAGAGAGCTGCAGCGACCTGTGTTTCATTCTACTGTTAAGCAAGAGTGAACTCTACACATCAGTATGTTTCTGGACTGTGAGGATCAGTGCACCTGCTAGTGCATTGATTTTGTAGAGAGGGAAGGGTGAAGCCTTCTGCGCAAGGCACTATAGGTTGCCGAACCCAGGAGGGTATAGCACTGTGGGAGCTGTGAGCCAGGTGTGAACTGAGAAAACATTCCAATAGGAAATAAATGGTGTGCACATACGTAGTAAAGACACTGAAATTGAGGTTGCACGATGCAGTAGTGGCAGTGCGAAAGAAGGCTGGGGGAAATGGCACCAAAATAAACATGTTTCACACCTCCCTGTTGTGCCACTTTGACATTTTGCAGATATAATGCCTAGATGGTAAATAGATAGTGCGGTGACATCATATTCTCCACCTCGTCCAATCAGAGAATGCTGTACATTCATTCAGAAAATGCAAAATATACTCTTAATGGGGCCATGCCAAATGGCCAACCTTCTGTGTTCCCAGTGCACCAGGTTGCTGCTCAGCACAGAACCCAGAACCAAATGGAGATCACTGGAGTAGCAGTATCTACTTCAGTGATTTTCAGCTTCCAAGGGCATCAGCAAGGTAGGTAATGTACATTATTACAGTACATTGGTTCAAGTTGGACTAATGTGACTATGCAAAAACATACCATGCCTGGAATTGTTCTTTAACTAACAGAGGCAAAAGCAGATGGGGAAACAGGTGAATCAGGAGTTCTGCTGTTACATAAGCAAAAGTATATTGCACTGTTCTTTCTACCGTAGTAATCAGCATTAGCTTTCACTTTTCCCCACTGAGGGTTAAAAATTAAATTTACCAAGTAATGGTAATGTGCAAAATGTGGTAGCCCATAGAAATCAAATTTCAGTTTAATATGACCAGATCATTAGGCCTGGGATTTGCTTTCATTGCTTATTACCCATATACATTGTCACCCATGACAAGTGGCTAAGCAGGGTGAAGTAGCACAATTCATAGTCTGTGATTACAATTAAATAAAATATTGTCCTGATATTTGTCAAGTGAAGAAGCACAACTAAAAAATCTCACATGATGAAAGTATAATTCAGGCAGAAAAGCTAAATTTGCTCACAGACATATTGGCTTCTGGTTTTCACGTCAAGTGACATTTCCTGAAAATGATAATTATAATTGCTCACAAAGGTTTTGGGTTAGGGAAAGAACAAAGGAAAACAGAAAAAAAATTCAAGCACTGTTATTTTATTCATTGCCTTTCCAGCTCATGACACATTTGATTTATGTTAGTGAGAGGGTACGTTCCAAGCAAAGGATCACCTTATCCCTACTAAGGTTTATTCAGACTGTTCCCTTCTATGGAAAGTTCAACAGTTCAAACAAGTCATTTTTAAGAGGTTCGCTTCAGAAGACAAGCTAGTTTGCAAAGCTGTTTCATCTGTTTGTAAGGATAATGACTGTGCCATGACAAATCTTACTTGACAGCCCATTCTGGAAACTTAAAAAAAAAAAAGAAAAGAAATACTAAGTGTGCTTGCTACAATATGGCTTCTCTTACCGTTGAAGTTTAAAAGTTCTCTCTTATACCAAGACCATCAGATCGCTAGACTTTTGGACTCATCCAGTATTTGCAGCTAGGAACTCTGTGTCATCACAGAGGCATGATACACAAAGAGTCACAGTTATCAAGTCCCTTGTAAATTAAGGCAAAACAATGGTAACTCATTAACAAAATATGTGCTGCAGCACTTACATTCTCCGGCCACTTTATTAGGTACACCTTGCTAGTGCCAAGAAAATCTCCCCCACACCATTACACCACCAGCCTGAACCATGGATACAAGGCAGGATGGATCCATGCTTTCATGTTGTTTACGCCAAATTCTGACCCTACCATCTGAATGTCGCAGCAACCAGTCTGCCCATTCTCCTCTGACATCAACAAGGCATTTTCGTCCACACAACTGTGGCTCACTGGATATTTTCTCTTTTTTGGACCATTCTTTGTAAACCCTAGAGATGGTTGTGCATGAAAATCCCAGTAGATCAGCAGTTTTTGAAATACTCAGACCAGCATGTCTGGCACCAACAAACATGCCACATTCAAATTCACTTAAATCCCCTTTCTTCCTTATTCTGATGCTCGGTTTGAACTTCAGCAAGTTGTCTTCATCATGTCTAGACACCTAAATGCATTGAGTTGCTGCCATGTGATTGGCTGATTAGCAATTTACCAAGCAATTGAACAGTTGGACCTAATAAAGTGGCCGGTGAGTGTATTTATACAGTTGTGTTCAAAATAATAGCAGTGTGTTGAAAAAAGTGAATAAAGCTCAAATTCCTTTGAGCTCAATTCCTCAAAAACATGAAGAAAAATATATCAAATTTGTATTGTTCCTCTAAAAAAATTGAAGAAAAGTGAATATTAGACTGTTCATAAAAATAGCAGTGTTTGTATTCTTCTTTACAAACTCAAACATTCACTATATAAACTGAAAAATGTTTGAAGATTTTGCTTTCCTTTGAATCACTTAATTAATATTTAGTTGTATAAGCACTGTTTCTGAGAACTGCTGTACATCTGTGTTGCATGGAGTCAACCAACTTCTGGCACCTGTGAACAGGTATTCCAGCCCAGGATGATTGGACTACATTCTACAGTTCTTCTCTATTTCTTGGTTTTGCCTCAGAAACTGCATTTTTGATGTCACCCCACAAGTTTTCTATTGGATTAAGATCCGGGGATTGGGCTGGTCACTCCATAACGTCAATCTTGTTGTTCTGGAACCAAGATGTTGCACGTTTACTGGTGTGTTTGGGGTCATGGTCTTGTTGGAACACCCATTTCAAGGGCATTTTCCTCTTCAGCATAAGGCAGCATGACCTCTTCAAGTATTCTGATGTATTCAAACTGATCCATGATCCCTGGTATGCGATAAATAGGCCCAACACCGTAGTACGAGAAACATCCCCATATCATGATGCTTGCGCAACCATGCTTCACTGTCTTCACAGTGTACTGTGGCTTGAATTCAGTGTTTGGGGGTCGTCTGACAAACTGTCTCCGGCCACTAGACCCAAAAAGAACAATCTTACTTTCATCAGTCCACAAAATGTTGTGCCATTTCTCTTTAGGCCAGTCAATGTGCCCTTTGGCAAATTGTAACCTCTTCAGCACATCTTTTTTTCAACAGTGGGACTTTGCGGGGGCTTTTTGCAGATAGCTTGGCTTCACATAGGCGTCTTCTAATTGTAACAGTACTCCCAGGTAACTTTAGACCTTCTTTGATCTTCCTGGAGCTGATTGTTGGCTGAGTCCTTGCCATTTTGGCTATTCTTCTATCCATTCAAATGGTAGTTTTTCGCTTTCTTCTACGTCTTTCAGGTTTTTGTTGCCATTTTAAAGCATTTGCGATCATTTTAGCTAAGCAGCCTATCATTTTCTGCACTTCTTTATATGTTTTCCCCTCTCCAATCAACTTTTTAATCAAGGTACGCTGTTCTTCTGAACAATGTCTGGAACGACCCATTTTCCTCAGAATTTCAGAGAGAAATGCACTGTAACCAGCATGTACAACATTTGCTGCCTTCCTTCCTTAAATAAGGGCAATAATTGCCATACTGCTATTATTTTGAACATGCCCCTTTCAATTAGTGATTCAATTACACAGAATCAGCAGCATGCATGTCATGACTGTTGGGTCTGTTGGATTTCTATTACTCTGCTACACCTGCTAGTAAATTATTTGCCATGTAGAAATATAATTTCTACCAAATACAGTGATTGATCAGGTTAGTGATGACTGACTGCTATTATTTTGAACACAATTGTATATGCATCTGTGCTTACAGCTTTCTCTTAGTCTCCCCTGCAAAGTCCCACAAATACCTGCTGAGCCTGCTAATGAATTTCATGTAATGTAACTTTTCCTTTGGATCAGCTGTGGGTGTAGGATTCTAACTTTTTTTCTTTTTATGGTTGAACTGGATGGACTTTTGTATTTTTTCAGCCAGACTAACTATGTAACTATGATGACACTGTACTGATGTGGTAGAGATCAGGGACTCTGTTGCTGGCTGCACTGGTCTGATGACATTGTTACTAATGTGGCGGCGATCAGGAACACTGTGACTGGCTGTACTATTAGGTTTTGTTCACACGGGGGATATTAATGTGTACCCCATATGAGGGCATCGTTTACCCACATGGGAAAGCACAGATGTTACATGCATCTCCATGCAGGCAGTCCCATTTACGTTGGATACAGCCGTTTCTCCCAATCTGACATCCATGCAGTTGTATGTCCCCGAACTCACATTCTCTGTGTTTTGGGTCTTACACCTGCATGGATTTCAGATTGGGAGCATCAGCTGTGTTGTTCCGCCACTATGTCCCAATAGATATCAATGGAACTGCCTGCACAGGGATGCAAGGAACACCTGTGTATCCCTGTGCGGATGAAAATGGCCCACATTGATACGTCCAATGTGAATGAGGCCTTATGGTGATACTGGGACTGGTGTGGCGGTGTTAAAGAATGCTGTGACAGACTGAACTGAACTGCTTCTCAACTTGTCGGTCACTACTGCCCTCTAAGCACAACTCATACAAGTGAATAGGGTCTTGCTGTTACTGCCCTGCAACTACACACAATGCACACGATTGTGGTGCGGCAGCCCAGCATATAGCAGGTTAAAACTGTTTAATGGTCTCTGAAGAACAATCCACACTCAGATTGCTCTTCAGAGAGCACCGCAGATGTGAATGAGCCCTTATTTTTTAAATTATGTTTTACATTTTTTTTATTATTTTGGTAATTTTATTTTTTTTTTTTACTTTTACATTAAAAAAAAAGATAACTGTCACCAGGGCTGTGTAGTGCAACTATGTTGACACTGTACTGCTCTAATCAATGCCCAGAGACACTGTGTCTATGATCCCTAACCTGATCAGTAGAATGTCACCATAGTGACACTGCACTGCTCTAATGGCAGTGATCAGTAAAGGATTATTATTATTTATTTATTTTTACTTTTTCAGTGTGTAGTACAGTGCCCAGCACCAGGAGAGACTTCACAGGCTTCAGCATTGCAGCCTGGGTTTACGTGTGTGATTAGTCACAGGGATCACATGGTGCAGGGCCAATCACAGTAGCCCTATACCCCACTCTGTGATCTGCAGTGTCCGGGGAACACAGTATTCACAACGGCGCATACAAAGTGTGCAAGTGGGAAGGCATAAGCCCTCCTGGAAAAAGGGAGCTCCTGCCCAGCAGGAGGTGATCATAAGACTTGTCAAAAACTGTGTTTGTTTTTATTTACACTGTACATTTTTTTTTACTATGTACTCTTTATTTAATTACATTTTTTCACTATGTACCCTTTATTCACTCACATAGGGGGGCCAGTATCTGGATGCCTCTTTATAATTAAAGGGGGCTTCCAGGATATGCTAATTATTTTGCCAATCATTTTCAAATACTTTTAAAATATTAACGTTTGTGTAATTTTGCTTTGCTAGCACTGGTAACCTGGCATTGTTCAGGAGTTATTTATGGTAATGTGAACATTTGCGGAAAAGTCTTACTTTGCTCACCATACTTTCAATAATCTGCTAAATCTACAGGTGCCGGGTTTTGGCAGTTACAAAATGTGGCAGCCTTAGTGAAAGATTGTTCCTTGGCTGCTCTAAGGCCTCACTGCAGCCTTCAAGGTGTTATCTCACAGGTCATTAATGAGGTCTTAAGCTTCTGCTAATACTTTCCAAATGCCAGTAACTCAGCAAAGGCCAACTTTTCCTGTCATCCCCCTTTACTGCAATTAGTAAATTTAGATGTGCATTCATAAATTTGGAGACTTACAACAAGCTATATTATTCCTCACATATTCGCAACCTACCAAATAATTCTAAAGACATGTATATGTTCTTACCAAGTTGTGAACATTTCTAAATAGCACACTGAGGCTTACCACTAAGGATTGCATATTTTGAATCATTTCACCAGGTTGGTCCCATACTGCAAGTATATAAGTATCACAGGTTTTAGGCCAAAACTGCAAGCCAAAAGGAGGTCTCTGCAGCTAGATTGAAGTGCATTGTGCTGCAATAAACACCCTTCCAGCTACAGCTGTAATATCTTGCATTCATACACCTTTGGGCTCCAGCACATGCATAGATTGGCAGGTGCACACATAGCCGCAGACCATTTTTTGTTTTTTCATTGTCGTACTTTAGCAGTGGTCTTAAGGGCATGTATAATGTTTTAGCAAATACTTGTTTCACTGTTTAAAAAAAAAATGTTAATGGAATACTGCATATCAATATTTCAACAACTTGCTGCCAATTTACCGCTACATTGTGAATAGCCTTTGCTGATTTTAAAAATCTAGTGTGCTCCACAAAGCACAATGTACAGTACAATGTGGTAAATGATTTTATATAAATAATGAAACAAAATAAACAGTTTGTGAATGAAAACGTACAAAATAAATAAATAAATAAATAAGGGGGGGAAATAATCTTTAAGAATACGTCAACTCTAAATTACTGCACTACTGGATTCTGTTTTTCCCTACCAAAACGACAACCAGCTAAGAGCCCTTTGTTTTCAGCAAACAGCTTTTGATTAACGAGTTCTGCATACTTCTGCAAGATTAATAACTATAGTAACAAACCACTTTCTCACTCCATAAAGCTTTACAGAATACATAAAATAATTCAGACTAGACACCGTGTGAGAGAAATGAAAATCTTGTGTCCCTAATATAGTTATATAGAAATATATAAACTCTGCTAACCTACTACTACTAAACAATAACCTACTAGCACATTTGGACTGCAAAAGCACACATTTAACTGCTATAAATAATATTTTCATGCTGTTTATGCGCCATAATTCAGGCTCTTAAACTTTCATTCATATGCAAGAGCTGGGTATTCAGTGCTTAAGCTGATTTGATCTAATTATATGCACCAGAGGTTGGCCATTTAAATCAACATGACTTGGCATCATAGATTTGTTTAAATTAGTGGTTGGTATGTTCCCTTTTAAAGAAATATTAGCCAATACAGGACCTATTATTATTTTTCTGATTTTAAAGTAAATGTAGCATTAGTCATCACAATTTGATGACCTCACTGATAGCATTTGATAACCACATACATAAATGATAAAAGTAATCCTATGACTAAATTGGATATCTTGCCCTATGGATTGTTGGAGTAAGAGTACAGTTATTCTGCCCATATCACCAATAATAAGTCTCTCCCCCTTAGAATATTGACAGTACCAATAAAATTACTGTCTCTATTCTCTAATTATATCACTCATGTTGCACTATGAATAGTGTTACTAATTCCAATGCCATGGCGTGGTTTTGTTGAATGATAACTCTTTTGTTGGTTTAGGTTGGTCAGTGACACGGGAAGCTGAAACAAGTAGCCAGGGCTATATTAGCAAGCAGTGCTATGACAAGCAGTGACATGTAGAAGTTTGGTGATGCCTGAGGCCAACTCCTTGATTGTATGCCCATATGGGCTGGTTCACATGCATTCTCTTCCAGTGATTCAAGTGCATTTCCCTGCATTGTGTTTTGGCAGCTCATTCATTTGAATGGGGTACAAAACACACTGGACTGCAGAATAAGTAGTGCAATGCACTGCAGGCAACCGCATGGTACTGTGGCTGCAGTATCATGCAATTTAGTGTCCACAATGCACTGCATTTGCAATCTGCGTTTGAGGTGCCATTGACAAGAGTCAAAGCTGATACAATGGCTGCAGTTTCCTATCTAACCCACAGCGTCAAGTGTTTATGCTGGACTTTACAAGGTTTATAATTTTTGCCCTTACTCATTGTGGGAACGACAGTCCTGTTCTCCACATGCTGATGTTTGACCACATACAGTCCATGGCCGCAGTTTCATTTTTAACCCACAGTGCCAGCAGTCTATGATTTCCAGGCAGAGATGTGACCAGGTTTATAAGCTTTGCCCTTACTTATTGTGGAAATGATGGTCCTATTCTAGTTAGATTATTCATAAATTGATGGCAGTGTTTTAGATGGCGAGTTGCCCAGTGGACAGCCATTAGAGAGAAACCACTAGCGAGCATAGCTGCAGAAGAATGGCTAATAAGCTGGCCTTTGGCAGTCTGTGTCTGTCCTGTCCCTGGATGCCCTTGCCCTGAAGGATGCCTGGGACCATTGCACCATTGACCCCATCTTCTGCATGCCACTGTGAAAAAGATCTTTAGAACACAAGATGAAAAGGCCAGAATGCACCCCCCAAGAGCTGTATACTACCTCAGCAGCATAGGTTTCAGGTCCTGCCCTTTTTGCACCCTACCTTCTGCTGAAACACCCAAAGTAGCTGCCCCTTCTTGGCCAAGATAAAAGCATAAAGCAATTCACAGTAGCCAGTGAGTGCTCTTTGGTGAGGTCTCCAAGCACAGTGAAGTAATTTGGCTGCCTACTAAGCTTTCAGAATCAGAAATGGGCATCCAAGCTTTTGTGTCTTGTTTGTTATTAGGACCTAAATGCTTTAACCACACACTTGAGTTTAACTCTGATCTTGCAGTCATTTGGATACAAAAAAGTAAAGTAAGCATGGGTAGGTGCAGGGGCGTATCTGCTGCGAGGCAAACAAGGCAGCTGCCTTGGGAGGCAGAAGAGACCAGTGCTGTGTACAAAGGGCTGTGTTCGGGCGGGGGGGGCATGCTTGGCTGTGTTCGGGCTGTGGGGGCATTCTCGTGTGTGCTCGGGCGGGGGGCAGCTCGGCTGTGTTCAATTGCAGGGACGTAGCTAAGGGGGGGTTTGAAAGGTCTGATCCCCCCCAAAGCACCCTGCCTGGAGCCGTGCGGCTCAGTCTTACCAACAGGCAGGCTGTGCATCAGAGCCAGGTGACATCCACCGCTGCGTCACTGCCCTGTGTTGTCACTGTCAGTGCTAGTGGGAGGCAGGGTAATCACGATTGGTTGATAGGACATCGCTGGTCCTAAAAAACAATCAGGTGCTTGCCCTGCCCCCAGGCCATGACATTCAGAGGAGGGCGCCAAGGACAGAACTTCCTTCTTCCAGCTCGTGTAGCTGCCTGGAGGAATGAGATGGACAGGACTCTGAGGTAAGGGGGGTTAGGGGGATCCTGATGTAAAGCAAGGGGAACTTTGGGGACCCAAATTAAAGAGAATGGGTTCTAGGAACCCTGATGTAAGGTGGGGGAGTCTGAAGACCATGATGTATAGGGGGACCCTGATGTAATGGGGGAACTCTTGGGACCCTGATGTAAGGGAAGGGGGGAACTCTGGGAACCCTTATTTAAGAACGGGGATCTGGGTCTCTGGGGAACCCTGATGTATGGGGAGAGTCTATGAGTCGGGTAAGCTGAAGACCATGATGTAAACGTGGACTCTGATGTACTGGGGGGACTCTTGGGACCCTGATGTAAGTGGTAGGGACTATGGGGACACGGATTTAAGGAGGGGGGCTCTGGGGGACCATGATGTAAAGGGAGGGCCTATGGGGACCCTGATGTAAAGTGGGGGGATCCAGATTTATTGGGGGGCTTTTTGGACCCTAATGTTGAAGGGGGACTCTGGGGACCCTGATTTAAGGAGGGAGAACTTTTCGGACCCTGATGCAAGGGGAGGGGTTGTGGGGACCCTCTCCTGTATCCTGTCTGCAGTCTGACCATCTCCTGCAGTGGAGCTCTAATAGGAAGAGGTGGAACCTAAAGTGGAAGGGGCAGAGTTTACAGATAAAGGGGTGGATCCTAAACAGGAAGGGGTGGGGCAAATTTAGATGGGAGGGGCACGATTTTAGTCTTGTCTAGGGCAGCACAAAACCAAAATACACCACTGGGTAGGTGGATGTATTTGTTAGAGGACAGGCGAGGTTGTTGAGAGAGGCTGAAGGGAAGAGGCAGAGGTGATTGCAGAGGAGTGATATGCGTGGAGACAAATTTAATTGTAGTATGTTTGCCAGTCATAAAATATTTACTTTACTGGCAGTTGATCAAAACTTACAGGACAAGTTTTTAACAGATTTATACATATATATCATTAAAACCAATACTCTGAGCTATGAGACCATCCACCTAGCACTCCATGCTCCATGTCATGGTTGTGAAAATGGCAAGGCATGAAGGTATACTGCAACCAAAACCAAGGTTAAAGCAATAAAAGTGTTTAAGACCAGTTATAGCTGCAGTATATTTATGTTTTATGCTTTACTGCAGAGCAATGACATGGAGCAGGTCTGTGATGTTCAACTTGAAAAACTTTAGAGTAAAATTGATTCCCAGGGAAGGGTAGGATGTGGCTAAGCCAGGTTTGTGCTGTACTGCTAGTTAACTAACCCTGAGTAGTGAATATGGAGAGCCTGATGCCGAAAGAAAGACTCACAGTGGGTTTTGAAAACTCGGCATCCTCTCATATGATCACTGGAGGGGTTAATTATCCAGAACACATTGTACACGCAATACAGCACATCTCACTGAGCTTAGCCTAAAGATTTTTAGGACTTTTACTAATTAGTATTGGACATTATAGACATGCCAAATATGCAGTTTGTTAAGGACCAACCATGAATTTGAACTGCAGAAGGGAGGTGATGTGGATGATGGGTGGGAAGTAGGTGTGTTTTGGGGGATGGGGTCTGTTTGGAGAGATGTGGTAGCAGGGAAGAAATGTTTATAATGGCAAATGATCATTTCACTATTCATTTTCCACTGGATACATGGAAGAGTTGCCACATTTATAAAACACATTCTCTTTATGTTAGCCTGTTCAAATATCGGGTTCCCTTCTTCAGTGAGAAATTCTGATCTTGGCAACAATCGCAATATCTTTTCTTCATAGGGAGACATATTTTAGCTCAAATGTCTGTAAGTGCTCCTATGTGTAGTTGTCTTCAATAACACATATACACTAGTTACTTCTTTACTAAGAAAGCTAGTGTGGTAAAAACAACAATTTTAAACATGTATAATCTATTAAAAAAGAAATTATTAGTGACCATTGCACAGCAAAATGTATCCTCTTGTACACACAAATCAAAAATATACTGCTCAGGTACTGTAGCTTAGCAATGTCATAGCCATGGAAAGGTTATATTCATTTAGTTCCAGGTAATAAGATCCCCAACCTGATGAATAATGAAGGCAACCATGAATATTAAAAGACTAACACATATCATGCTACTGACCTCCTTAGATTATTCTTTTTTTTTCCCTTGTAATACTAGGATGTTGTACACATGGCACTCTTCAATGCTACAAATTTTATATTAAGCCTTATGGCTAAATTTGGATGAGAACCAAAAACTATATACTTAATGCCATTGTGAGATAAACACCTGTCATGGTGTATTAATGATGATTTTTTTTTATTGCTGGCATTATTCCTCCAGGCAGTCTCCAAACTCCAATTTTAGCTACAGCATGCTTACATCTACAACCATACCACATACTAGGTCATTGAGACAAATAATAATGGTTGTTGGCCAAACCTCAGGAACTGCTATTGTTTAGTTGTCTTAAACAATGCTGGACTTCTGCACATGTGCAGTGAAAAGATTGGTCATTTTGTACAAAACTGGATGCCAATATTTTCCAAAACTACCTATATCTCAGCAAGCACTTCCTATACTCAAAGTTTCTGATAACCACTTGAGATCTTAAAGTCTTTCTAAAGGCTCTTACTTATATTGATAATATTAGCAATTGTCCTTGTGTTATTAGAAGCAGCAAATTCTCATTTGACCTAATATATGCCTTGAAAATCATCCAAAATCACACCCACTCCCAGAGAATGAAGTTTATGGTTTGAGGGTTTCAGATTGATAACCTAAGTGCTTGTGAATCAGTGGTGACAATGCTGATAGTCACCAAATACATAAATGCATAGTGCTGCAGTCGAGCAGGTACAGTGTACCCAAGGGTGACAATGCTGACCTGAACCTCAGTAGAGTGAGACAGTTTTGTAAATCTATCAAAGGAAGTGACAAGAAAAAAAAACTTTTTGCTTGTAGGACCAACAAGTGATTTGTGGGTAATGGTTTACAGTTAAAAATGCTTTGCAGGTTCCATAAATGTTTATTTATGTAGTTTGCCCAGAGTTCTAATATGGGCCCACACTGTTGATTATCAAAAATGAGGATCAGATTGTTTTATATGTGCAAGCAAGTATGACCAATGTACTGTATACAAGGTTTAAGCATTTGTGTATTTTGGTTGTCTGCTGCCCTAGGCGAGAGAAACATCATGCTCCCCACCCTATGTGGGGGTGGGGGGAGAGATTTCAGCACTCACCTGCCATCCACCGTGGGAGACATGATCAGGAAAGCTCAACGTTTTCCTTCTTCTCTGATCTCTGCAATGATCCACGAACGAGAGTCAGACAGCCTTCAGCAGCCCGCATTGCTGTGCCTATCTCTGACAATGATCCTGGAAAGAGAGTCGGACAACCTTCAGCAGTCCAAAGCAGCCCACACCCCACACTGCTGTGCCTCACCCGCTCCCCATTCTCAGTCACCGGCTGTCACGTGTGTCACTTCTGCCGGTGGGAGGTGCCGCCCCCCCCCCTGAAAAATGCTGCCCTAGGCAAATGCCTTGTTTGCCTTGTGGTAAACACACCCCTGGGTTTAAGTGTAGGCGTAATACAGTCTGTTTGTATTACAAGATAAATGTATAATTGTGAGCAGACAAAAATATTCATTTTTCATATTCTTGGATTGATTCCCACACTTGAAGCAGTATTAAATGCAAACATTTGTTTTATTGAAGCTTACCAATTTTTAGATGTGATGGCTGTGTTAGTTTTCTTTTTGTAGGCTATCTTATATTTTCATCTGGTGATCTGGCCAGTAAGTCCAGTAAGGTTGTTTATCAGAAGCTCAAGCTCTCCAACAGAATGTATCAGTTGACATGGATGAAACAATCCATTTACCACTAGCAGAGGTGATTAAAATGATCAGCTTTTACTTATTCATGTCAAAACCTTTATCCCAAAAGGACAAAAAGTGTTTGCTGAAACTGATTATAAAGTGTGAGCTGGAGTTTGGCTTCAGTTTTTTATTGTATTCAAGTCTGTTAATACATTTAACACTCCTGTTAGCCCAGACTGACAATGTGGCTGTCTACTGTGTCCTGTTCTCATTCCTCCAGAGTGGTGTTTCACTAATACTAGAGGTGTGTTACTAGCCAGATCACCAGGTGAAAACAGAGGGGAAAAAGGCCTAAAAATAGCCATGCATTGGTAAGCTACAATACAATACATCTTTGGTTTTAATACCACTTTAATATGTTAGTGACTCAGCTATTAAACAAATAGGATGGCTGATCCATCAGTGTATGTGTTCATCGTATGGCTGCTTCAGAAGTCTTCCCCAAGAAATCTAAGGTTTTAATGTTTCCGATAGATAAAATGATGGAAGATACCATGGGACCAATAACAGTGTTTAGAGGCCATGCAAATTTGGATCATTTGGCAGATAAAATAGGAGAAGAGGTTATACTAAAACTTTTAGGAATCTTTACCCCTTTAAATACTAATTATAGCTTTCTATATAGGTATCAAAAATTAAACATTTGGAATATAACAGATTTAACTTAAGAACTTATCATTCACATTATTTTTCATAGGATTTTATGTGAAACAGCCACACTGTTACTATGAAATAAAGCTTAAGAAAACTGCAAAAAACGCAGCAGTTGTTTAACCTGGCATTCAAAAAATCTGGTACTTTAATGCTGAAAATAACTTAACGTCACTATAAAATTCTGGAAGGAAAGCATTTGAAATAATAATGATAATACTGTACTGTTTGTTTTCCTGACCTCTAAAAATTAAGTTGGGTTTACAGCACAGAAATCGTTTTCCCTCTACAGTTCAAACAGATGTTAAGGATAAATACCAAGAAAGTTTTACTCCTAAAATACTCTACGAATTACTAAATACAGTGCAGAAGTCTCAGGAGCTTATTTAAAAAGCAGCTGCACACCTTTCGTTTACTCTCTCTAATCTTTTCCAAGAAAAATATAATATTAAGAGCAAAAGTCCAAATTTAAAATGTGTGCGTGTGTATGTGTCAAGGTAAAAAGCTAAATCCCAATCCTGTCAGTTCAAGAACCACGCTGCAATCAAACAAAACAACATCTATTACTAAGAAAGTATTCCTCTTTGAAAAACTTCACTAAGCAGAATAGGCGGAGCGGCAGGTCTTCATTTTGAGTATCAAATTTGAAATGTGGTGCTTAAAAGTGTGAATAACAACCCAACCAGGTCATGGCCCATCAACTGGAGCAGGCTGTGTGATTACATATAGGTTTACCATCCAGATCAGGTTTTAACCTGATGGGAATTGACAGGCATCACTGGTGGGCATTGACAGACATCACTGAAAGACAGTACTCATATATGGCACGGATAGGCGGCACTGACTGGCACTGATAGGCGGCACTGATAGGCGGCACTGACTGGCACTGATAGGTGGCACTGATTGGCAGAACGCATAGGCGGCACTGACTGGCACTGATAGTTGGAACTGAAAGGCAGCTAAAATGGGCATTGATATGTGGCATTGATAGGCACTAATATGTGGCATTGATGTGCACTGATGGGCACTGACAAGTGGCATTGATGGGCACTGACAGGTGGCACTGATGGGACTACACTGATCATCAAGCACTGATGACCAGTGTAGATGTTCCCTCTGAGTAATGCTGATTACCGGCTCTCCTCTCCTCCCAAGCTGTCAGCGTGACAGCTCTTGAGGAGAGGAATGTCAATAACCGGCATTTCCTTATTTACATGCAATCAGCTGTGATTGGACACAGCTGATCACACGACAGAGCCGAAGTCATTGGCTCTTTCCACTGATCGGTGATCTGCTGTGTCCCAGGGACACAGCGCACCACCTATTGCCACACTGAGCGCCCCCAGGGGCGCGCACGCGCGGTTAGAGTGGGAGGAAGTCATATGACGTCCTCCCAGAGCGAGAGAATCACCACCCGTCCATCACTTCCTTATATGGTGGGCGGGAGGCGGTTAATCATGATTAAGCATGTGATCGTGTGTAACACGTTAACAGCTCTGCATATGTCCTGGTGCTACTTGTATTTTATGGATCAATAAATCTAATGCTACATTTAATCAATCCTCCGGTGTGCGGCCAACCCTTCTTCCTTTGGGTGACAGAGGTAATGCAGTATTGAAAGGAGGTGTGCAAGGAGTGCGATGGTGAAAGAGGCGTGCATGGAGTGCAGAGATAAAAAAGGTTTTTGAGAGTGTTGAGGGTACAGTGATGGAAACAGCAAGTGTAAGCCCCTACATCTTCTGACTGCTGCACTCCGTATGCTGTGCTGCATGTTGCACACTCCTGACTACTGCACCTCTGACCACAGCATTGTGTATGCATGTAGGGCAGCAGTCAGACATGTGCTATGTGCAGCACAGCATACAGTAGTCAGAATTATGTGTAAATTAAATTTGTATGTTCATTTTCACATATGTGGTCACTCTCTTGAAAACACTCTGAAAAAAACTCTCTACAATCAAACCCAAAAGAAAAGTCACACTTTCACCCTTGAAAGTACAAATGCCAAAAACCTTTTCTTAAATACCTTTCACCAACCCCTAAAAAAGTCCTCACATCAAAAAGTCCAAACAATTGTCCAAAATAAGTGTTCCAATAGTCCACCCAATATCTGTTTCAATTCGCCACTCCAGATCCAGAATACCTCAAAAAAACATAAACTACATATAGTGTATTACCCTTAAAATCTTAAATGGTGATGCGTGATACATGCAAAACCAATAATAGTGAGAGAAAAAAAAAAACTTTTAAATCTATAATAATTAAATATATTGTATTATCAAATATATCCACACAACACTCTGTGAAATTCAAACACCTAAGAGTGAATATCAGCACATCCAAAGTAAATAAATTGATAAATAACTTTCGGTGAACACTCCGTGACACCCCACACTAGTGAGGTAAAACAGCAAAATCCACAGCATGTGAAATTGTGCAAAAATCGTGTAAAAATCAGTGGTGCCACACAATAGTGGGATTCAAGGCCATTACACTCTTGCAGCATAAAACAGCATAAACCAGCTCTTCTTATAGCATCAACTAGTAAGACCAGCCCTTCAGGGTTTCTAATGCTAGCTTCCACTCTGCGGGTATGCCTCGTTCACTCTCTCCAAGTCCTCATAAGAGTAGATAAGGAAATCAACAGTGGAGTGTAAAGGTAATGAACATGTTTATTGAAATCTTACATTAAAATTAGGGAAGTCCATCCATCTAACTCATCCGTTCTACCACTGATATCTCCAGTAACCAATGAGGGATGTGACGTCAGACGCAAAACCGGACATTAACGCAGTGATCAGTGATAATACTATACATTGTCACTGTACTAATGCCACTGGCAGGGAAGGGGTTAACATCTAGGATGATACGTGTATCATGTCTAAAGTGTGTTGCTTTTACTAATAGATCTCTAAGTTTCTCTTCCCTTCTTTGCAAGGATGAGGAACAGAGAGATTGTTCTCTCTGTACAGAGCTTTGTGTTAATTGTCAACACAGAGCTCTTGGCTGTGATTGTACACAGCTGATCAGCAGGTTCCGGCTGTATATCATTGGCAGTGACTTGCTAACAGGCTCCCGCTGTGTACTAAACCCGGAAATAGGCAACATCATATGGGTACGTAGCTTTGCCTACTCTGGCCGCCCTTCCGCAGTATATTGCGAGCAGGTGAGCAGGAAGTGGTTATAGCAAAGCATAATTGGACCTATTGTAGGTCATAAAAACATTTTCCTGGATTTTTTTTAAATGATGACAAATGATGTCTTTGCTCGTGTCAAGAAAACATGTCAGGCAGAACTACATGTCATACATTTGTGCACACACAAAAGATTTCCCAAGCCCAATTCCTATGTATTACATGGGATCCATATAGTTTGTTATTATTTCCTTCTCTTTCATGAACATGCTAATTTTATGGCTAATAGTGACTAGTAATTAATTATCTTCACCATTTCAACCCCTGCACTGTATATCCCTTTATGGCCACCATTAAATGGTGTAGTAATTCTTACAGCTGTGAAAATATTTAAAACTAAATCCTTTGCAGTGTAAAGAAAGTGCCCTGCCAAATCCTAAATATGCAGTTATAACATCAGTAGTGATGGCACAGCACGCAGTTTTATTATCAGTCCCAGGAGTGCACCACAGAATTCATCTTATCTGAAACATTTATAAAGAATAATTAATTAAATATAATAATTATTACAAGCAAACAAACTGACCACCAAATGAGGCAAATTAAGAAAACAGGCACTTGTACCTTCTTATTTAGGAAAATGGACAGTGGTCCTGAAAAGTTACTAGATTTTCCCACCTTACAAAGAATGTAGAAAGTAGACAGAGAACTTGGCCTTGAAGTGAATCTGTGTATTTCCTAGGCAGGGCAAAACAACAGATACACTATAACTTAGCCTTTGCTAGAGGCATATGCTTTCCTTCCTTACACGCCACTGTCTCTCCATTCATCCACCAGTGGCCAAGGAAAGTAATGTGTGAGCTACAAATTACTTCGCTTAGTCTGAGCTATGGACTCCCAATGTGACAACACTAATTAGCCCAATCAATGCCCCAGTGAGTTACATGCTCCTCCACATATACAGGGTATTTCCTTTACAGGTTAACTTTAAGGCTTGATGCTATGTGTCTATGATAACCAAGCATATAATTAAGATATCTAAGAAAACCAAAGATGCTAGCAGGTACCTGGTAGTGCTGTCCTGATGCTCATTAGAAGTGAAGAAGTGGTTTGGATAAGCTCTGAAATGTCTTCAACATTACAGAACAAGTCCAGTTAAATGTGACCGACTACTTCTAGACATGCCTGGTTTGGAAGGTAAGATGAGCTTAACTCTAATGGGCATAGAATACAGCCTTAAAGCAGAGCTCCGCCTAAAAGGTATGCTTTACGTACTGCGAGGAATTGGCACCTTTGGGGAGTGGGGGGGGCAGGGTTGGGGGCTTAGTGGGTACACCTACTAGGTGTAGTCTTCTGGGACACATGACAGGTCCATTCACAAGGCACAGCGCTACTCACGCATGCACAGTGGGCACTGACTGTGAAGCCACAAGCTGTCACAGCCGGGTGCTCACACGTAGGATGCTGGCACCGGGAAGTGAGGACGGTCGATGAAACCGGCTGTGGTGACGACACCACTGGATCGTGGGACAGGTGAGTGGCTGCTTTTTAAGAGTCAGCAGCTACAGTGTTTGTAGCTGCTGACTTTCACTTTTTTAGGTTTAACTGGAGCTCCTCTTTAACTTGACATTTAATTCTAGTACTGTTAAATACTCACCCGCATGCCTGTCACATTAAGCTGTGTCTGTGCAGCTGCTATGCCCCAAAACACTTACATGTGCTGCCTGCATCTTGTGGCTCTAGTTGCATAAACATACAACCCATTTTTGGACTACGAATCTTAACACCCATGTGAATGAGACCAAAGAGACCCTCTCACCACAGTCTAATCTGACCATTAAATATTGTCAGCTATCCGTGCAGATATTTTTGTGATCATTTGATGTAGGCGTATTTTGCCGTTTGCGTTGAAGCAGAATCCCAAATATGAAGGCATGTTCTATAGAGCACTCAGCGTGAACGCAAAAAATTGGATTCCTGAAATACATAAATAATGCTCTCTATGATGCCCGGGTCCTATAAACAAAATAAGAAGAGTTTCCTCTGGCACTTCTTGACTTCTGCATGTGCTGTGATAGCCAGGGCTTGGCGTCAAATGACTGCTCCTTCTTTTGCTGTATGGGTTTATGAAATAGACTCAATCTGTTACATGGAAAACTTGGTCTCTTGGGAAACTGGTAAAACTGACGATTATACTCTCACCTGGTCAGTTTGGAACCACTTCCAACACTCTCCAAAGTTCAACTCCTATATTTGAGCTGATGCTCTACTGACTGCCAGTGTCTATTAGATGCCATGTTTCTGTTCAGCAGTAGCACTGGGCCCATCATCCCCTCCCCCCCCCCTTTTTTTTTCTCTCCTCCCTCTCTCCCCCTCTCTACTCTATATCACACTGTACGCCTTTTCACTCTCCTTTATATGTTACTTGCATACCGGTTGACTTCCATTAGCCAATATGCTGGATATGTAGAGCTCATCTACCACTCTGCTAGTCACCGAATAGTAATGACTACCTAGATGTCGATACTGGCACTAGTGCCACTCAAGATACTGGCAGATGCTCTTTATGTATATGCTTTCATATAGTTTATATGCCGTATTGTTATAGCTATTAAAGTATTTTGGTCATGCCTTCATATCCACCCTCCTAGGTGGTTGTGACAGCTTTGTATACACTCCCTAGGTGTTATAGAGTGCTGTTCTGGTTTTCTCTAATTTTTTTTGCACCATTATTCTCTTTATATTTCCTGTAATGTACCGATGGTGGAAAGTGCATTCTTTCTGTTCTATCTCTATTGTCTTGTTTTCTTGTGAAAATTTTAAAACTCAATAAAACTGATTAAACACAAATAACTTTTATTCTGACATACATAAAGTTTTTCAGATATGAAATAAATAAATAAATAAATAAGTTACTTTCTCATTTTCCTGGTGAGTGGCAATTCTTCTCAAGTACCAAAAAATCAATTTGCCTTCTGATCAGAATCGCTTGACCTATACACGTAGACCAGAAAATGGTATTTTAGATTTACATTACCCACAAATAGATAATTAAAAGTATGTTGGATTGGGACTACTATATATTAGCGGGCATGGAGGACTAGCATTTTGTTTTCACAACACCTACAGCGGCATTTGGCTTTTTGCTGACCTAAGAAGCAGGCAAAGCAATAGAAATTACATTAAGGTATATGGAGCATTGGCCTGAGGCAATCCTTTGTGTTGGCATAACCCTGAAAAACCTTTGGGGCACAGAGAAGACAGATACTTATAAACAGAATAAACTACAAGAGGATGTATGTATAATATTAAATCCTAAGGTTAATAACGGATAATACATCATGCTCAGAGTTTACCCCTTTTTTGGTATTTCAATGGCTGCTCAGTGACAGGGTCAGTGCAAGCATTGGTGTATAACAAATGTGCATGCAGAAAATTGTGGCCCAAGGTAATTAATTCAAAATGTAAAAACAGCTATTAAATGGAAAGGGATCTTCAAAGGAACATTTGGGTGCAATGCAAACAAACAGGGACCTAAAGTCCTGCAGCCTTACTGCATATGAAAGACCACGGCACACCATAAATAACTTTACAAGATAAAGTCATGAAGTTAAGAGTATTTATTTTACCCAGTAATGTCTCACATACCAGACAAAATAAATATTTTTCAACATGCATTAAAGTTATCGTGGCATTTATGGTGTGCCTGCTCATTTAATGTGTCATTAAAATGTCCCTTACATATTTATATTAAAAGGTACATTTTTCCCTTATGTTCATCTACTAATTAGCAATAAAATGTGTTTTGAGGCCATAGGCTACATAGGTTGGATAAGCTGTAATTTCTTTAAAGCATGCAAAGTTTTTTTAAAAGGTGCCAAATTCCCAAGTAAAATGTTGCTAACCCGTAAAAGAAAATAAATTCGGACTTATACATAATGCATGCAGTTTACAGCCGTACAGAACACAATACCTAGCATTTTCTTATGCTGGGTACAACATTTGGCTGTTTGCGCTATTTCTAATTTAATTCATTGCAAGGCACCAGAGCAGAAATTAGTTACTGGAAGTTGGATTAAAGCTGAACTTCAAGTAAAGGGTTTGTATTTCTGTCCATCTAGTCCCCAGATTTACATACTTTATCCATACAACAAAATCCTCTCCAGCAAGGTTCACTGTGACTGGACAATGAAAGGAAAAACAGCACACTGGTAATCTCATCTTTCTATCAGAATAATTCTTGCACTGCAACACGTCCGATTGGCCCCTTTTGCTGCTTCTCCCTTCCCTCTCTGGGTTATGCTGTGCTGTACAGGGTGTGCAAGAGGCTAATACCAGTTCCCATTCAAATACTTACACTGCTTGCATTTAAAAAATATGCATGTAATGATCAGGGACAGATTGACAACTCATGGGGCCCCCGGGCAATAGGGGATCATGGGGCCCCTGTGGCCTTGCCCAAACTCAAAAAAGCCTATGAAAAAGGTACCAGGGCCATCTCATGGGGCCTCCTACTGACCCCAAGCCCTTGGGCAGTGCCTGGGTTTCCAAATGGTCAGTCCGCCCCTGGTAATGATATATTAATGATTACATAGCTGCAGTAATTTGTGCCTCTAATATCTGCCTGGAATTATAACTTTTGTTAAGTTTTGCATAGCGTGAAGAGGAATTAGAACATCTGTCTGGCTTTTATTGCTGAGAGTGAAAGTGAGAGAAAATCTTAAAATTTGGGTTGACCCCATAACAGGAATGGAGGGAGAATCTTCCAATGGGGACACTAGGTCTGGTGACCTGGTGATGAGCAGGGATTCCCTTGCTTTGGAAGAATTTCTCCTCACTTCCTATTGTGGTTATTGGACAAGAAATGAAGGAAAATCTCCCCAATAAGACACAGATGGCAAAAAACGGACAGGGTCATACCCTCCCTTACTCTATCCAAAATGAATAAAACGTTTTACCTTTAGTTCTACTTTATACCTCACTGCCAGCTTCTATGCTTTGTATACAAAGGTGCTTTACCAGCACCTGTGAGCCTTATGAGTGAATGGAAGCAAACTATGAAGGAGTAACAGTAATAAGTCAGATGTAGCGATGCTCAGTAATATAAATATTAGTAACTCAAAGATGATACCTAACCATGTCACATGTTAGTGGTAGTGGTAATAGGTGGCATAATAACAATATATCTATACATCCAGTTGCCTTTCATTCCTAACTGCACACTAGCAACAATAGCAAGTAATATGTAATAATATGCTATTAGTATATTAGTAATAAACCTTAAGCCAGTATGGCTCAAGGTAACAAAAATGGAAACTGAAGTGACACAACATTGCTAAGGGGTCCAGGTACAACTTTATTCCAATAAACGTCAGGCGGATAATCCTCAGAAGATCAAACACATTTCCGGGGTCCAAAAACATCCCCTTCATCAGGACTTGATTGAAAACAATTTGATCAGACTAGAAATAAACTGCTCCTTTGATATCATTTCTTCCAGTGTAATTATAAGCTGAGGCTTTGTCAGCAGCTGTTTTGGCAATTAAAAAAAACAATTCTAATCTAATCACATTGCTTCCAATGAAGCCCTGATGAAGGAGGCATTTTGGATCCCCCAAAACCTGCTGGATAATTTTTTGATTGTCCCCCTCAGTTTTATTTGAATAAAGTTGAATCTGGACCTCTGTTAACATTATACTACAAGCCTGTAGAGCTGACTGCCAGGGAAATCAGATTATTTACATCAACATCAATACTCCAGGATAGCAATACCAATAAAATAATCTTACAGGTCCATTTTTCAACTTTCCTCAATAATGTTTAAGGGCTTGTGTTATTTCAGTGTAATTGACCTGCATTTAAAAGCTCAATCAAACACAAGTTAGGATAGTTTCATTCCAGTTTAATTTTTTTCAAAAAGATAAAAATAGACAGGCCTCATCTATCTGAGACCTGATTTTTGGGAATGGATGCATCCCCCTTTATACAATCTTATAGGGAAACATGTACAGCTGAGGCTGTCAATCACCTGCAGTGTTGGAAGGGGGTGGGGCCACCTCCTGGGGTTGTCTGATGTCTGCAAAGACTAGCAGAAGAATGACAGAGCAGACAGAAATCACACAAAGTGGTTTGGATTGAGCCAAGTAGAAACTATACAAAAATATGCTTTCATAATTTTTCATTTCAGAAGTTTACAACCATTTAAACACCCTAAATAAGTGACCAAATTCCTTCAATACAGTATATTGCATAACCCAAACACAAAAAAGGTATCATTACCAATGTCAATGTTAATTATATATGCAATAAATCAGCCTTGTGGATTACCTTCAGGAATATTGGACAGGTCCAATAATACGGTAATAAATCATCTCCAATAATGTAATCAAGTAGGCAAGCTGTGATGCCCAGCAAGTGTATAGTAATAAAATGCATGAATTATGCAAGATGCACCTATTAGAGGTAACAGGCCTACATTAGTTTGGACAGCAGTGATTACAGGACTTAACTCTGTTTTTAATGCACCCCATCCTCTACTTTACTGCCACATCTGGCCTTTGGACTCTTGCCCCTTCTGCCCAGTTTGGCATAACCTTGTTATATGGCAGAAGCTGTAACCTGTTATCTGCTGCGAGCTTAGGTATCCCATACACATGAGCAGATTTACAGAAGAAAATGTTTTAAATACAAAATCATATAAACAGTAGAATAAAAAAGAACCAGTGAGGGAGGTGAATGGCAGCACTGAGAGTTTCTCTTTTCATTAGTGTCTTTTTACCTTTGAATTAATGAAGCTCAAGCAACATGCAAGATGCTTTGCATCTGCTATTCCTGTTATTTGATTTCACAGCACTGCCTGAGGCAAGGGCTCACCTTGTCATGTTACAGATGTGCTCCTGGTCAGCATCTGAGCCCAGTTTCAACTAACTGCACACTCTGTACAAAAACAACAACTATGCACACTAGCTACACACCCGTTACAAAATGCATAGCACGATACACCCCTATCCACCTATCAAGATCGTTACACAACTGTTTAAATAACCATCAATATTCAAAAACATTGATTTATTAAAACATTAGTTAATATTACCTATGCAAATTGAATGTTAGTTAGTGTTCTGTATTCTCATCATTGTGTTGCGTAGGGAGCCATCTATTGGGCATTCACTGCAATTGTAGTCTATTCTTTTTCTGAAACGGGAAACAGGAAGTTTCACTCACACATCAGTCCAGAGCCATTTAAGCTTCCAGAGTAACACAGCAGTGAAGGCCTCCTTCCTCCCTTTGATACACATATGCCTTTAAGTTCATTCATTGTGTTTGTGAAAGTTCACATACATATCTAGATCACATCTCAATATATTTAATGCGATGTGTAGGTAGCTGTTTGTAAGAAATGTGTTCATTGTATGCATTTGTAAGAGACATTTGTACAAGCATATTGTAACTTCAGTTTATGTGATTGTATTGCAGTTTTACAGAACTATTCACAAAAGTAAATTCAGTTTTGGAATGAAACACAACGCTCCTTCTGTTGGTTTTGTTAGCTAGCTGTTGGCTAACCATTAGTAGGAAAGCATAATTAGTGAATAAGGTAATGGTAACATTACTTTGCTTAACCATTACCACTTTACTTAACCAATCATACTGGCGCATTTCCCTCCCCCCTAAAGCACGCACACATCACCCCCATACTCAAAAAACCCTCCCTTGACTCCACGGACCTAAACAATCTTAGACCCATCTCCCTGCTGCCATTCACTTCCAAGCTCCTTGAGCGCTTAGCCTACAAACGCCTAAGCGCCCACCTCACTGATAACAACCTCCTTGATCCACTACAGTCTGGCTTCCGTCCCCTACACTCCACCGAAACTGCCCTACTTAAAATCACTAACGACCTGCGAACCGCCAAAGCTATTGGCCACTACTCAGTCCTCCTGCTCCTCGACCTCTCCGCGGCCATTCGACACAGTCGACCACCCCCTCCTCCTTACTAAACTGCACTCCTTTGGCATCAGGGATGCTGCTCTCTCCTGGTTCTCCTCCTACCTATCCCAACGCTCCTTCAGCGTTACCTATAACGCTACCACCTCCCCCTCTCTGTCGGTGTCCCCCAAGGCTCTGTCCTCGGACCCCTCTTCTTCTGTATCTACACCTCCTCCCTTGGCAAACTGATACATTCCCACGGCTTCAACTATCACCTCTATGCCGACGACACACAAATTCACCTCTCCACCCCTCAACTCACCCCCTCACTCTCCGCCCGCATCGCCCACCTCCTGAACAACATATCAGACTGGATGTCGCTCCATTTCCTCAAGTTAAACCTGTCGAAAACCGAGCTCCTAATTTTCCCCCCAGCCCGCGCCCCCCCCATCCTCTCCATCACGACTAGCAACGCCACCATCAATCCCACCCCACACGCCAAAGTCCTGGGTGTCACCCTGGACTCAAACCTTTCCTTCCAACCTCATGTCCAATCACTATCAAAGTCATGCAGGCTCCACCTTCGCAACATCTCCAAGATACGTACGTTCCTCACCCCAGACACTACTAAACAACTTGTACGCTCCCTCCCTCATTATCTCACGCCTGGACTACTGCAACTCCCTTCTCACTGGCCTACCCAAACAAATGCTATCCCAACTCCAGTCTATCCTGAACTCAGCGGCTAGACTCATCCACCTCACCAACCGCTCCACTTCTGCCACCCCCTCTGCCAATCCCTTCACTGGCTCCCGATTGCCCAACACATTAAATTCAAACTACTAACTCTGACATACAAAGCCATTCACAACGCTGCCCCAAACTACCTAACAGACCTGATACCCAAATACCACCCTACCCGTGCCCTTCACTCCTCACAGGACCTCCTACTCTCCAGCTCCCTAGACTCCTCCTCCCATGCTTGACTGCAGGACTTCTCCAGGACTTCCCCCATCCTCTGGAACTCCCTACCCCAATCCATCAGACTGTCACCTACCCTCCTCACCTTCAGGCGCACCCTAAAAACCCATCTCTTCAGGGAAGCCTACCCCACCCTCACCTAACAGCTGATCTCCTCCACTCCTCCTACCACTCCATCCCCCACAGCCACTTCCTCCTCTACCACTATCCCCTCCCTCCTAGATTGTAAGCTCGAAAGAGCAGGGCCCTCAAACCCCTCGTGTATTGTATTGTACTGTTTTGTCTCATGTTCTGTCCCCCACGCTAATGTACAGCGCTGAGCAAACCCTTTGGTGCTATATAAACACTGTATAATAATAATATAATAATAATATTACATTCTAAATTCAGATTGAACTTTGGGGTTTATTCTATTACCATAATATTAATATGTCAATGAAATAATTAAATAAAAAGAAAAGAAACTTACTTGTATGTGGTTGATTGGTGAGCACCAGACAGAACCTGCAACACAAAAGGGAGAAAGAAAATGTAATGATTATAAAAAAGCATACAAAAAGCTAAGTTCAGCAAGTTGCTGACTGAAGAGATGCCTCTTGTAATCAGCAGCAATATTATTTGTATGAATGCAGTAAGGTTATGTATTGCTAGTTGTAGTAGATTCTGTATCATTAGAATATTGTCAGCATATTTCTGCAAGTGCAATTTAATTAAAAAGTGACTTATACAGTTAATAACATAATATAATCCACATAGCAAAGCAGCATCAAGTAAGAGGTAAAAAAAACTATACTTTAATTAGGTTTCCTGGCTGGTCTTATGCTGCTGGTTTTGTGATATATTTGGCTTCTCACATAGATATTTCTTGTGCAGAAAGATCATGTATCTTATTTGCCTGTATTACCCCCTGGCCTGCTGTGCCATGATAAAGCAAATTCTTAAGGAAATTATTATAGACTGCTTCTTAACAATGCCTCGAAATTTGGTTTAATGTGACCTGCAGAAAGCGTTGTTCTTCACTGTAAGCCATATCTGGTGGGAGGAGCTGCACCTGAAAGTCACAAGCTGGTGATATTAGATTTTGAATTATTTGGGTCGGCAGTCTTCTGCAAAGAGTGAGCAATACTCAAACTGCTGCTGAAAATGCCTATTGACTCTCTTGGCATGATGGGCAGCACAGTGGCTTAGTGGTTAGCATTTTGGACTTGCAACATTAGCTTCCTTGGGTTGAAACCTGGTCAGCACATTGTTTGAATAGAGGTTGCATGTTCTCCCTGGACTTATGTAGGATTCCTCTCACACTTCAAAAATACAAGGTCTGTCCAAAAAAAGCCCGGCCATTGTTAATATAACAAAAATGGTTTGCGTGACATCGATGTAACCTGACAGCCAAGGAGAGCGGACTGGAATGTGCATGCGTGAACAATGACTTCACTCTACTAGGCAGTGGGGATGTTAGACTTCTTTGAGTGAGCATGCGTACAGTGTAACTATCGCATTCAAAATGATTGTGCAATGAAGCTGCATCAAATTTTGCATTCAGCTTGAACTTTCCTTCATGGAAACTATTTGGATGATTCAGAAGGCTTTTGGGGATAATGCAATGAGCAAAGCACAAACAAAAGTGCTTCAAACATAGTCATAAACTGTTGAAAGTGATCTACGTTCTAGAAGGCCTGCAACAAGCTGAACACCTGAGGATATTGAATGTGCTGCAATAAAAAAAGATCAGCGACTGACAATGAGAGAACTAAAAGTGGATCCGGGGATTCCGAAAAATACTGTGTTAGCGATTTTGTGAGGTCCCAAGGTGCCTACTTTGAAGGGGAATGAGGTGTCATTATCTTATGTACAATGTTTCTTGTATATTCTTCAATAAATGTCTCTATTTTTCATATTACATAGCTGGATACTTTCTGGTCCATCATTGTATGTTAGTAAGCTTATTGGCCCCTAGTATGTGTGCGTGAGTTTGTATGCAAGTGAGATAGGGACCTGAATATAAGCTCCTTGAAGGCTGGGACTAATGTGAATGGACAGAGCTGTGTAAATTGTCTCAAATACCTGTAATAACTAAACAATAGAACCTACTTGTAGTGCTGGGGACTACAGAGAAGTGTCAGTGATGACCATGCTGCTGATAAGCAAGCCTGGATGATATAGGGCAACCTGGAAGACCAGCTGATGCCATGGTAATAGACAGCAGCAGTTATTATGGTCATAGCTACAAGAAGAGGGTGAAGAGGACTCTAAAAGCTACATTTCCAGAAAAAAAAAGACACTACGCAAGGGAAGAAAATCAATTTACAAATGTGTTTGCTTTAAACTTTTGATTTTGAAATCATTTCCTAGACAAAATAGACATTCACTATTGGAAATTTGTTATTTATAAAAAAAGAAATGTCTATCCTGCTCCAACAAACTTTCTTGTCACTGTTGAAAAGAAATTCCAATTTGACCCCACTAACCATTAGAAAATTAACCAAATGTTCCTGAAACTAAGGTTTTCGAACAAAATTCTTCTAGTGCATCTCCACCTTAAGATGGTCATTAAACATTTCAAATAGTACGTATAAACTATCTCCTGGTTCTCGTTTTACAGGCTCTAGAAGTCTCATCTGTTCAAAGACAAATCTTCATATCTGGATGGTAGCCATGCTCCTTCCCCACAAACGTCTGCAATTAATGATGGGATGTTTGCATAGACACATTGCATATGTATACATTTCCCATGTGGGAAAAACACAACCTGAAAAAGTTCCATCAAGTGAAACCAGGAGCTGTTATGAAAGGAGAGAATTAATACCTATAATTCCTTTTCCAGAAGCTCAGAATGTAAATGAGGTAATCAGCATTTCCTGAGGAACTTAGAGAAATAGATCTGGGGGTATTGCGAATACATTTCATTCTCCCTGTCCCTTTATGTGTAAGAAGATGATCTCCAGATAGGTGCCATCATGGAGAAAAGGTATTATCAATGACAAGGTAATGACTCTTACTGGCTGTTATGGGTTTCTGCATTTTGTGCATTGCTCTTGGCCTTACTGGATAGGGTTGATATGAAGAGACTTTATACACCGTTTAGTTGGCAGCTGGAAGGCCTTCATGCTTTATGGGGTTCAATAGAAGTATTTTTGAAAAGGATCAGTAGAGTTGCTGACTGTAATTATCATTTAAATGTGTAATTTTCTCAAGGATAATGACATATGGAACATATTTCTTGGACACGGGTCACACCTCTACTTTTTTTCCTTTAAGTTGTAGACATTTAGTGCCTTTTCAGGAAGGATGAGGTAAGTACATAGTAACTAGCCATCAGAATATTACTGTCATGCGGCATGCTATCACATGCTGAGAAAGCACAGGAGCCAAATGAAATAAAAAGTTTAATACACATATGTATCTAAAATAGGCACAGGAGAATCATAAAAAGGTGCATTGTATTACCAGAAATCTCTTTTTTGTATTTCTATGATGAATGAACAGTTGGCTTTTTATACATTTATCAATGGTAATACTTACTGTAAGAATATCACATATGCCAATTTACTAATAAACAGGATGAACACGAACCTTCGATTTTTTTTCTCTGCAACCTGATTGAATGTCCAGGGATTTTTACTGCTGATGTATTTTAACAGCAGCTGTAAAGTGATCAGAGCCAAAAGTGTTGTTTCCTGCTCATGGCAAAACCTCTTCCAACATCAAGCAGAAAAATGAATACACATGGAAGGAAACTTAAACATTACTAAATGAAAAAGGGACAAAGGCGAGTGAGCGTCCTCTGTGTCACATTGCTGTTTGTTGACTTTGTGGCGCTTGTCAGAGACTGAGCTTAATACGGTGCGCAGTGCAGGAAAAACAATTCCACAGTAACATGATCCCACAATGGAAAGCCATCATGATAAGGGATCCAGCTGGTTCCCTGTTTGAATTGGGCACGAATCAGCTTGCTGTATTTTGAGTCTATAAAAATAAGTGTGCTGCGTTTACCTATCCAAAAGAGCCTCTAGAAATATTTATCTTCATTCGATCAGAAGCACATCTCCGAGTCCGGCCAACTTAAAACTAATACGCACACAACGAAATAGAAAACATATATTAGTTTTCACTAAGAACGTGTGGATAGTAACAAACCTACAGAATGGATTTACATAAGGCATCACATGTATGATACAGACATTAACATACCATATGTCTTTAAACTATTCCTTGCTAGAAAAGACATGCCAGGGTATGTTCAAACCTTTTTTCCCTCAGTTTTGCATAAAGTAGGGAAGGGTTAAAACCTCTGTCAGTTATTTACTTATTTATTTATTTTAACAGAAGAATGTTTATTATATATAATGCGCAGATTAACAAATGCATCACAGTTGGTATCGTACATTTGAGTAATCTCAAGTAGGCTATATATAAGTGTCAAAGAAAGATACATCAGGTCATACATATTCTCCCCATAAAGAACAGAAATCAGAAAGATTAAAAATACCAAGTATACTATAAAAATAAGAAAAGACACTTAAGGAGTATACCAAAATCAACGCTTTCAGCATCCATCTAGACCCTCCCAAAATGACACGTGCCCCAGTAGTGCCCTGCAGAGTGATAGTGTCCAAAATGGTAGAAAAGTATTCTCCACCAATGTGCAATGGCAGGAGGGGGAAAATAGAAATAAAAATGGGAGGGATAAGGAAATCAAGGGGGGGGGGGGAGTACGAGGAGAAGGAAACAAGATAGGGAGGAGGTAGGGTAAGAGGGCTATGGAAAGAAATCCCAAGGGGGGAGGGGGAGGGAGAGAAGAAAGAAGAGGAGGAGAAGGAGACCAGCACCCCTCTTGTTGGGGGGGGGAGGGAAACCAGGATCTCATCAGATATATCTGAACCATATGCATAAATCCAGGCTGACCATATTTTGTCAAATTTTGGACAGTTTCTACTCTCATATGTCAACTCATAAAGCATCAGTACTGCGTTCACTGCAGATTTCCAACTATGTACCATGGGTGGAGCAGATTGCTTCCATCCTAACAGTAGTTCCCTACGTGCATAAGGTGCAAAGAACAAAACAATTTCAAATACCTGGTGGTCACAATATCTTTCATAACTCCCAATAACACCAATCTCTGTCAGTTATTTATTTGCTGTCTGTGTCCTATTGGGGAGACTTCCCTTTGCTTCCTGTCCTGAAGGCAAAGCAGGATGTCAGAGGAAGGGATGTAAGTGGAACTTCTTTATTAGTCGTCACTGGAACAAGTGTCCTATTGGAAGATTTGCATCACCAATGGTGACAACTAAAATTCCTGGATTTCTGTTTCTGTTGTAACAACGTCGGGACAAACCGTAACTTCCTCCAGAACAGACGCAATAAAGACCCAACAGTGGTTGCTGTAGTCCTTCCCTACTTCATCCAAACCTGCTTCCCAGAAAAAAAATGTGTTTATACTTGTCTTTTATAAAATTGCCCAATGATCATCTAACCATAAAAGCTGCCACAAAACTGTTTGATGTGTACCTTACAAAATATTACCAGAAATCTAAAGAGTTTTAGGATCCTCTCAAAATTGTTTCTTCTACACACTGCACATACACATGGAGGAGTTATTTACTAAAGCTGGAGAGTGCAAAATCTGGTGCAGCTTTACATAGAAATCAATCAGCTTCCAGGTTTTATTGCCAAATCTTAATTGAACAAGCTGAAGTTAGAAGTTGACTGGCTACCATACACAGCTGCACCAGTTTCTGAGTGCACCAGTTTTAGTGAAGCTACCCCATGCAGTCTTAAGCCTCTTTCACATGGGCCTAGCTGCTGACTAATGATCTGTGGTGGATCGCTTCGGTAGGAGCAACTCGCCCGTGGGCAGCTGGCGAATGGAAATGGAAATCCCTCTACAATGCACCATAACTAACAAATAAAACAAAAATTTAAATAGAAATAAACAAAAAGAACAAAAATTGTGTTCATTGGACTCGGTTGCGCCACAGCCCTATTCACCTCCATTAGGCACTAAGACACAGGGTATCACCTGTCAGCTGCAACATGTCCCTTTTTTTGCTGCACCATAAAGCACAGTTTCAGTGTGTATGGGGTAGACATGTGCATTTTGTTTTGTAATGAATTGATTTTCATCCAAAAATTAGATTTTTGGAGACTCGGATATATACAAATCTCCGAATGGACATAGTAACAAATGTCAACGAATTTGAAAAAAGTTATAATGGAGTTAATAAATGCATTTGTTTCATTCGGATGCTGTCACATGATTCAAAAGTAGTTCAGGCCCATGGGGAAATTAATACAATTTTCACATTTGTTGGATAATTCTAATTCAAGTAAATTTGTGATTTAAATTGATTTTGTAATTCTCACAGTCAGTCCAGTTCCATGGTCTACTGCAATTCTTAGGTTTGACAACTTTAGCATTATTTATTCTGTTACATCCAAAAATATTTAATCTTTCCAAATAGTTCTGATATATGAATATCGAATCCATCCGAAATATATAGCAATCTGCCAAAAAAACTGCAACATATTTGAAATCTAACCAGACCAACAAATATATGAAACGAATGCCGAATATAACGAAATACAAACACAACGAATATCATGAAACAAAATTCTTCAATGAACGAGTACATTCGAAACAAAACGAAACTAAAATTTCTTGTGTGCACATGTCTAGTATAGGGCTGTCTAGCGGCTATTGACTGGTTTTGGCAAGTGGCTGAGGAGTGTTAAAAAGTGCCTCAACTGCCTGGTTTTGCTGCCCGATAGTGCCCTTGTGAAAAGGGCAAACTGTGCAATACACTTTTTCAGCAAAACGGGGAAGGAAGGTTAGATCCCTCTGTCAAGTTATAATGGGTATCTAGTGAGGTGAAATTTCCCTGATGTGGCCACAAGTAGAATTTAGAATCTTCCCAGAGCTCCTATCCTAACCAAGCAAACTCCATAAACCCAGATTAAATTCATGTAAATAAATCCAAAATAATTAAAAAATGTACAGTGTATGCCCAGGCATTACCCAAATTTACTAACCTTGTACCCTACAAAGCATGCCCCAGTATTTTTTTTTCGTTTCCATTTCTCCTTGAACGAGAAACTTGTATTACTCCCTATGACATCATCACCAAGCTTTTAAAATTCTTCAGGACAGGTGATGAGATGCTCAGTTTTATGGACATGGGCATCCCCCAGAACTACATCTCCCAGGAGCCCTTTCGCTACACACAGTGGGTAAGTCACGGCAGAGGCATTTTATTGCTGGGAAAGAAATCAATGTATGCACGTGGCGTAGGGTAGAGAGGGTTGGAGGACAGGAAGCATTCTGTAGTTTAGACAGAAGAGTTAACAACACTTCAGCAAAGACACTGCTAAACTTTTAGGAGTTAGGAGCACATTGAATGTTTTGCAAGATTGACAAGTATTTGTTTTGTACCTATTGCATTTTTAAAACAATAAAACATTGGGAATTTTGCATGTATTGCAGAGATGTACCAAACATAGGGTTGATTTATTAAAGGCAAATAGCCTTGCAGTTGCAAAGAATACCCAATCATATGCAAGGAAAATAAAAAACAGCATTTTTGCTTACACATGATTGGATGATGGATGTCATCAGAACTTCTCCTCAGTTGTCAAGCTCTGGAGCAACTGCACTTGCAAAGTGAAAGTCTATTTGCCTTTAGTAAATCAAATTTAGGACTCATGCACACTGGATGTTTTTACAGCTGCTCCTAGGGGTGTCAGCCAGTTGTTTTTTTACTGCCCCTAAACCCCGCTGCATGTTATCCTATGTTTTCATGCACACATAGGATTTTAGCAGCATTTTGTGGCAAGAGAGTTTAGTGGCAAAAAAAAAAAAAAACACTGCCAGGGTGTCCTGCAGCAGCAGTGTTTAGGCTGAAAAAAGCTTGACACACTTAAACGAGTTAATGCTAGGCGCGTTTAGCGCCTGAGCGTTCATTTATTTCAGTTGCCAGAATAAATTATTTATTGTGGCCAAGGAAATTAATTAATGCCCAAACACTTGACGTGGGTAAACACGGTACACACTTTACAAGCGTCAAGCGTTTTTTTGGCCACAGCGCTGCTGACTTCTAGGGGAGTTAACATTTATTGTCAGTGTGCATGAGGCCTTAATGTTTTCTTTTGCCCTAACATACACTTTAAAGGTGTGTGGAGTAAAGCAAACAATACATAATGATATTGGAGTGTACTATTTTTAGACTAAATGGCTGTTTTTGTTGTCTTTGTTTTTGTTTTGCTGTTTGCATTTTATGTGGTTACTAATGCTTTTCCTGTTTATTTGTGGTTCTGCATGAAATTCCAGCAAACTGCACTGATAGGCATGTAAGGCTTTCTGTGTGTTCTTTATTTAAGCGTAAAGAGTGGGAGTGGATTTTGGAAAAAATAGAAATTGTCAGAAATGAAAGCTGTGGTATATTTAGGTATGGCTTGCATTTTAGTGCCAGATATATAGTTATAAGAGCTACTTTCAGTAAAATGTCAGACCTGTGCTATTTCATAATAATACATATCAACTTTGATTAATTAAAATGCATGCATACATTATATGTATGGCACACAGAATGTAATTTTTTTAAAACTCAGTAGAAAAAGTGGAATATGAACATGTCATCCAATGATCTATTTACTTTAAAACTTCCAATCACTGACCCAAATCATGCATGCATACTGAAAAGAGCAATTAAAGGAGCTTCTTTTCAAATGAGGTCTACTGAGATAGATCGTTAGCCATCAGAATTTGTCTCCAAAACTGGCATAGGTGAATTTGAGGTTCAGGCATGTTCGTAAAGCACTTGGTAAACCTACGTAGTATACTTTTTTACCGTTATATGGAAAACCCCTTAAAATAATTTTCAGGAAACCCCTGCTAAAAATGATTCTATTCACAACTCACAGTACAATAGTATCAATCGGAAGTTGTAGATACAGTAAGAATTAATTATGACCGGTATTTTTATATCGCCGACATTTTATGCGACACTTTACTTATATTGTACATTCAAATCAGTCCCTGCCCTCAAAGAGCTTTTAATCTAAGGCCCCTTCCTCACTTTCATACTGCACATACACATACTAGGGCCAATATAGACAGGAGTCAATTAACCTACCAGCATGACTTTGGAGTGTGGGGAGAAACTGTAGCACCCACAGGAAATACATACAAATGAGAGTGAACATGAAAACTCCACGCAGGTGGTGTCATGGTTGGGATTTGAACCAATGACCTAAGTACTGCATTGAAGGACAGTGGAGAAATGGACAAAAGAAGAAAAGGACACCAAGTACCATGAGAGAAAAGGACCCAGAGTGAGATTCGTATACCAGAATACAGATAACAGAGTTTCTCTGTAAGACCAACATTTGAGTGGTCAAGGTCCTGGAAGGTCCAAGAAACTGAATTCCACTTGAACACTGGAGGATAAAAGAGAGAGCAAGGAGTGGTGCAGCTTTTATTAAATGTAAAGAAAGTAAAGAATAGAGAAATGGTGGTCAGTGTATATTCTCTGGTACAATGAAGGTCAGTGGAAAAATGCCCACTCACATTGGTGGTTAGTGGAGAAGGGCCCTCTTATGTCGGTCAGTGTAAAGAATGCCTTGGTAGTCAGTGTAGGTCTCCCTCACACTAGTGGTCAACAGGAGACATTGAGTCCCCCTTACATTGATGTTCAGTGTAAAGAATGTCCTATTACCTTAGACAACTGTGGCAAGCATGTGCCCCCTGCAAACAGCTAAAACATCATTGGTGTTAGTGGCTGTTAGCCAAAAGGTCAAGAACCCATTTCACTTTGCTGACTGTCATTCCTGGAACTATGTAGGCATCAGTGTAGATTTACTAAAACTGGTGCACTCAGAATCTGGTGCAGCTGTGCATGGTAGCTAATCAGCTTTGAACTTCAGCTTGTTGCTTTGACAATAAAACCTGGAAGCTGACTGGTTTCTATGTAGAGCTGCACCACATTTTGCATCTTGATGTTTTAGTAAATAACCCCCACTGTGCAGTGGGAAATCAATCTGCCAACGCTCATGGAAACCCAAACAACCCTTGGAGAAAACCTAGGGTTCTATAGAACCCAGGTAGAAAAATGATTCTCTTTAGAATTCTGTATTGAGGGAGAGAACACATGTAAGTGCAATAAGTTTGAAGATTTACAGATCAGTTTATATCTATTTCCCTCTTGTAATTTTCACATCATGTCATTAGGTTCTGCAGGGGATAAAAAAGAATGAAAACACTTATGTATGATTAAAGTCCTTTGTGTCAGTCTCAGCTCTGTATATGATCCAATCAGCAAACCAGTGCAAGAGAATAGTTTGATTCTGGGTCTAATTTACTGATTGTGGTTAACCGAAAGAAAACAGAGAACACAATATAATTTTTGTTGCATATGCCCATGTCTGGTACTTCTTTTTCTTCCCTAAAAGAGTATTCCAGTAAAACTACCAGTCCTCTGCATGTTAGGGAAATCTCTAATTAGGAACCTAAAGGAGTATCTGTTTTAGGCAGCAGCTCTGTGTGTACCAATAATATATTTCACTTTCATCACCACCTGCTGGTGAATCTGGTATTAAAGGGGTTCTAAAGCCTAAAGGTTTTTTTACCTAAATATCGATCTAGCACTCTGCTCTCTCCCTCCCTCCTCACAGGGCCGAGGATAGCAGTGGGAGCCATTGTCAATCAAATTCTGTGACGAGGAAGCGTGGGGGGGTGCAGGGTTGAACTACTGTGTCTGTGTCAAAAGATGCAGACGTGGTGGCTCAGGAGTGACCCTGCACAAGTGCTGCTTTCTATGGGGTAACTCACCGAAGAGGAGGAGCCAGAAGCGATAAGAGACCCCATAAGAGGAGGATTGGGATTGCTCTGTGCAAAGCCAGTAAGTATAACATGTTTATTATTTTATTTAAAAAACAATACAAGCTTTAATATCAGTTTAGCCTCGTTCACACTGCATGCGAATAACAAAGTATGCGACTGGAAGTCGCACAATTTCAAAGTCCCATGTCAATGCGACTTTGGGTGCGACTTGCAGACATCTGTGCAACTTCATGCACAGATATCTATGCAAGTCGCACCCAAAATCGGCAAAAGTAGTGCAGGAACTACTTTTCAAATCCGTGTGACTCTGTCGAACGGTTCCATTGCCGATCATTGCATGCAAATTGTATGGCCAAATTGCATGAAAAGTTGTATCTGTGTTATAGACAGACTGCAGCCAATCATATATTTTAAGTAGTGGTGTACCAAAATGAAAATTCGAGATCGAAACGGAAAATTCAGGATGCATATGGCCAAAAGCCGAAACCAAAATAGACAGTTTTTAAAAAATATTTTATATATATATATATATATATATATATATATATATGTAATTGTCATGAATTATTATCATGAATTTAAATGAATATGAATTTAGAAAAAATAATCCAGTAATATTAAAAATAACTCATATTGAAAGTAACACACACAAATTGGACAGAAAATAAAGTGACATATACTGTATATAAAATAAAAAAAAACTTAACTATGGGCGTTTGTTAATTGAAGTCAATAGGGGGCATTTCTGCATTGAAGTCAATAGGACGCAATTTTGCATTGAAGTCAGTTATCGTTATCGGAACTGTTTTTTTATCGCCAAAATGCCGATAACTCTATTTTTGGCAGCTGATATATTGGTGCATCACTAATTTTAAAGAACAACAATATGTAGGCTCTACGTTGGTTAAACTAAGAGGCTGTTTATTTATGGTCCCTGTTTTGAAAGAGGTTGTCATTTCTGTGCAAACCGTTTTACAGACAGATGTTACCTATTTATCCCTATTCTCCTGTATATTTAATCCCAACCAAAATGTAAGAGAGTGGTAATATATTCAAGCTGAACTCAAACTTGTAAAGTAAAGAATGCAGACGGTTTATAATCCAGTTAGCATATTGTACACCCGTGTAAAGATATGTGATACGCTGCATGGCATTAACTAATACAGACTGCAGCCATCACAAATGACCCGCGGTCAGTCTCACTAGCCGGCTTGTGCTTCTAATTCGCTGGCTATGACACACAGCTATTATTCATCCACAGTAAAAAGGCAACTACACAAAGCATGACAAGTCCTTAACTAATGCAAACTGATGCAGATCATCTTCCATGAACTGCTCTGCACTTTCAGGTGGCCTTACAAAGCAGAGAGTAACAAGCTATTAACTTGAATAGATTCTCCACTTAGTGGTAAACATCTGCACATCCTTTTTGTGTCTCAGGACAGTGATGATCTCACTATACACATACAATTCTAATATCCATGGTCTAGGAAAGCTAGTTGAACAGTTTGCAGATTTGTAACATAGCAGCACATAAACTAATTTAAACGGAAATGGCAAAGAAAGATACAACTGACTTAGTTTAGGTTCTCACCTATGCGTTTTCCGATGCGTTTTGCAGAAACGCACAGCAGTCCATTTAACATATGTAAAAAGAACGATATAGTGAGCGCTCAGGGAGAAAAAGTCTCAGCTGCTAGCACAAAAAGGGCAACCCACTTTTATCCTCATAAACATATAATAAAAAGAAAGTGCAGTGCTATAGTGAAGAACATGGGTGATGTGAAAAACAATGGGTGAGCAAATAATTAGTGCATAATTAACAATAGGATATGAACAGTCAATTTCTTATGTATAGTGTCCAAAAATTGTAAATAAATGTGACATCAAGTGATGAGTGAATCCGTGACAATTCTTCCTCCTAATGCCCTCACCAGAAACATATAATGAATGCACATTCAAAATAGAAAAACTCCTCCAGCAGGTCAGCCTTATCCAGGTACAGATTAAAGGTATGCACAGCTTTAATTCAACAGAGACAGTTGGTTCCCCAAAAAGGTGGCTTAATTCTCAGAAGCAAAATGGCCCAACCGTGAAGGAAACAGCTCACAAAAAGAGCCAAAAGAAAACCGCTTATGGTGCAGTAAATTTTATTAAAATATAGAAGCCTCCATGTGGAGCATAAAAACAGATGTAATCCACTTACAAAGATAGCCGCCAGATCATCCTATGGACGTGGTGGCATGAGGTCAGCGCGTAGGCCCCTACTGACGCGCTTTGTACACAAGCACGTTATCAAAGGGACCCCTTTGATAACGTGTGTGTGCACGAAACTCGTCAGAGAGGAGCCTACATGCTTTAGGAGGAAGAATTGTCACGGATTCACTCATCACTTGATGTCACATTTATTTACAATTTTTGGACACTATACATAAGAGATTGACTGTTCATATCATATAGTTAATTATGCACTAATTATTTTCTCACGCAAGTCAACCATTGTTTTATTATTTTTCACGTCACCCATGTTATTCACTATAGCGCTGCACTTTTTTTTTCTTATAAGTCCATTTAACATGATTTCCTATGGGACAGGTTCACATCTCCACATTTTCACCTTCTGCATCTTTTGGAAAGGGTCAGGGGCTTTGTTAAAAGCACAATGGTGCGTTTTTGGTTCTATAGACTTCAATGAAGAAGCTGCAGAAAAGCATGTAGTGCGTGTTTGATGCATTTTTGATGCATTTTGCAGAAAGTAATAAATAAAAAAAAGCAAAACACATAGCGTACTACAGAAACGGATCAAACGCAAACTGCATAGGTGTGAACCTAGCCTAAAGCTGCTTTCATTGACACCTAAATATCTCTTGCATCAAACATTTGCCTTTGTAAAAGTGTCCTTGAATGTATTCAACATAAAATGACACAATTACCCGCAGTCCAAACAACAGACAGATCTAGCCAAAAGTACAATGCAGAGGCTTACAACTGGAGCAGAGGGTGCTAGCATGTGAATACTGGGAAAAAGGGTGAGGCCTCAAAATGGAACCAATGGGGCTGACTTACTGAAGCCAGAGAGTGCAAAATCTGGTGCAGCTCTGCATAGAAACCAATCAGCTTCCAGGATTCATTGTCTAAAATTAATTGAACAAGTTGAAATTGGAAGCTGATTGGCTACCATGCACAGCTGCACCAGTCTTAGTAAATCAACCCCAAAGTGTGATCAGCAGAGGTGCTCTTTAACCACTTGCTTAAAGGGCACTTATACCCCCTTCTTTACCAGGCCAATTTTCAGCTTTCAGCACTGTCGCACTTTGATTGACAATTGCGCGGTCATGCAAGATTGTACCCATATGAAATTTTTATTATTTTTTTCTCACAAATAGAGCTTTCTTTTCGTGGTATTTAATCGCTGCTGGGCGCTTTACTTTTTGCGCTATAAACAAAAAGTGTGCAAAAAATTTGAAAAAAAAAAAGTTTCTTTGTTTCTATTATAAAATTTTTCAAACAGGTAATTTTTCTCCTTCACTGATGTACGTTGATGAGGCAGCACTGATGGGCACTGATAGGCGGCACTGATAGGCAGCACTAATGAGGTGCCACGGATAGGCGGCACTGATAGGCAGCACTAATGAGGTGTCATGGATAGGCGGCACTGATGATGGGTACTGATAGACAGCACTGATAGGTGGCACTGACTGGCATCACTGCTGGGCACTGACTGGCGGCACTGCTAGGCATTGACTGGCACAACCGCTGGGCACTGACTGGTGGCACTGACTGGCAGCACTGCTGGGCTGCACTGATGGGCACAGGTGGGTGGGCACAGGTGGGTGGCACTGCGGGGCACAGGTGGGCAGAGCTACTGGGCGGCACTGCTGGGCACAGGTGGGCAGAACTGGTGGGTGGCGCTGCTGGGCACCGATCATCAGGGCACTAATCATCAGTGCCCTGATGATCGGTGCCGATCCCTGCTCTGACAAGGTGAGGAAAGTGCATCCAAGAACCGGCAATTGCATTTCCCGGTGATCAGCGTGTCATTGGACACGGCTGATCATGTGGTAAAAGGCCGCTGTGACTGGCCTTTTACCACATCACGTGATCAGCTGTGTCCATAGGACACAGCGATCACGGAGATCGTGATGCCCTCCCAGAACTAGCCGGCCGCAGTGTAGCCATCATTCGGCTATCTGCGGTTGGCAAGTAGTTAAATAAAAAGTTGCTTTTAAGTGCATTATTCAGGAAGGTTTGCATTTATTGAACATTAAGACAGGTAAGGGCCAGTTCACACCATAGAAACGCACTCTGAATGCGTTCTGTATGAGTTTCTGCATGCGAGTTTGGAAGCATTCTGGTGTGTTTTTGATGCATTCCAGTGCATTCCCCCCCCTTCTCTTTTTTGCTTCACTATAAATAAGGACATGTGCATTCTGGTGTATTTTTCTTGCGTTTACGTACAGTTTTGATGCATTTTACCGCATTCCAGTACAGTGCAGTGCAGAAAAAAGGCAGCATGTTCTACTTTTTTTCTGGAACTGGAATGCACTGGAACTGACAGCACTCGTGTGATCTATGCCATTGGAAATCATATAACCTACTATCCAAGCATTTTTGATGCATAAAAAAATGCACTGAACTGCATGTGGTGTGAACCGGTCCTACAACATTTTTTTTTTTTGCGCTTTAGTGGCCAATTCATCATGAAAAAGTGTACAGTAAATGTTAATGGCTGGGATTTGTGTGCATTCCTTCAGCCAAGGGCAATACAGTACAGTATATACTTTGGGCTGAGGGAATGTACACAGATCCCACCAGTCCAGAGTATACTGTACTGTATTTCCCTTAACTGAAGGAATGCACACAAATCCCAGCCATTAAAGTGTACTGTAGACCTTTTCCTGATGAAGTGACTACTAAAGTGCCATGAAATGCATTGATGTTGTTGGAACCTTTTTTTATAATCAATAAACACTGTACCTCGAACATGTGCCAGCCCGTACTCCTCTGCATGGAGATAGTCATATTCTCCACATGTGCTTAAATAAGTTGCTTGACCCCAGGATGGGTAACCAGCAACCGTACGAATGTGAGTGTATGCTTACTACACTTTATGCTATACTTTCACATATGTATAGCTGAATAATATTAAAAGGATTTCTCTTGTAGTTTATCTCTGCTAATCTGAAGAAGATATTAGATATTTTTTTAAGCAAATTTACATGGGTGGCAGAATTATCCCTCCATGCAGCACACAAAACATTACTAAGCATACATCTGACATACACCCACTGGCCACTTTATTAGGTCCACCTGTTCAATTGTTTGGTAACACAAATTGCTAATCCACCAATCACATGGCAGCAACTCAATGCATTTAGGCATGTAGACATGATGAAGATGACTTGCTGAATTCCAAACTGAGCATTGGAATAGGGAAGAAAGGAGATTTAAATGACATGGAACGTGGCATGGTTGTTGGTGCAAGATGGGCTGCTCTGAGTATTTAAAAAACTGCTCATCTACTGGGATTTTCATGCACAACCATCTCTAGGGTTTACAGAGAATGGTCCAAAAAAGAGAAAATATCCAGTGAGCGGCAGTTGTGTGGACGAAAATACCTTGTTGATGACAGAGGTCACAGGAGAATGGGCAGACTGGTTCGAAGAATGTTTCCAACACCTTGTTGAATCTATGTCATGAAGAATTAAGGCAGTTCTGAAGGCAAAAGGGGGTCCAACCTGGTACTAGCAAGGTGTACCTAATAAAGTGGTCTGTGAGTGTAAAAAGCAATGGTGGAGTTGTGCGATGCAACAGAAGATGAGAGATAAAGCAGTATGATAGTAATGAATGGGAGCAATGCCACAGGCATAGAAATTTAGAAGAAGGCTGACTACTTTCTAACATTTGAACACATACAAATAGGCATTTCTTGCATTCATTTCTAAGTTTTTTCTGAAAGATTATTTTAGGTTTTCTGAAATCTTGATCTACAGTATAACTACAGTTAAGATTTCCATTGTTTTTTAACCTATTAATGCAGAAGTGACAGTTCTGTAGATTTTTAGCAGAGACTTGAATTATTGAATTGTGGCTTATGACTTAGTAGAATTTTCCATACTGTAGTTGCATTACATAGCTCATTTGGTAGGAAAAAAATGACTTCAAGTCTATCAAACAAAGTATAATTTAAATGTGGTCATTCTGAAAGAGAGAAGGGGGGTGGGGGAGCCTAACCTCAACCGGCCGTGTTTCTGAAACAGAAAATGATTACAAAAAAGGCTGTGGGATTTGCAACAAAGCTTTAAACATTTTGGGGGTTGTTTAAGGATCTTAGTTACTGCCGTGCTCTGGGCTGGTTTAGTAAACTGTTTGGTCTTTTAATAAAGATGTGATTAAACCTTAGTTGATGCTTGGTACAAGCCTTCACACAATTCCACAACTAAAAGTGATGCAGACGATACACCAACCCCCAAACAACATAAAAGAAAAATGTGGTCTAACTGAAAAAAAAAAAGTTTCTTTGAAATACATATAAACAGTAATTTCTTTTGCCAATTAAGGAAAACTAAAGGCAATTTTTTTAAGGTTTTGGATAGAGTGCAGAGGGATTAGAACACCTTTCACGTTTTTATTGCTAACTGTTCCCCTTCCCTATTTGTCATGTTTAACGTTACCATTAAAAGTGAAAGTTAAAAAAAATCCCAAATTTTGAGTAGTCCCCAGAACAGTGAGAGATGGGAAGTCTTCCAATGGTGACACTGGTGACAATCATAGTTATTTATTTTGTCCAAATTACATCACCGATCTTGTCTCCAAATATCACCCAAACCGTACTCTCCGCTCCTCACACAACCTCCTGCTCTCTAGCTCCCTTGTCTCCATCTCCCATGCTCATCTCCAGGACTTCCAGAGCTTCCCGCATCCTCTGAAACTCTCTACCCCAATTTATCAGACTATCACCTACTCTGCTCACTTTTAGGCAATCTCTGAAAACTTCTCTCTTCAGGGAAGCCTATCCTGCCCTCAGCTAATAATGGAATCTTCTACTCTTCCTACCAGTCCATCCCCCACAGTTACTACCTTTTGTCCTACTAGCCCCTCCATTCTAGATTGTAAGCTCCAAGGAGCAGGGCCCTCCTATCCCTCTTGTATTGAACTGTATTGTTGCTGTATTGTCTCCCCTTATATTGTATAGCGCTGCGCAAACTGTTGGCGCCATATAAATCCTGTATAATAATAATAATAACAGGTAGTGCCATCAATTTACACAGCACTTTACATATATATAGTACATTCATGTCAGTCCCTAACCCTCAAGGGTCATATAATCTAAAGCCCCTAACTTACATTCATATATACACATACTAGGGCCAATTTAGACAGGATCCAGTTAACCTACCAGCATGTCTTTGTAGTGTGGGAGGAAACCAGAGTACCCGGAGTAAACTCACGCAGGCACAGGGAGAACAAGCAAACTTCAGGCAGTTGGTGCCGTGGTTGGGATTCAAACCAATGACCCTAATACTGCCAAACAGAAGTGCTAGCCACTGCATATCCCCTTTCATTTTTCCCCTAGGATATAGGTAGAAATATAGAAATTTGTCACTGCACATTTCTGTTTATTCATTTAAAGAAGGTAGATTTCAAAGCGGGGTGCTGAGTAATTTTTTTCTGAAAAGGGTTGGTAGGCCAAATAAGTTTGGGAACCTCTGATATGGCCAGTACTTGCTAAAATAGTAGCTATTTGTGTCTCCCAGCATGCTCTACAAATAAAGGTATCCTGCATTCAAGCACTTACATCCAGTCTATAGCAGAATAAATCTTCACATACTCTTGTCAGCAATTTCTGTTTGTGTTCAAACATGAGGCATATGGCATGGCACTGCACAGGATGATGCATGACCCCCATACCATCAGAAATGCAGGCTTTTGAATTAAATGTTGATAAGCCAGAAGTTCCTTCTCCTCTCTAGTCCAGAGGACATGGTGCCCATGGTTGCTAAAAAGAATGTTAAATTTTGATTTGTCTGACCACAGAACTCTTTTCCACTTTGCAACAGACCATTTTTTTTTTAGCTTTGGCCCCGAGGAGATGGCAGCATATCTGGATTATGTTCAGATATGACTTTTTCTTTGCATGATAGAGCTTTGACATGAATTTTTGGATGACATAGCGAACTGTGTTCACAGACAGTGATTTTGTGCAGTATTCCTGAGCCCATGCAGTGATGTCCATCACAAAATTATGCCTATTTTTAATGCAATGCCGTCTAGGAGCCCAAAAATCACTAGCATCCAATATTGCATTTTGGCCTTGTCACCTGCGCACAGAATTTTCTCCAGATTCTCTGGATTTTTTTATATTATGTACTGTAGATGATGATATATTTAAAGTCTTTTCAATTATACGTTGAGGAACAGTATTCTGAAAGTGCTGGACATTTTTAGATGCAGTTTTTCACAGATTGTTAAACACTTGATATGTTTTTTAATTTATCTTGTGAATAAAATTTGGGTTTATGAAATTTTCAAACCATTGTATTCTGTTTTTATGTAGATTTTACACAACTTCCCAATTTTTTTTTTAATTCGGGTTGTAATAAAATGCTTACAATGATATATTCAAATGACAAAAGGGAACAAATAAGATTTCTGTTTTAGGCCTAACTTATACTTTAAATGAACAACGTTATGCTTGAATTAGACACTCCAAAATATGCATATGTTATACACAAAGCAGTGTGTGATGAACAATGAACACTTTTGGGACCAAGCCACCTTTTTACCATCAGGACTATTCCAGGCATAATTTTCCGGAAGACCACTCAGAGTATGTTCTTGGTAACTTGGAGACTTTGGATAAATATGAAGTAACAGTCATTTTCACTGAATATATTGAAGCCACATGTGCAAAAAAACATATCTAGTGCAGTCACCTCTCTAACAATCCTGGCATCAAGAAGCTTCCCATACATTTTAAAAGAGATCACATCTCTTTAGCAACTTAGTGAACAGGGAGTCCTTAATGCTGTAATTCAAGAGAGTTTCAGTTTTTTGTGCTACAGTTATAGGAAATATTGTCAGTAGGGATTGATTACGGAAATCTAATGACTTTGATCAATAACTAGTGTTGATCAATCCTTCTAACTACCCGATTTGAAATTCCATTTTAAATTACAAACAGTTGTGCTGTTTGTGGGCCCTTTCTAAACTTTCACCGCAATCAAGATCTATAGGAATTGATTTGCTAAATACATATAGACTGTCCACTTTGCAAGGGATTTTGAGTCTAGCTTAGTGAGGTCTGTTGACTTCCATCACCTAAACATGTGCAAGCAAAAATACTGTTTTTTATTTTCTTTGCATGTGATTGGGTATTCTTTGCAAAGTAAAATTTCACCACATTCACTAAACTAAGAGATAATTCCCATGCAAAATGAATATTGCTTTGCAAAGTAAACAACCTATTTGCTTTTAGTAAATCAAGACCATAATTTAAAGCCTAAGTGTAGCTAAAATAAAAAAAATACAAAATCTGCACATGGGACAAAATTTACAGTCAGTAGGATGTGTCCCTTGTGCTGATTTCTCTTCTGTTAATAGAACTCTTCCTCCGACCATGCCACAATCCCCCAAGGGGTTCCAGCATTCATAGAAAGGATACTATAGCGATCTCTGAATGAAGGACAGGTGATGATTGAAAGGTCCATGCCCTCCGACAATGGATCCTGTTACATTCATAGAAGTTGCAGTACAGCTTCTGATAATGGCAGGGCTGAGCGGAAAGAGTGGACACAGTCAAGCACTCTTGATGAGAGCCTGTGAGAGCACCTTAGTTGTACTGACCCCTGCCACACTCTTCTTTTTTAGTCTGGCCGTTTTTTAAAACAGACTTTGCACCCCATATGGACCCCAATGTTTATAGACCCTGGCTTCTGGCTTGCTCGTCTAGGCAACCATGGTGATGATGGTGCTGATAATACCAGCTGGGAAGAATGGTCTGGCAAACAGTAAGACTCATCATGGAATAGAGGTAGGTTGGTAGCTGCTCTAACAGTTAACACCATAATGCAGGTGCCCTAAGAGTGCTGTATAAGGGTGCGGGGAGAAATACTTCATTTCTAAGGGGCCCTCTGTACGCTGTCTAACAGCAAGCAGACCTTTCTATGAACAGCACTGTTATCAGTACACATCAGGGAACATGATTAAAAATTCTGGTCTCTTCTGAAGATCAGATACTGAGAATAATCCTTTGACGTGTCGAGGATATTTTTAGCCTGGCTCCATAATGAAAAGAGTTTTAGGGCCTTATTTATGGAACATTTCTCATTAATGTTATACTTCTTTATTTTAAGTACAGAATGGAAAAGCCAAATTTCTATCACCAGATCACCGTGCAAGTACTAACTTATCTGATACAAGTGGCTTCCAAAAAACATTCAGCAAGAAACGCTGCTGTAATAAAATACACGTTATAAATTAGGAGCAATGTGCTACAGGACACTCATGGATTCCCATTCACTTCTTAAGTAGAATAAAGTAACTTGTGTTACAAAATAAAAAAAACCAAAACCTTTCTGTATACTCCAGGAACAAGAAAATTAGCTTATGCTCAAAATATATCAAGACATTTTACTAAAGTGGCAAAAAGGAAAATTGCTCTGCTTTAACACAAAACACCAAGGCTTCTAAAGTGGCAAAGAGGGAAATTGCTTTCCTTAAACACAAAACACCAAGGCTTCTAAAGTGGCAAAGAGGGAAATTGCTCTGCTTTAACACAAAACACCAAGGCTTCTAAAGTGGCAAAGAGGGAAATTGCTCTCCTTAAACACAAAACAGCAAGGCTTCTAAAGTGGCAAAAAGGGAAATTGCTCTGCTTAAACACAAAACAGCAAGGCTTCTAAAGTGGCAAAAAAGGGAAATTGCTCTGCTTAAACACAAAACAGCAAGGCTTCTAAAGTGGCAAAAAAGGGAAATTGCTCTGCTTAAACACAAAACAGCAAGGCTTCTAAAGTGACAAAAAGGGAAATTGCTCTGCTTAAACACAAAACAGCAAGGCTTCTAAAGTGGCAAAAAGGGAAATTGCTCTGCTTAAACCTAAAACAGCAAGGCTTCTAAAGTGGCAAAAAGGGAAATTGCTCTGCTTAAACATAAAACAGCAAGGCTTCTAAAGTGGCAAAAAGGGAAATTGCCCTGCTTAAACATAAAACAGCAAGGCTTCTTTCCCAACAGACCACACTTAATGTTATGCTGAACAGCAGTGTCACTGAAGATGAGAAAGGTCTGGCTTTATCTAGGGCAGTGTTCGATGGAATATGTTCAGAGGAAAATACCTCCAGAAGGCAAAGTGGTTCAAGTTATTCTCTATACATTAGCTTTTAGTGCCAGGAGAACAGTGCTGGTAGTGGATGGCTCTGAATTCCCAGCATAAAATGTACAAAATAAGAAAATTGCCCCCTGGGAAATTGTATGTCCTCTCTCTTATTTTAAAATATTTAAAATCTTCAATTCATGATTTTATATCCTGGCTTAGTTTATCCCTGCAGGATTAAAAGTCTCTCTTAAAGATTCAAGGACATGTTTTGTTTTACTATTCTTTTGCATTTTGAGCACTGTTATACCTCCCAACTGTCCCTAACTTGGGGGGACTGCCCCTCTTTCAAGAACAAAACCCTCTGTCCCAGTGCAGTCTCGGTGTTTTATTAAAATGTTTATCCAACCTCTATATTACATCATTTGTTATTTTGAAAAGACAATATAAATGAGACAGTGAATTAATGGAAAACTGCCATGATTTAGGGTCAGTTATATTTATTTTTCATTTATATATTTTAAACTGTTATTTGATCAATAATCTTATATATACTTTTTTTTCTTCCAAATAAACAAATTACATAACATTTAATACAGAACATTGAGATTCCCAGAGCACTGTGGGTTAGAAAAGGAGACAGCCTAGCAGTAGCTGACTGCTTTTTTACTTGCTTTGGCTTTAAAACTCTGCAATTAATTGTCCAATGGATGAGCCATGGTGCTAAGTCATTCCATCAGTTTATAAATTCCAACTTAAGCTATTGAGGTCTGTAACCAGTTTTTTTAATATCATCAAAGCAAATGGAGAATCTTGTAAAACAGGAAATAAAACCTAAAGCTCTGTCTCCTGGCTAAAAACAGGATGCAAAATATAAATTTGCAATACATTATACTGTATATAGCTTACAATGTACAGCGGGCAAAATAAGTATTGAGCATGTCACCATTTTTCTTGGTAAATATTTTTTATAAACGTGCTATTGACATGAAATTTTTACCACATGTCGGTAACAACCCATGCAATCCATGCATACAAAGAAACCAAAACCAATACAGTAAGTTCAGAAATTAAGTTATGTGTAATAAAATGGAATTACACAGGGAAAAAGTAATTTTTGCCAGCCATTCTGATGATGCTCTCACCTCTGCTAGTCAGTAAGATTCTGTTTTTTGAGTCAGTGTTACTTCTTGCTGGATAAACTTATGAATGGGGATGATGATGCTGTCTTATTTCCCTAAGAGTAGTGTGAAGAGGAGGCTTAAGCATCTGAAATCACAAGATTATTTATGTAAAATTGCAAATTATTTGGGATGTAAACCTGTAAACATATTTGTATTTCAATTGTGTGCTTCAATTTTTGCTGTTTGTCCGAGTTTCATTTTATAAAGTGTTAGTCACCTTTTCCTTATGAATTTGTTGTAAGATAAACATTTAAAAACAAAACTGACTAGGCAGTCGGTCATGGTAGGCCTCTTCCTCAGATAACGTTAAAAATAACACTTTAAAGAAAAGTTGATACAACATGAACTGCTTATTCTTTAAATTGACATGAAATTTTCACCACATGTCGGTAACAACCCATGCAATCCACACATGCAAAGAAACCAAAACAAATAAGTTCAAAAATTAAGTTATGTGTAATAAAATAGAATGACACAGGGGAAAAAGTACTGAACACATGAAAAAAGGGAGGTGCATGGAAAGCTGAGACACCAGCTGAAGTCTATCATTAATTAGAAAGCAATCCTGCCCCTTGTCAGTGCAAATTAATATTAGCTAGTTCAGTCTCAACTGATGGACTATAAAAAGTTTTCTCATTACCAAGGTGTCACACAAGAAACATCTCATGATGGGTAAAAACAAAGAACTCTCTCACAACCTTTGCAAACTTATTGTTGTAAAACATACTGATGGCATTGGTTACAGGATTTCTAAACTTCTGAATGTTCCAGTGAGCACTGTTGGGGCCATACTCCAGAAGTGGAAAGAACATCATTTCACCATAAACCAGCCACAACCAGGTGCTCCTTGCAAGATTTCTAACAGAGGAGTGAAAATAATTATCAGAAGAGTTGTCCATGAGCCAAGGATCACTTGTGGAGAGCTTCAGAAAGACCTGGAATTAGCAGGTACAATTGTTTAAAAAAAAAAACAAAGGGTAATGCAATCAACCGTCATGGCCTGTACGTATGCTCACCTCGCAAGACTCTATTGCTGAAGAAAAAACATGTAGAAGCTCGTTTAAAGTTTACTGCACAACATTTAGACAAGCCTGTGCAATACTGGGAGAATACAGTCTGGTCAGATGAGACAAAAACTGAACTCTTTGGATGCCATAATACACACCATGTTTGGAGGTCAAATGGCATGGCACATCACCCCAAAATCACCATACCAGCAGTGACATTTGGAAGTGGAAACATCATGGCGTGGGGCTGTTTTTCAGCATACGGTACTGGCAAACTTCATGCCATTGAAGGAAGGATGAATGGAAAAATGTACCAAGACATTCTTCATAAAAATCTGCTGCCATCCACCAGGATGAAGATGAAATGAGGGTGGACATTTCAGCAAGACAATGATCCCAAACACAATGCCAAGGAAACTCTCAATTGGTTTCAAAGAAAGAAAATAAAGCTGCTAGAATGGCCCAGCCAATCACCTGACTTGAATTCAACAGAAAATCTATGGAAAAAACTAAAGATCAGAGTTCATAGAAGAGGCACACAGAACTTTTAAGATTTGAAGACTGTTTGTGTGGAAGAATGGGCCAAAATCACACCTGAGCAATGCATGCAACTAGTTTCCCCATACAGGAGGCATCTTGAAGCTATCATTATCAACAAAGGATTTTGTACGAAGTATTAAAGAAATTTCAGTTAGCGTGCTCAATACTTTTTCTTTGTGTCATTCCATTTTATTACACATAACTTAATTTCTGAACTTATTTGTTTTGGTTTCTTTGTATGTGTGGATTGCATGGGTTGTTACAGACATCTGATGAAAATTTCATGTCAATTTAAAGAATAAACAGTTCATATTGTATCAACTTATCTTTAATGTTATCTAAGTAAGAGGCCTACCATGACCAACTGCCAAGTCAGTTTGTTTTTAAATGTTTATCTTACAACAAATTGATAAGCAAAACGCGACTAACACTTTATAAAATGAAACTCGGGGCAAACAGCAAAAATTGAAGCACACAATTGAAATACGAATATGTTTACATCCCAAATAATTTGCAATTTTACATAAATAATCGTGATTTCAGATGCTTATGTCTCCTCTTTATGCTACTATTAGGGAAACAAGACAGCATCATCATCCCCATTCATAAATTGACCTAACAAGAAGTAACGCTGACTCAAAAAGCAGAATCTTACTGACTAGCAGAGGTGAGGGCATCATAAAAATGGCTGGCCAAAATTGCATATCTTCTGTTAGGTATGCATGTCTGTTGGTATGTATGTATAATCTGATTCCGCAGAGTTCCACTTTAAAGTAAGTCCTATCTAAAATGGTATATGTGGATATATAACATATCTTATCATATCATACCATATCATATATCAGAGCTTGACAAATTTGCTTTGACTCTAAGAGTCAGCTATAAAAGTTAGGAGCCAGTTTTTTAAATGTAGCGTGGGTTGTCAGTGCCTGGGGCAAGGAAACGTTTGGACGACAAGCTTCACACGATGTGATTTGCCATGCGATAATCGTGGCAAAATAGCACCACAGTTTAGGTACGATTAAAAATAATGGCACCTGAATCTGCATTTTGCAATCGGAGTGATTCTTCCATGGTCCCAAAATGCTCAGGTGTGAATGGAGCCGCCTTGGTTCACATACATATGCAATTCTGGATGCATTTTCAAACTCACAGATTCCCATGACAGGCTAGATATTTTTTGTTTCTGTTGAGGTGGTTCACACAAATGCTCTCAGCAGCTCAGTGAATTCAGGTGTGGTACCATGATAGGTTGCCACCTTTAGCAATAAGTCCATCCATGAAGTTTCTTTGCTACTAAATATTCCAAGGACAACTGTTAGTGGTATTATAACAAAGTGGAAGCAGCTGGGAAAAACAGCAACTCAGCCACGGAGTGGTAGGCCATGTAAGATGACAAAGCAGGGTCAGTGGCAATCTCATGCTCCCAACTTTGTGGGAACAGTTTGGGGATGGCCCCTTCTTGCTCCAACATAACTGCATAAAGCAAGGTCCATAAAGACACGGAGGAGAGAGTTTGGGGTGGAGGAACTTGACTGGCCTGCACAGAGTCTTGACCTCAACCCATTAGAACACCTTTGGGATAAATGCCTGTGCCAGTGCAATGATCAGTGCCTGATCTCACAAATGCGCTTCTGGAAGAATGGTCAAACATTCCCATAGACACACTCCTAAACCTTGTGGACAGCCTTCCCAGAAGAGTTGAAGCTGTTATAGCTGCAAAGGGTGGGCCAACACAATATTGAACCCTGCAGAATAAGACTGGGATGCCATTAAAGTTCATGTGCATGTAAAGGCAAGCGCCCCAGTACTTTTGGCAATATGGTATGTATATCAATCAGTTGTATCCATTGTTGATGGAAACATTTCCCTGCTGAGTTTTTGCAGACATTTAAATAAGAGCCATCAACAACATATTCACTTTGGGTGAATAACTATTTAAATTCAAATGCACAAGTTTGTTTACTTACTGAATTCTCATGAAAGCAGACATATTTACCAATACAATCTATGCAGTGGCCTGAGTAAAAACTACAGTGTATAGTAACTACTTCATGTACTTTATAAGGGAAATGCAACCCTCCACCACCCGCCCATTTCCATTTGTAGTTTTGTGCAATTTAAGGTAAATTATGCATAAAGCCCCCTTTTTAGGTACCATGCTCTCACTGGCTAGGAGGTGCAGAAAAGGAATCTACCTTAGCAATAGGTGTCATGTTCGATGACAGGTATGTAGGATGGTAGCAGTACAACAGGTATGTGGCAAAGCTTGCAATCTTTCTAGCTAGACTGGCCAGGTTCTTTTCAAGGGTGGTCCTGTTTTGGTGTATATGATAATTATGGTTGTTGTTAAAGTGTTACTAACCCCACGACCCTGCATTCATTATATCTGGTCTCCAACAGTATACAGAACATGGAATATTTTAGTAAATATAAACTGCTAAATATCTTTTCTCATCAGCAGTTAGAGCAGTCTTGTGACTTCTATCAGTGTCCAGCAGAGCACTAGTTAAAGGAGTTTTCATTCTCCCTTAATTGTCCTATGAGGCTGCAGGACCCCTGACCCTCTGTCTGGACAGTGCTGATTGGCCATGAGCTGATCACATGCACTCTCCAGAGATAAAAAAAAACTCTATAGCAATACACACCAAACTGAGCATGCTCAGCTTGCCCCCAAGGCTCTGTTCTATCAGCAGATGGATTGGGGACAGTAGAAGAAGGGGAGGATCAAACATTCTTTTTACACAACGCAGAGGATTAACCCCTTAAGTTTCTCAGTGAATAGAACAAGCAGGCTTTACTGCATATACAGACTGACTTTACTGTTGTGGATTTGGTAGCACTTTAAGGTGTCTTTTTGTGATCCCAAGACACGGCAAGTATGGGCAAGAACAGAACAGTTCACACTATTCTCTCTAAAGACATCTGTACACAAGTCTTAGAAAGAAAGATTATACAACGCATGTATCTGGCAAACTGATGGTGTACAGTCAGTTCTCCACAACACAATAGCTCTCAATGAAGTCACACTCTGGCACCACTGCCGGAAGGAATATTCAAGCTGGAGTAGAAGATGGATGAAGACTCAAGTTAAAATAGCAAGCCAACGAGACGGGAATTGATTATATTCAACACATGTTAAGAGTATTTAGGAAACGATCCATTAAAACAGAAGCTTAAAAAGGTATAAATCATTTGGTATTAAACACTTTTATGAGATAGTTAGTAAAGAAAACAGAAAATGAATACATAAAAGAAGTGCTGTAACCTACTGTAAAGACAACAAAGCAATGAAAGGCAATGAAAGGCATGTTTTGTTGCCTATGAAAATGTACTTAGAATACCTAGCTGCTCGAGGAAAACCATAAATAGTAAATGTGCCTTTAAATGTACGTTCCATATTCTTTCCACAGTAAATCTCTCTATATGTGAAGAACATAGCATGCGCAACTCAAACTGGCTAATACACTTCCTAGCTTGCCCAGGGCTAGTACAGTCAAAGTCACCATCCTCTTCAAAATGTTGTGAGTGACTGACCTGGAAAAAGTATGCAGGTCAGGTGTTTTACCTTCATTGTTAGCATACTTGTTGTGGGCCAGTGGCTCATTAAGTAGTTAAAGCATGATGAGGATGACAACCCAAAGCTTAGTCTTGAAAAACAAATTAGCACCGGCAGATCCCATACTTCTCCTTTAAAAAGCAGAAAGTGCCAGCAAATGTCCCAGCAAAGTGATGGATAGCAATACACAAAGTCAAATATAAAGTTAACCCCAATGGAATCTTTTCAGTTTGTCATACGAAGATAAATATTTCCTTAATATTTTAAAATCACCAGTGTGGTTTCATGTGGAAATGACAAGGCTTTGACTATCGTGTTTCTTTTTATAAAAAACAAGATTCTTAAGATAATATACTATAAAGAAAAGATACTATAAAGTAAAGACTTGTTTCTTGAAATATGTTGCTGCTTTTAGTCAAACACCAGTGGGTATGCCCTACTCAAAAATAAATCATTTAAGGTGACGGGAACATCAGTGTTTATTTTGTTTTGCATTTCATGAAACTGATCTAAGAGCCAAAGAATACAACATAAAATATGGAGTATAAATATCAAATGCATGGATGGGTGTTACATCTCAATGGTTCTGAACTAATTAGTTCTTTGCTACTAAATTCCTGACTGACAAATGCTGTAATCACAATCATAGCCCAACTAAATGAATACAATTAAAGGAAAAATAAACTAACGACAGTGACTGGGTGATTTCTGCAAAAAAAAATTTGCTGATAGGCTTTGCCAGGAAGGTCCTGAAGGAGATCAGGAGCAGAATATTTTGGTATAAATTTGTCCTTCAACTAAGGGGCAGTATTCCAGTTTATGCTCATTGTATGAAGCACCTATTCAGAAAACTACCTGATCTCATTGGTCTATAAAAGAATTCTTTTGACAGATGTCACTACAGCTTTTCAGTAACAACCTTGTTTTGTTGCTAAATGCACATGGGAAAACTGCTGAACTACTCTGGCTGGCTTCCATAACCTTTCTGGAAATCCCTTCATGCTGCAGACAAGGAACCAAGGTTAGCCCTGGGCCAGTATGGCCTCCAGGTCAGAAATCAGTGCTCCACTGTGCTAAACCTGACACTATGTAGTGCCTTACAAAAATTGGAACTGCTGAAGGGTGATGTTTGTCCATTGGAAGTAGCTTTTGCTCTAAACACAGAGATAGTCTGCATGTAAGCAGTTATACAACCAACAGAACTTCTGTGATGGTACATGGTTTTGCCAATTGCTTAATACAGAGTTCCTAATGTAACACACATTATGCCCCAATATTGTTAGAACTTGAAGGTACTATTTTATATAAAAATGAAGGTATTATTTTATATAACAATGACTTGAAGTCTTTAACATAAGAGATACATATTCTCAAACCCACCACATAATAAAAATAAAAGGAGAAGGAGAATAAACTAGTGCACACTTACACTACGCATTGCTTTAAGTCAGTGTTTCTCAACTCCAGTCCTCATGGACCCCCAACAGGTCATGTTTTCAGGATTTCCCTCAGATGAAACAGCTGTGGTAATTACTAAGGCAGTGAAACTGATCAAATCACCTGTGCAAAATAATGGAAATCCTGAAAACATGACCTGTTGGGGGTCCATGAGGACTGGAGTTGAGAAACACTGCTTTAAGTGCATTCATGTAAATGATGAAAAATGAGGCATTCAACCCATTCATTTTGGAGCAAAATGAGGCATAATAAGACATTCACCCACAGCAACCTATTGTTTTTAATGGGCAAGGAGCACTTCTTAATGCATGAAGCACCAATTTGCAGCATTTTAGGCAACACAGTGCTATGTGTTACAATCTCCTAGATTGTAAGCTCGAAAGAGCAGGGCCCTTGATCCCCTCATGTTTTGCATTGTATTGGTATTGTTCTGTCACATGTTCTGTCTCCCTTTGTAATGTACAGCGCTGAGCGAACTATTGGCGCTTTATAAATACTGTATAATAATAATAATAATAATAATAATAATAATGTGTGCTGTGGTGCACTATACTGCAGATATGTTGGCAGCTACTGTACAAGTGTGTTGGGGTTCTATCCATAATGACTGGAACTGCAGAGCTGAGATTAACACACGGCAATGTGCATTACAATAACACATATTTTACAGAATGGCTTTTATCTTTATAAATCAGTGTGAATAAGCCCAAAATGAAGATTAACCCACTAGATTGTTTCTTTTATTGTGTGAACGCCATTTCCAGCACAGTGGGGGTATCCAGTCATTTAAACATGTATTCCTCTATTTATTTTTAACAATGCAATAGAATGTAGAAGGAGGGCACAGGTATTTGGGCCCTCCTCAATGGGTTTGCGACCACCCCGTCCCTCTCCGCTTGTTTAAATTGTATAATATAGTTAAGATTAATAAAGAGTGCACTGTCTCTTTAAATTTTATAAATTAATATTAGCCAATAGGAATTCATGGAAAATTTTGGAAGGTCTTTGAAGCGCTATATAAAGAAGAGGGCTCCAGGGATTTTTTGCAGTTGGTCAGCCTGGCCGAATGAGTTACCCTCTTTCCCAGCCTTGTCACTGGTGCTTTATGTGATTTGGTCACCCTGAATTCCTATGGGGGACATTTATGTTAATTTATTTAAATTTGGCTCAAGTTCTTATAACTGAGCTTATGTTGAGTATTTATTTGGTTTATTGTTAAATAAATAATTAATAAAATAATTCATTAATTATTTGATGTTTGAAGTTTAAAACCAATAGTGCCACGGCCATTAATCTGCCATAATTTTTATGTGTACGTGTCTTTATTTATGGTTGTATTCTGGGGAATAATTGTGCAGGGGCAGTGGTGGGCTGCAATCCCATGGGATCTGTGTGCACTTGTTCAGTAGATCCTAGCATTTGTGTGCAGAGAGGCATTGAAACAATCCCTTTAGTAAGCTGGATTTTATAAAGAGGAGTGACTAGACCATACATAAAAGCTGAAGGATATCATTACATTTGTACCCATGTTTATGCCAAATAACATACTAAATAGTATACTAAAAATACACTTTCTGCAGTTTTAGTTTGGCTCCAAAGTTGATAAAAAGAAATACAAAATTGAAAAGAAAACATGTATTTAAATGCTTCACTTTCCATAGTCAGCATGAACTTGCATTTTGTTCCAGTTTCATATCCCTACTCATTTACACTTGAGATTAAAGGGGTTCTCAAGGTTCGAATTTTTTGTTCTTTAGATTAATAAACACATCATACTTACCTATTCTGTGCAATGGTTTTGCACAGAACAGCCCTGATCCACCTCTTCTCAGGTCCCTTGCCAGCACTTCTGGCTCATCCCCCTGTTAAGTGCCCCCAGAGCAAGCTGTTTGCTCTGAGGCACTCGTGTGTGCTCACTCCCAAACTGCCTTTGTGTGGACACACCACCCACTCCCCTCCTCACTGGCTGTGATTGACAGCAGCGGGAGGCAATGGCTCTCTTTGCAGAGTCTCTCTCTCCTCATTGGTTGAGACACAGAAGAGTTGTTGCTCTTGTGTACATTGCTGGATCGAGATCAAACTCAGGTAAGTAGTAGGGGGGCTGCGGGAAGAGCTGCACACTGAAGGTTTTTTACCTTCATGCATAGAATGCATGAAGGTAAAAAGAATTCACCATTTACAACCATTATAATGCATGTTTTCATATGGCTGCTTCAAAGGCAAAACTACTTCCACTGTAAACCCACTTGCCCACCACAGGAGACATGTGTAAGGGCACTACTTCTCCACTTCCAAGACTCCAGGATGAGATTGTCTCTAGATCTGACCTTTAAAGGAGATCTATGGTCATAGTATACAATTTCACTCTATAACATCAGCATTGTATGAGCAATGCAAATAGTTTGTTGCTAGAGGGAGAGCAGACCATCACCATGGAATGGCTGGTGTTGGAGAAAACTGCCAAAAGTGACACATGCAGATTGCAGAGGAAGCAGAGTACATTAGGAATCCACAATAGGTGCTATGGAATGAGACAGGTACAGTTTATATGAGGATATGCTATGCTCATGTTGCATTTCAAAGGCTTACGACCACTTTAAATTACATAATTACATAGTTAGTCTGGCTTAAAAAAGACAAAAGTCCATCCAGTTCAGCCATTAAAAAAAAAAAAAGTTATAATCTTACACCCACAGTTGATCCAGAGGAAGGCAAAAAACCCAACAAAGCATGATCCAATCTGCTCCTGCAGGGGAACAAACTCCTTCCTGATCCCCCGAGAGGCAATGAGATATTCCCTGGATCAACTTTACCTATAAATAGTAACCAGTTATATTTTGTGTATCCAAGAAAGAATCCAGGGCTTTCTTAACCTCCTTGGCGGTATTCCCGAGTGTAGCTCGGGGTAAAATTTCAGTACCAAGAGCGGTAACCCCGAGCTACACTCGGGAATACCATGCGGCACTGCTCCGGCATTTGTTCTTCACTTACCTTACCCTGCGCTCCCACGATGTGTCCCCTGCAGCGTCCCCGGCCATCTCCTTCGGCTGATGCCGGCATCCGGCTTCTGTGTCCTGTCCCTGTGACGTCGGGACGTACGGGTGCCGCCGGCGGCGGGAAATTTCAAAATGTTAAATAATGTCATTTTTTTTTTTTTCACATTTTACATAGTAAAACATTGCTGCCTCAACCAATTTCACATACATTTTGTCCCTAGTGCTTTGTCCTGCGCCCCGCCTGCATTTTGTCTGTTCTTTCTGCCTGGAAACTGAGAAATGTCCATGGCGTCCAAAAAGTCTCCCTTTAGGTCAAAAGCGGTTTAGATCAGCTAGCGATAGTAAATCAGAACCGCTTGCAGAATTGAGTGATAATGATTTGTGGGGAAATTTGTCATCAGACACTGAAAACGATTTTGCGACTTTGCTCCGCAATGTGCGAACTTATTATGGCGCTATATTTCAAATTTCAGTGTTTTTGGTTTGATTATATTATTGAATTAAATGTATTATTATTATATTATTATTTTTTATGATTATTTATTAAATTATAATTTATGATTTTGTGTTTCAAATTTTATCATACCCGGGATGTTTAATAGACTCTTGTTCGGACAGATTTCAGTGAGTTATTCCTAAATATTACAGCCTACAATAAAAAAAACTACATATTTCCATGCAAAATAATGGTACCGCTTTCAGCACCAAAAATCTGAAATAATCATACCGCCAGGGAGGTTAAAGCAATCCACTGAGCTGGCAAGAACCAACTTTTGAGGGAGTCTATTCCACATTTTAATAGCTCTTCCTGTTAAGAAACCTTTCCATGTTTGGAGATTACATTTCTTTTCCTCCAGGCATAAAGAGTGCCCCCTTGTCCTCTGTGATGACCTCAGGGTGAATTACTCCACACTGAGTTCACTATATGAACCACTGATGTATTTATACATGTTGATCATAACCTCCTTAATCTCCTCTTCTCAAGAGAGAATATATTCAGTTCCTCCAACCTTTCCTCTTAGCTGAGCTCCTCCATGCCTCTTATCACTTTGGTTGCCCTTCTCTATACGTTCTCCAGTTCCCCAATGTTCTTTTTGAGAATTGGTGCCCAAAACTGAACTGCATATTCCAGATGAGGTGTTACTAATGATTTGTACAGGGGTAATATGATATCTCTCTCTCTGGAGTCTATACCTCTTTTAATACAAGAGAGGATTTTGCTCGCTTTAGAAACCGCAGCTTGGCATTGCATGCCATTATTATGCTTGTGATCTACCAGAACTCCCAGATCCTTCTCCACCATTGATTCCCCCAGTTGTACCCACCCTAGTATGTATGATGCATGCATATTCTTAGCCCCCAAGTGCATAACCTTACATTTATCAACAATAAACCTCATTTGCCACATAGTTGCCCAATTAAACAGTGCATTGAGGTTGGCTTGTAAGTTGGAGACATCCTGTAAGGACGTTATTCCACTGCAAAGCTTGTTGTCATCTGCAAAGACTGAAATGGTATTTATAATCCCAGACTGTCACAGTCCAACCCACACACCATGCCCACAGCGACTAGCTAACCGAGGCACGCACGTGCGTCCGTGACTTGGGGTAAGAGGGAATCTAGGGGACTTAACTTTGAATATATAAAACTGGCCGTGATATACTTTCACAGCCCACACTACCTCTTGGCCACCACTGGAGGGAGGCTCCACTCCAATCCAGTCGGCCGACCACACCTTGGCAGACACGATTTTACATACAATCTGGTGCACTAACAGAAATAAAACTTTTACCAAGATTTATCCTGCGACTGGAGCAAGTCAGAGAAAGTCCGCGATCTGTCAGTCAAATAGAACGGGCTCCATACGAATCACAATGTCCATACCTCAAGTCCTCAATTTATGGGAATATGGACGTAGGCTGGATATGAGCCCTTGGCCAATCAACCCTGGGGGGTGTTCCCGTACCAGCCCAAAGGACGTTCTGGGTACTGAAATGCCCAAAGTTGATTGGACCAGGAATGGTTTGAATCATCAAGTCAGGGATTGAATTTCCAACACCAGCACATTAGTCCGATCGCGACCGTACCAATCACTGTTCAGCTGTCGCGATCCAGCGCCACATAACCATTTCCTGTATTTTTATGGCATTCTACATAGTCCACAAATACGGTTTTTACATGCAGATGTAGCCCACAGAGTGCCCAATCAGAAGGAAGTATTTTCATCACTCTGCAACTAATATTTTAGCTTTTATGAGAGATGAATCTATTCCTTTGATCTGTGATATACTTTAAAGCTCCCCAGACAGATCGGAGCCCCCCTGGTGTCATGAAGCCTAAACGTTTGTGTTCCTCTTTTAAACTTCAGGAAGGTGGCAAAGACTGATTATAGACAAATCTTATTGGCACCCAGGTGTCACTTCCAGCCTGGAAGCTGCTCTGTCTTTTCAGATGCTAATGTATGAGCACATGTCTCTGAATACCTATGACTGAATATTTCTTTAATGACAAGGAATTAAACTAATTCTAAAGTGTCATATTTTCTACAGGTCACATCTTAGCTACTCAAATCTTTATCTTTATGTCACATCTCAGCTATTCAAATCTTACATGTACGTTACACAGACCCTATATCATTTAAAAAAATATTATAAAGTAAGTAAACTGAACCTTGGGGTACACCACTGACAACCCTAGACCATTCGGAGTATGAATTATTAACCACTACTCTCTGAATACGATCTTTTAGCCAGTTTTCTATCCATTTACATACAGATTTTTCCAAGCCTGTAGACTTTACCTTACACATTAGCCATGTGGGAAACTGTGTTAAATGCTTTTGAAAAATCCAAGTATACAACGTCCACCACCACTCATCTGTCAAAGGTTTTGCTCACCTCCTCATAAAAAGAAATCAAATTTGTTTGACAACTTCTGTCTTTCCTGAATCCATGCTGTCTATTGCTTAAAATATTTTTTTCCAGCAAGAACTCATCTATGTGGTCTTTTATTAAACTCTCCAGTATCTTCCCAACTATAGAAGTTAAACTAACAGGTCTATAATTACTTGGTAAAGATTTTACCCCTTTTTAGACATTGGCACCACACTGGCCTTACGCCAATCCAGTGGTACTATGTCAGTCATTAAAGAGTCCCTAAAAATTAGAAACAATGGTTTGAAATGACAGCACTTAATGCTTTAAGGACCCGTGGGTGTATGCCATCTGGTCCAGGTGCTTTATTCACCTTTATTCTGTTTAAATATTTTTGGATCATATCAATTGTGAGCCAATGTGGATCATCTGGAGCTGTGTCAATACCATGCTCCATTATGTACAAGAACTACCCCATGCTCCTTTGTATACACAGAGCTGAAGAAGGTACCTAATAAATTTGCCTTCTCTTTGTTCCCACTCAACCATTCTAGATTATTTTGTAAAGGGCCTACATGCTAGGGCTGGACCTTTTTACTATAAAATATTTAAAGAATCTTGCGAGCCAAAAAACAAACGGTCACCCTAATATAACATCAAATGTATAACCTCTATATGGTAGGATCGCAAACATCTAACACATAACAACCAATGTGTGAAAAATTATGAATATAACCCTATTCTGTTGCGCTCCCAAAACACTCCAATATATATATATATATATGTATAATCTCTGATCTATATCCTGAAAACATATGCAAAAAAGTGGGAAATAAATTATGAAAAATACCTTAACCAAATAACATGTAAAATTGCCTAATTAATTTTAAAAAATATATCCGTGATTATACTAAAATAAAATCTGTGATTAAAAAGTGACCTAAATTAATATTACTTCACTTATAAGAAACGATATATACAAATATCTTAAATAAAAATAAATGAATTAATTGATATATCTGTGAAAACAGTGTCCCATACAAATAAAAGTGACTTTGTGCTTTAATTAATCTTCAATCCATAATTGCATGTAAATCCGTGACTGATTGTGAATCCTCCCATTAGTGCAGATGTACTCTCACCTCCTTATCTGCCTATAATTAGGCTATATGCGCTTTCGGTTCTCCTCCTATGGAACCTGCTTGATTAAGACTCTTTCTTTTAGAATAATGGATATCCGTTGTTACTGATATATGCTCTGGGATTGATCCCTTCTCCAGAGGATGCAACTCCTCTATACTCTCATCTCCATACGACTCTCCACATGGAAAAAAGATCTAAACATGGTGTTTTATCCTTTTTAAAGATTGGTTTTATTGACTCCAAGTATTGCACTCACATGTGTTGTATTCAAATATAAGCGTTCGAATCAAATCCCCCTGATGAAGCCACGTGACCAGTGGCGTAACGCGTAGGGGTGGGACTGCAACGTCACTCGGAGGGAGTCAGTTTGTTTGCCGGACCACGGGTGCATGCCTCTTACAGTCAGCGGAGGACTCGGTCTATGTTGCGGAACGCTTATATTTGAATACAACACATGTGAGTGCAATACTTGGAGTCAATAAAACCAATCTTTAAAAAGGATAAAACACCATGTTTAGATCTTTTTTCCATGTGGAGAGTCGTATGGAGATGAGAGTATAGAGGAGTTGCATCCTCTGGAGAAGGGATCAATCCCAGAGCATATATCAGTAACAACGGATATCCATTATTCTAAAAGAAAGAGTCTTAATCAAGCAGGTTCCATAGGAGGAGAACCGAAAGCGCATATAGCCTAATTATAGGCAGATAAGGAGGTGAGAGTACATCTGCACTAATGGGAGGATTCACAATCAGTCACGGATTTACATGCAATTATGGATTGAAGATTAATTAAAGCACAAAGTCACTTTTATTTGTATGGGACACTGTTTTCACAGATATATCAATTAATTCATTTATTTTTATTTAAGATATTTGTATATATCGTTTCTTATAAGTGAAGTAATATTAATTTAGGTCACTTTTTAATCACAGATTTTATTTTAGTATAATCACGGATATATTTTTTAAAATTAATTAGGCAATTTTACATGTTATTTGGTTAAGGTATTTTTCATAATTTATTTCCCACTTTTTTGCATATGTTTTCAGGATATAGATCAGAGATTATACATATATATATATATATTGGAGTGTTTTGGACCTTTTTACTGTTAATATATTTGAAGAATTTTTGGGGGTTGGTCCTGCTATCCTTTGCAATCTGTCATTCATTTTCAGATAACTTTTGCAATAGCGTTCCTTCTTTTTTTATATTTAATAAAAGCTCTTTTCTTATTATCTATAGTTTTTCTAACTTTGGCCGTAAGCCACATAGGTTTGATTTTTAGCCTTTTAAACTTGTTGCCCATGGGAATATATTTTACAGTGTGTTCACATACAGTCTTTTTGAAGAACTCCCATTTCTGTGTTGTGTTCATTGATGCCAATATTCCCTCCCAGTCTAAGTCTTGGAGAGCAGCTCTCAGCCTTGGAAAATTAGCTCTCTTAAAATTGAGCATTTTTATTTTTCCCGTATGTCCTTGCTGTTTACAGCTAACAACAAATGAAATCATATTATGGTCACTGCTACCCAGATGTTCTTTTATATGGACATTCGTAATAAGCTCTGCATGGTTTGAGATTACCAGGTCCAGCAGAGCATCATTCCTAGTAGGGGCCTCTATGAACTGTAAACATAAAATCCTGTAGTAGGCTTAAACATTTTTGCCCTTTAACTGTTCCTGCAGTAACATTACTCCAGTCAATTTCCGGGTAGTTAAAATCCCCCATTATTAGCACTGTCCCAGCCCTTGCAGTCCTTTCGATCTCTGCAAGGAGCTGAGCCTCCACCTCCTCATTAACACTGGGAGGCCTATAACAAACTCCAATGATTACCTTTGTAGTACGCACCCCCATGTGCAGTTCCACCCATAATACTTCAGCCAACCTCATCACACTCTCCATCAACTAGGTCCTCTTTCACACTCACTCTGAGATAATTTCTCACATAGAGAAAGACACCACCAACTTTCCTATTTACCCTGTCTCTTCGAAAGAGAACATAGCCAGGAATAGTAATGGCCCAGTCATGTGAAGAATAAAGCCAAGATTCAGCAATACCAATTAAATCATAGTTCTGTTCATGTTCACTGAGTTTAGGGGTAAATAAATAAGGTGATATACTTACCTTATACCTCGCATTGTAAGCCTTCGGCATCTTCTCCTAGACGTGCCTGGTTGTGAGCAGTCCCTTGTCATTCCTGTGTACAATGCAGGGAAGCGGCTCTGCATTGTACTTAGTTATGGCAACTTGCAACCTCTGGCTGACTTAAAGAAGATTGGTCTCAGATAGGGATTGGTTGCACAGAGCAAGGAAAACGTATATATTACATCTTATTTTGCTACCTGTACAGTTAATGAGCATTTAACTCTTGCCTTGTTGCGGGGGGCACTGCAAAGGTGTTTTTTAATTCCCAGAATTGGGCTTTAAAATTATACAAGGCCAACTTTTATTATTATTTGGAAAGACTAGTATAAAGTTAAAGCCCCTGCCATTTTTTTTCTCTGTGAAATTGCACTCTACTTAATATCCTGGAGATGCAAGACAACCTGAACAGAAATCCCTTCTTAGACAGCTGTTACAAGAACAGATGTCCTCTTTGGAAGATTTACCCCCTTCTGCTGTTCTGGTGGCAATTACAAATTTTGGATTTTCTATCCCACTTTCTTTCCTGGTAACAGCAGTCACCAAGATAAATAAAGAGAGTGAATCTCCCCATTGGATACACAGACAGCAATACAAGCCTGCATGTCCTAATCCTGCCCTTCTTTATCCAAAGAAAACATTCTGGGTATGCAAACCATATAATGTAACATCTAATTACTGAAAGGGTGGAACTGTTCTCTCTCTACTGCAATATGAGACTGAAGCATTCTGCTTGGATCAATCCTATTTTCTGGTAGTGGATACAGTAGAAAAAACAAAAATCCCCTGCGCTTAAGAGTGGTGTACTGATGATGAATAAGATGTCAGGTCCTTAGCACATCAAATGCCAGCACAGGCTTTGCTGCCCTCCAAGGGTCTGGGAACCCAGGAGAAACACTGTAAAATAAGGGAAGAAGGGTGCATGTGCAACATCTAGGACTGGCTCTGAGAAAGAGGGGAGCGCCCTTCCAAATGCTTCAGCCATCTGGAGGTTCCTCCCGCAGTTTGGGAGTTGACTTGATGACCAGGTCGCTTTACACTTTGATAAGCTTTTGTTACCACAGTTGTTTGTATTCATCCTTGTATTAATAAAGTTATTTCCCAAGTAATGCACTAGGCTGGTGCGCCCTTCTTCCCTTATTTTGCAAGTAATGGATACCTGGAGCATGACAAACTTTGAGTTTGCCATGTGAAATGCTTGGATTGGACTTAAAGCAGAACTAAACCTTCCTATTCTTTTCAGCAAAGGAAGCTGCCATCTTAGCCTCTGTTTGATCTGCAACTGCCATGGTGTTGCGCATGTTATCAGTTATAACATCAGCTCATGATGGCTTGACAGTTTGGTTGACAGCACAAGCAAAGCTGGCAGAAAGCATGTAACTGCTTTTTGAACCCATAAATCATTGGGTTTAGTTCCGTTTTATTACAAAGCAAATATTATGCAATTGTCAGAAATCATTGATACATTGTATTTTAGGAATTACACAAGTCAGAGAAGAAAAGCAATATTGTGCAGCACAGTAGAGTTATGAAACACTATTGCTTTTTTCATATAGGATAGATAGATAGATAGATAGATAGATAGATAGATAGATAGATAGATAGATAGAAACAGAGTAGCTATCTAGTAGTTGGACAAACAGGGACACAGTGCTTTTGTTTGCAAATTACTTTTTGGATCTCACTTTCAAATTGTCCTGGTATTGTTTTCTCAAGAGACCTTAGAAGCCTTACAATGATTTTGCTCTAGGAGTCTAATATTTTTTCAATTAGGTATCTGATAAACTTTGTAAAATATAGCAATTTAATTATAAAGATTTGCTTATTAGCTTATTTATTCACTAAAAGATGTGCTGTTAAGTGAAGTGAAAAGTAGACTGAAAAAAATGGGAGTATCAAAAAAAACAAGAGAAGGTTAAGAAGAAGAAAATAAATGGGCTATACTGTCGAGAATAATATTTCCCTGAAAACTAATGGCAATATCAACCATTAGAAAAAGGCTTAATACCACAGAGATAGGAAACAGAAACAGTCAAATGTGTCCATAAAGGTTTAGTTTAAAAGACAAACAGAAAACTGTACTCAGTGTATCCAAAGAACACAATACAGTTTTAAAACTATTAATCAGAAAAACCCAAATGGTTTCCAGGAAGAAATTAATTTTGCTTGGAAATTGACCGTACTGTATTTTTGTAGCTTTCAAAGACAATGATAAATAGAAAGCAAAATGTGTGACCTTGGCTGGCAGTAGCTCATACCCAGAAGAGTTCTTGGAAGAAATTCTTTCTGCTTGTACTGGTGCACCATGGTTTCTGTATGTTCTAGTAATATAGTACCATAAAAAGCACATAACATTAAAAATCTATTGAAAAATATTTGTCTGTGAAAAACAGAAAAATAATCTTTACTGCAGACAGGCATGTTAATCTTTTCAGAATTACACTTTTAGCGACAACCTAAGGGCACAGTCACTATTCCAGATAATTTTACATTAGTTAATTATCTACATACTGACAATTTTTTGTACTCTAGAGGAACCTAACCCTGATGTTGTTATTTTTATGACTCTATTGTATATTCTTATCAGACATCACTAACCTGATCAGTCACTGTTTTTGGTAGAAATGATATTTCTACATGGCAAATAATTTACTAGCAGGTGTAGTAGAGTAATAGAAATCCAACAGACCCAACAGTCATGACATGCATGCTGCTGATTCTGTGTAATTGAATCACTAATTGAAAGGGGCATGTTCAAAATAATAGCAGTGTGGAGTTCTATTAGTGAGGTCATTCATTCTTTGAAAAACAGGTGGCAATTATTGCCCTTATTTAAGGAAGGAAGGCAGCAAATGTTGTACATGCTGGTTACAGTGCATTTCTCTCTGAAATTCTGAGGAAAATGGGTCGTTCCAGACATTGTTCAGAAGAACAGCGTACCTTGATTAAAAAGTTGATTGGAGAGGGGAAAACATATAAAGAAGTGCAGAAAATGATAGGCTGCTCAGCTAAAATTATCGCAAATGCTTTAAAATGGCAACCAAAACCTGATAGACGTGGAAGAAAGCGAAAAACTACCATTCGAATGGATAGAAGAATAGCCAAAATGGCAAGGACTCAGCCAACATCAGCTCCAGGAAGATCAAAGAAGGTCTAAAGTTACCTGTGAGTACTGTTACAATTAGAAGACGCCTATGTGAAGCCAAGCTATCTGCAAGAAGCCCCCGCAAAGTCCCACTGTTGAAAAAAAGACATGTGCTGAAGAGGTTACAATTTGCCAAAGAACACATTGACTGGCCTAAAGAGAAATGGCGCAACATTTTGTGGACTGATGAAAGTAAGATTGTTCTTTTTGGGTCTAGTGGCCGGAGACAGTTTGTCAGACGACCCCCAAACACTGAATTCAAGCCACAGTACACTGCGAAGACAGTGAAGCATGGTTGAGCAAGCATCATGATATGGGGATGTTTCTCATACTACGGTGTTGGGTCTATTTATCGCATACCAGGGATCATGGATCAGTTTGAATACATCAGAATACTTGAAGAGGTCATGCTGCCTTATGCTGAAGAGGAAATTCCTTTGAAATGGGTGTTCCAACAAGACAACGACCCCAAACACACCAGTAAACGTGCAACATCTTGTTTCCAGACCAACAAGATTGACGTTATGGATTAGCCAGCCCAATCCCTGGATCTTAATCCAATAGAAAACTTGTGGGGTGACATAAAAAATGCAGTTTCTGAGGCAAAACCAAGAAATAGAGAAGAACTGTGGAATGTAGTCCAATCATCCTGGGCAGGAATACCTGTTCACAGGTGCCAGAAGTTGGTTGACTCCATGCAACACAGATGTACTGCAGTTCTCAGAAACAGTGCTTATACAACCAAATATTAATGAAGTGATTCAAAGGAAAGCAAAATCTTCAAACATTTTTCAGTTTATATAGTGAATGTTTGAGTTTGTAAAGAAGAATACAAACACTGCTATTTTTTTAAAACAATAAAACATTAATGAGCGCTTGGAAATGAATAGTAAGCAGCTGGCATAAAGGTACAAACCCAAACCTTCACAATATAGATAATTTTTTTTGAACAGTCTAATATTCACTTTTCTTCAATTTTTTTTAGAGGAACAACACAAATTTGATATATTATTCTTCATGTTTTGATTTGGAATAGAATGTGTAGTGTTCCCAATGCATTTATGTGTATGGAAATAAAAGCTATGAGAAGGATTTTGAGCTTTATTCACTTTTTTCAACACACTGCTATTATTTTGAACACAACTGTACATATCAAAATGTTCCCTAAAGCCCAACTCTGGGACATGAGAAAATCCTCCCTTGCAATGAAGCTTTGTCTGCACTGCCAAGGTTAGTGTTTTTTTTTTTAGACTAAGGAAGCGGAGAAGCACTTTTACTTACCTGATCTTCTGCTTGCCTGGCAGATGACACCCCCTATGAGTGTAGATGGTAGACAGTCCCACGGTGTCATCACATCCATAGCAGGGCTAATCACATGTAAAAAAATCTAACAGACTGGTTGCACCCAAGTCGATCCATCGATCAACTTGGGTACAACCAGCCTGCCCACAGATGGATCAGATCTTGGCTGGTCCCTGCTATCTGGCCATGTTTCAATCCATCTATGACCAGCTTTAGGGAAGCTTTAGGATTTTATTTTGTTCTTACTACACAACGCTCAACAACAAATACTACTGCCTCTGGGCCTGAGAGCTACCATGTTTAAGGAATATAAATTTAAAGGATAAGTTCACCTTTGGGAACATGTATAAGGTGAAGAGCTGACAACTCGTTCTCCTGTTCTCCTTATAAAAGTACTTTATTCATAAAGGGTACAGTGTGCAAGTTACAGCAGCTTATGAATTTTGGTAAAAAACCTTATTTGTAGCCTTGGCTTGGCTATGAATAAAGCTATTTACACAAACGCGTAAGCTGCTGTAACGTGCACACTTTACCATTTATGAATAAAGTACTTTTTTTGGGAGAATGAGTTGCCGACTCTTCACCTTATACTTTTGTTGCCTAACCGCTTAGTAACTGTGCTATAGCTGAACGACAGCTACAGCATGGTTACCAAGTTCTGGGAGGGTGTCATATGACGTCCTCCCAGAACATGCCCTCCCACGTGCCCCCAGGTGCGCAAACCCAGCGGTCTTCATGATCGCTCTGTCTGTAGGACACAGCTGACCACGTGATGAAGTAAAAGACCAATCACTGCAGCCTTTTACCATGTGATCAGCTGTATCCAATGATGCTGTCACAGCGTGAGGAAAGCACTGCCAATAACCAGCAGCTGTCACAGAGGAGATTGGCACTAATCATCAGGGCACTGATGATCAGTGCTTTTATCAGTGCCTTGCAGTGCCACCCACCAGTGTCCAGCAGTGCCTCCCACCAGTGCCCATCTGTGTCTTCCACTAGTGTCTCCCACCACTGCCCATCAGTGTCTCCCACCAGTGCCACCCATGAGTGCCCCCCAGCAGTGCCCCCCAGCAGTGCCACCCATGAGTGCTGCCCATCAGTGCCGCCCATGAGTGCCATCAGTCAGTGCTGCCAGTCATGACCACCCGTCAGTGTCGCCCATCAGTACCACCTATCAATGACCATCATTGCAGCATCATCAGTGGCTCCTCATCAATGCCCATCAGTGCCACCTCATCAGTGCAGCCTATCAGTGCCCATCAGTGCTGCCTATCCGTGCCACCTCATCAGTGCCCATCAGTGCTGCCTATCAGTGCAGCCTCATCAACGCACATCAGTGAAGGAGAACAACTACCCGTTTGCAACATTTTATAATAGAAACAAAGAAAGACTTGTTTTTCAAATTTTTTGTTTATAGCGCAAAAAAAAAAAACCACCCAGTGGTGATTAAATACTACCAAAACAAAGCTCTATTGTGTGAAAAATAGGATAAAAATTTCATATGGTTACAATGTTGCATGACCACGCAACTGACATTCAAAGTGTGACAGCGCTGAAAACTGAAAATTGGCCTGGGCACGAAGGGGGTATAAGTGCCCAGTAGGCAACTGGATAAAGTGCAAGGAAAACACTGTAAGGTTTGGAGCACCATTGCTCTACCTCCAGGGGAAATCAACCAAGGCATACATTTTTGTTTCTAGCTACACTGACAAGTCAGAAGGAGTCTTGAATCAGCAGATCGTGGGTGCAATGCTTTCTAGGCTCCTAGTAAAAAAATTACCAAAGCACATTTTTTTATCTGCAAAAAGATGAAAATCTATTATAAGAGGTGAAGTTGTTCTTTAAGAAACAGATTTACTGTAATGTGCACTGTATTTGCTAGCATTGTGTAAAAATCCATGTGACAAAGGTGTTGGCAGAACAAACCACACATGGAGATCAAGAGTGGTTCAGGACCCTTGGCCCAGGAGTTATTTATTAAAAGGGTTCAACAGAGAATTTACTGCAATTGTACCTAAAGGTTAAGCCCACAGGGGGCACAGTAAAAAAACAAGGTAACTAGGGTAATATTGAGGGAGGTGTAGGACAACATGTTGGTATATGGAAATATGGTACAGCCGAACAGTTAAATCCAGTGGTAGCATTTCAGGGTCAGGGAAATCAGAAAGGATCACAGGGCCAGAATATGGATGATTCAGCAGGGACACCAAGGCAGCAATAGGGTACAGCAGGGACAGTCCAGCAGAATCACAGTGGCAACAATATAGTGCAGAGGGGGCAGTCCAGCAGTAGAATAAGAGAGGCAACAATGATACAGCAGGGATAGTCTAGCACAGGGGTGGGCAACTGTGGCCCTTCAGCTGTTGTAGAAGTCCCATGAGGCATTGCAAAACTGACAGTTACAAGCATGACTCCCAAAGGCAGAGGCATGATGGGACTTGTAGTTCAACAGCTGGAGGGCCACAGTTGCCCACCCCTGGTCTAGCAGAATCACAGTATTGATAATATGACACAACATGGGGTTACTGCACCAGTCACACTGGAAGCTTTAGTTGGTCTTGGGAATGCTATCTCCATCAGCTGGGTCCTCGCAGGACAGCTGCGTAGAGGGTAAAAGAGGTACAGATGAAGTGTTTCCTTGGTCCAAAGTGAGAAGCCTAGCCACAGCCTTGGGTTTACACAGGCCGCAGGCAGGGGCGGACTGACCATTTGGAAACTCGGGCACTGCCCAAGGTCCCTGGGTCAGTAGGGGGCCCCATGAGATGCCCCTAGTACCTTTTTCATAGGCTTTTTTGAGTTTGGGCAAGAACACAGGGGCCCCATGATCCCCTATTGCCCAGGGGCCCCATGAGTTGTCAGTCCGCCCCTGGTCACAGGCAATAAAGGGTCCACAGAGAGGGAAAGGGAAGGGAGGGAGGTAAGTCACTCACTACTGGTCCCTGTTTTGGTATTTAAATCTGAGCCTGGGCATGATCCCAAAGTCAGGCAGCCAATGCTGGAGCATAGACATTGTCTTGGGCAGGCACTGCTGAGTGCAACGTCATGTCATACCTGTAGAGACCGAGCGGCACAAGGGGAAAAGGTCTGCAGTATGCATGTGGTAATTTTAGGTGCAAGTTGCACTAGGTAGTCAGACTGCCCATCCTGCTTGTTGGTGGTGTGGTTTGGCTTGAGCTAAATGCAGGACATTGGGGTGGAACAGGGTGGTGCTGTGACTGGTTTCCCAGCACACAAGTGGTATAGAGAATTGCGATTTGTGTGGAGAGCAGAGACAGAATGCTGTGATAACTTAAATGTGAAGAATCCCAGTAGTGGTAGTTTTGACAGTTCAACCCTTATATAGATCTTTATCCTAAAGGATTTCAAATTAGGCAATCATTTTACAGCTAGCAATATGGTTCATTTGCAGCCATAGTTCTGGGGATAATTAGCTACTAAGCAGTCTTTAGATCTTTTTCTCCTAAATGTTTATATAGGAAATTAGCTCCATACTGTCTAAATAATCATTCCTGTTGATGCTGCTTGACCAAAGGAAAGAATCAAGAAGAATGTTTTATCTACAAAGAATAAAAACACTAGCTTTGCATAGCGTTTGATCTGAAATTGTAATAGCAGTGACAAGGACTGCTCATTTATTGGCCTTGCTAATTAAGATTAATGTTTAGTTATAATATCTGCATATATTTTATGATTGGGAAAGGGGGAGTAGGATCATACAAAGTCTTAATTACTTTATAGAGAAAATGCTTCGAAGGGTCCTTTGGAAGGGCATACTACTGTAAAAACAATAGAATCTTCTCTGCAAAACATATTTCACTTTCTTAAGATGCAAACAGACAGCAATAATAGATTGGTTAGTTTAATCAGAACCTTTCCATTTTCAGCAGAAACTTTAGATTTTGTTTTTCACTGAAATCATTCTGCAAAGCATAAATTAAATCTAGGTATGTCTGTAGTGTATAGTATAGTGTCGTATGTACATTTATAAGAGTTTACATCTTATCATGAGAACTGGGGGCTTAAAAGATCATGCAGCAGTTGGATAATTTCCAAATAACTGACTAGCAATACTTGTATATGTCCATAAAAATCCAGTTTTCTGTGATTCAAACAGTTTGTAAGACCTTTATTGTGGCTGTAACAAAACAAGTGAAATTGGAAGTCAGTCCACCAGAAAAAGATTCAGAAGAAACTGTTATGGTATGTTAAAAATCTTCACTTAAAGTAAATTGGAAATTACCATACAAAAAACTAGACCACATGATCCTGCTGGTCTGTTAGTTGAAAATATGTAGAGTAAGAGGAGACATTGCAGCAGAAACTTAAGCAGGTGATATGTGATGTAGTTGTGTGTCAGTGGAAGAAGATGCGCATTGTATGACATATGGGGCTATTATACTGTCAATAACTCTCTGAGCATAGGAAAGTGGTGGAGGGATGCTCATTTCCCTGGTAGGTTCTACCTCCAGTGCAAACTTGCTAACCCTGATCAGTTTTTGCAGTGCCATCACTACAGCCCAAAAACAAAATCTGAGCCAGGATTTCATGCCTGATATATCAACAATAATGACTGCAGAACAGTAAGGTAAAAAGTAAGACACATTGATTAAGGGTATGGATTGCTACAGAAGAACATACATTTGGTTTGACTTCAACTGTTAAATTTCAAAAGGTATTGGATGTGATGTCACACAGAAATTCCTACTGTTTCAACTGGTTATACCTACCCATCCAGGGAACAGATTAAATAAACAGCAACCATATAGCTATAAAACAGACATTTACAAGCCTGTAGTTAATTCTTGTTCTTGCCAAATAAAAGGTAGTGAACTCAAAAAACAGCAAACTTCCATGAGTACTTATATGCTAGCCAATCTCTAGTGTCTGAAAGATTCTAAAAACAAGGATTGTAAAGGCAATCAGTGGTTAGTCACATTCAACTGGAATTGTTCTGTAATGCTGAAGATGCTTCACATCTAAACCTCTCAGCAAATGGAAGGCCCAACATAGGAGGGTAAACTAAGCATTTTTTCTACACCTTAAGGAGAGCGAGGTGAACATTTTGGGCAGAGAGGACAACTGGTTCACAAGAGATGTGAAAAAGGCAATCTTATATGGAAGATTTTTTTTTCATTGAAGACAGTTGAATTATGCCTATACAACTAGCCACCCTATTAGGCCTATGGGCAGTATTGGTCCATTCTTTAACCCAGTGTGTTTTATCACTCTACTTTCTTCTTTCCAATCCTGACTATATTTTAAAAGGATATGCTCCATATTTTGCAATGACCTGTTCAAACTCTAATGCTTTCAATACACATTCAGCTTGGGCTATTTTTTTCATTGATGGTTTGCAACAAGATATTCCGACAATCTCATTCTTACCTAAGTCTAAGAAAAATTTTGGGTTCAGGTGAATGGCAACCACTCACATAAATCTGTGGATAATAGAAGCAATTGTTCAAGAGCAAATGCAGCTCTTAATTTGTTCTGTACCTAAGCTGTGGCCCATAAATGCACCTATTATCAGAAAAGAAACTGCAGAAGGGATGAGCAAGAGTTCCCTTTTGCTCAGTTACCCTGTTAGGCTATAACCCCATACATTGGTATTTAATATTTAAAAGCATTCTCAATCACTTATTTCTACAATGTCCTAGTTCAATGAAAACAGAGCATCTGTCTTGTATTTTTGGCTATTTGATGCATGAAAGAGCATGAAACACTCAGTGAAAGATAATGAATTGCAGGTCCTCCTGGCACATCAGTGTGTTTCATTGTCCAATTCTGTCTGCATTTATTTGACTTGTTTTGAAGACTTTTATCTGTGTGATGTTCCACAGTAATCATTAGCCCCATACAGCTTTAATGAAAATACCTTTGTTTAGAATGTGTTTTCAGATACAAAGCCAACTCATAACCTGAATGCAGTTGCTATATACTGCCAACACTGCTTCTTTGAGGTATCTCCACAAAGGCACTGTCAGAACAAAATCACAAATCACGCAAGCACAAGGAGGTCAAGGGCTACAGGTTAAGTACTATTATGTCAAAGGATATCATGAACTAAAGATTTGTTCTGTGTCTTTAAAGCTAAAGAAATTCTTTGACTTCTGCTCTCTTGTTAATATGTCGCTGGCCTGACTCCTCGTACAGTTGTGGCCAAAATTATTCAACCCCCACTGAAATTGAGTGTTTTGGCCAGTTTGACATTGCTTTTGATCATTCAGTCATCTTGCTTACATTTACATTAAAGAGGCACTTGTAGGTCAGACAAATATAACATAACAGTTATAATGAAATAACCACAAATGTCTTTTCTGTGCTCACAGCATTATCAGTTTTATTCAACCCCCAAGTGACATTCAATCTTAGTACTTAGTACAGCATCCTTTTACAGTTATAACAGCTTTTAAACGTGAAGCATAGCTTGACACAAGTGTCTTGCAGCGATCTACGGGTATCTTCGCCCATTCTTCATGGGCAAAGGCCTCCAGTTCAGTCACATTCTTAGGCTTGCGCACTGCAACTGCTTTCTTTAAGTCCCACCAGAGGTTCTCAATCGGATTTAAGTCTGGTGACTGCGATGGCCACTCCAAAATGTTCCAGCCTTTCCTCTGCAACCATGCTCTAGTGGACTTGGAGGTATGCTTGGGATCATTGTCCTGTTGAAAGGTCCAACGTCTCCCAAGCCTCAGGTGTGTGACGGACTGCATCACGTTTCCATCCAATATCTCCTGGTACTGAAGAGAATTCATGGTACCTTGCACACGCTGAAGCTTCCCTGTACCTGCAGAAGCAAAACAGCCCCAAAGCATGATTGACCCTCCACCATGCTTCACAGTAGGCAAGGTGTTCTTTTCATCATAGGCCTTGTTCTTCCTCCTCCAAACATAGCGTTGATCCATGGGCCCAAACAGTTCTAATTTTGTTTCATCAGTCCACAGAACACTATCCCACAACTTTTGTGGTTTGTCCACATGGCTTTTGGCATACTGCAGTCGACTCTTCTTATTCTTTGGAGACAGCAAGGGGGTACGCCTGGGAGTTCTGGCACGGAGGCCTTCATTACGCAGTGTGCGTCTTATTGTCTGGGCTGAAACTTCTGTACCCACATCTGACAAATCTTTTCTCAGTTCCTCAGCAGTCACACGGGGACTTCTCTCCACTCTACGCTTCAGGTAGCGCACAGCAGTCGAAGTCAGCATCTTCTTTCTGCCACGACCAGGTAGCGTTTCAACAGTGCCCTTTGCCTTGAATTTGCGAATGATGCTTCCTAAGGTGTCTCTTGGTATGTTTAACATCTTTGCAATCTTCTTATAGCCATTGCCCTTCCTGTGAAGAGAAATCACCTCTTCTCTTGTCTTCCTGGACCATTCTCTTGCCTTCACCATGTTTGTAACCACACCAGTAAATGTCTAGAAGGAGCTGAGTATCACAGTCATTTTAAAGCTGCCTAATTGGTGCTTATTATGCTTGATTGCTGCTCGGTGACATCCACAGGTGTTTTCAATACCTGATGGAAAGCACCTGTATGAACCTCTGTTCTTCAGAGTGGTAGTCTTTAAGGGGTTGAATAATTGTGGCAATGAAGAAACCACATAAGAACCATTTACTACTGTATTACATAAACAATTGATGTCATTTTAGTTGCATTTGGGTAGTTACAACGTCCTTGTAGGATTTGATTCTGAATACAATTCCAAATGTACACTATAGTCCCTAAACCCCTTTACAGCATTGGGGGTTGAATAATTTTGGCCACAACTGTACATCATGACTGTAAGAAGCAGCACAGACTCTTCTAGGACATCTGACAAGCATTTGTGCTATTGCTCAGCAGATAGTAGTTGAGTTTATAATGTTTAGCAAGCAGAGGTGCCAAAGACAGATTGGAGACCTGATGCATAATATTAAAAACAGCTGAATCACTGTGATTCTGAACTCATGTTATCATGTAAAGCAAGCAGCCAACTTTAGGCAATGGACTTGGAAACTGTCCCTAGAAGATTTTTCCTACCATGTGATGAGGTCAAGAAAAAAACACCTGGTTTATACTGAGATATGGGAAATGTCTGAATGCTGTGGATTGGTGTAACAGTCAGATATAAATGCTACTGCTATCTATCACATTATAAAATATATTTGATGAGCTTTGACAATTCCAATACAAAATGTAATAAAGTGATCAATTAGACTATCCTTTCTCAACTACGGTTATGTTGAACCTTAACGTTCTTCAAGAGGTTGTCAGGGGCTCCTGGCAACAATTTCTGTCTTTCAATAACTAAGAAATCAATAATGTTTACCTGTTTGTAAAGGGAAGTCTTCTCACTTTACAACAGTGTTGTAAGGGGTCCCTCTTCCACTGACCAATAATATATGGGACCATTACACCTACCACTGAATGCATTTGTCCATTGACCACCAATGTAAGGGGCATTTCTCCACTCAACACCAATATAGGGGAGGGGGGCACTATAATTTTTGTCTTTGCTTTTTTTTTCTGGCCATTAATATTATTTGTTTAATTTCATGATTAATACTGAAAAGAAATTTGTCATATAGAGTGGGAAAGCTTCATTTTTTATTTAACTTATCATTATATATCCAACTTAATGATCCCACTACTGTATCATGAAATGCAATAATTTAGCAGGAGTTCCCTGAAACATGAAAATGTTTTCTCTGTTAAGAAGTTTGAGAAAGGGGTCTTCCAAGTTCAGTAACACAGTTGGAAACCTCTTCAGCAGACACTGCCACGGTTTGATAGGGTTTCTCAATTTCTTTCTGAAAATAAAACTCCATTTAAAACAAAGTATCTAAAGCAAACATGTATTGTTTTCATTTTGGATTGAGTAGGTGATGGTTAAAACCCTAGTTAGGATTTTTTTTGGCCAGTCATTTCATTCAAGAGATTTATCTTCACTTTCTGTCCAGTGGACACAACAGGAAATGGGAGGAAATCTCTCCAAAGTGAGCTAAATCCCAGATGTTTCCACTGTATGGTTTTCTTCTCTATTCCTGTTTTGGGGACAACTATATAGTTTGAATGTTCTCTCAGTTTCTGGACCAATGGATAGGGTGAATCACCCTAACCCAAGGTTTCTCAACTAGGGTTCTGGGGAATCCTGGATCTCCAGGAGATCCCCCTTGATACATGTGTGTATCAGTCTTTTGTTTCTAGCAAGAAACATGTGAGTATATTTAAGAAAGACTAATTAAATTAAAGCCGGCAACTGCATATACAAAATACAGTTCTCAATCTCTGTTTTATACTGACTTCTTCATGTTCAAATATGGGAAGTTAAAAGCAATGTTGATTCACTTTGAAAACAGAATTTCCACAATTTGCTGCCAACAAGATACAAAACAAAGTTATTTAGCTTATGTTTCTACTTTGTAATGATAAACTCCACTATGAACTTGTAGGTGGCTTGCAATTTGCTTGATATAACCAAAGTGGTATGTGCAGGATATCAAATAGGTATCAGTGACAAATTGAGCTATGTCTAGAACTAGCACATTAGACAAAATACAAGCTGTGTGCTTTTCATTATCTACACTTAGTGGGAGATTTCTTGGGAACTGCAATGACCACAGAACACTTTCCTGTATGAAAAATATCTGAATTTCACTAGGCCTATTGATTGAAGTTACAGGGAAATACATCTTGAATTCAATGAGCTTAAATGTAAATAAAAAACATAAATCAAGCGTTTTGTAAAAAAACCCCAAATGTTCTCAAGGTCTTGTTAAAAAGCAAAGCTTTGAGCAAATAGTAAAAATACCCTTTAACCAGTCAGGTAATTGATTCCTTAAGAATAATTAAATTAATTTTAATCTCTAAAACAAGTACCTAAATTGGCCTTCTTCGTGACCTTTACATAATTCCAACCACAGCGGAATGTAGAATGGAAGCAGGAGGGTCAGCACCCTGACACAGCCAGGTATCTATGGTTTTGCACGGTGCTGTCAGTCTAACACTGTAAACATGCCGACAGGATGATTGAGCCCCATCATTGGCCACCCATCAGCAGGCTAAAGAGGGGAGGTCATTAGAGGAGCAGAACATATTCATATAAGTACCATTATCAAGGGAAGTGTATTACAAGGTAGGGGAGTATTGAATTATGCATACAGAGACTGCACATATTTGTTGGTTATTGTGTACTGTGCATGGCTGCATCTCTTCTCCCCTCTCTTACTCTTCGTACAGCACTCCTCGAGCAGCAGCAGGAGCCATTGGCTGCTGCTAATCAAATGCAGTGAGGAGGAGGGGAGGGGGGGGCTAAGGGCTACGTCCGGCTGTGTAAGTCTACAAAGCTTGCAATGGGGATACACAAAGAAGAGGAGAAGCCAATAGGAGGATCAGGGCTGCTCTGTGCAATACCACTGCACAGAGCAGGTGAGTACAACATGTTTATGCTTTTTAGTTACAAAAAATCTTTTGACTTTAGTAACACTTTAGGTGTATTAATTAAAATGTATGTATAGCCAACACTGTTTTTGTTTTGGATAGACAAGCAATGCGTTAAAACTACTGTGGATTTAGTTTTGGTGTCTGTGTCCCATTGAGGAAATTTCTGTTTATTCCTGTTCTTGTGATGCATGGAATAAAAAAACTCTATAGAATTAAGAAAATTTCCCTCTTAGTCAGCTGTCAGAACAGGTGTCCCTAATGGAAGATTTCTCCTCACCTTCTGTTTTGATGACAATTGTAAAATTTTGGACTATGGTCACCAGGACAAATAGAGGGATGAAACTCCCCTGGACTTAGAGAACAACAAAAACTTGTCAGAGGTTTCAACCCTTCCCTGCTCAATCCAAAACTGAAAAATGGCAATAAAGACACTTTAATTTAAGGCCAACCAAAGAGCAATGGCATGCAATAAAATAATGACAGCTAGACAGATTTTAAAGGATAATTTCATTTTTAAAAAAAAGTGCACTAACCTGTTTTCCCCTGACCTAACCTCACCCATCACCCATGGGGCAGCACTGTGGCTAAATGGTTAGCACTTCCACGTGGCAGTACTAGGGTCGTTGGTTCGAATCCCAGCCACGGCACCACCTGCCTGGAGTTTGCATGTTCTCCCTGTGCCTGTGTGGGTTTCCTCCAGGTACTTCAGTTTCCTCCCAAACTCCAAGGACATGCTGGTAGGTTAATTGGTTCCTGTCTAAATTGGCCCTAATATATGTATGTATGAATGTAAGTTATGGACCTTAGATTGTACACCCCTTGAGGGTTAGGGACTGATGTGAATGTACAATATATATGTGTGTAAAGCGCTGCGTAAATTGACGGCGCTATATAAGTACCTGAAAATAAATAAAATAAATCTTACCCCTCCACAGATGTATACTTCCCTTGATTTGGCAGCCACAGTTTCGCTATTCACTGTTTTTGCCTAACCTACACATTACAGCCCCATAAGCTTCTTTGGGACTATCCCCTTTATCTCAAGCCTCAGGAGCCCTGTAAAAGTCTATAGGGTTGTGCTGAAATACAGTGTTTTGTGCAACAACTACATCAGTAATCAATAGTGATATATTCTTCAACCAGTAGATGGCAGTATTTATACGTTTGTAGCTGCATTTATGGTATACTCTATGTCTTTTTGCTGAATAAAGTTTCCTGTTTCCTTGTTGCAGTGAAGCAGAAAAGCACATGTGGACTCTGCACTGTCTGTTCTGTAGGGCTATATACAGAATTTCTAACAGGCTGTAATACACTTATTCTGTAAGTTTAGAGCAGTCAAAACAATATGAAATCTTTCGTTAAATTGCCATTAAATGGGTGAATGATGCCTACACATCATTCATAAATATACAATTAGGCAGTGGCTGGCTATAATGAATGAGTTTGTGAATGTATTCATTGTTATTAGTGGTGGTAATAGTAGCTGTAGATACCAAGCAAAAAATACTCAGTTACAAAAATAATTGACAAAAAACATAATTTTAAAGGTGTTTTTCCTTTGAATCATAAAGTGGAAAGCTCCTCCAATTTCCTTCATTGTGTGGACTGGCAGGAGTCTCTAAACATGGAAACCTGCCTAATCAGCCAGCTAAACACTATAACTGGGTTTCTGTGTTGGAACTGGACTGCACTTAAAATGCCAAACAGCTCTAAGAACTACAACAGCCTGGAGCTGCTTTTTAAAGGTTGTGAAACAAATAATGGTTAGTTCTGAGCAGAAAACTATGACCAGTCCACCTGGTTTTCCATTTTCTTAATGACAATTTGAAACCCCCTGCAAAACAGATGCTTGACAAATTGAAATATATATACACAAATCTAGTCAATAGGAGCATTAAAGCGGAGCACAACCCAAAAGAGGAAGTTCCACTTTAAGTACTGGTTCCCAGCTCCCCGTGAGGAATTTACACCTTTAGGGAGCGGGGGGGGGGGGGGGGGACCCCATTTTGACAGGTACCTGCTCTCACTGTGACTGCCTAGGTCAGGGCTTCTCGATTAGGGTTCCTCCAGAGGTTGCTAGGGATTCCTTGAGCAATTAGCAATATGTAAGTTCGCCCTGACACCATTGACACCTTTTTAGCAATTTGTAAGGGGGTAATTCTTCCCAATAACCACAAGTATAAGGAGCATTCTTACCTCTGACTATCACACTAATGTATCGTGAATTGTAGATATAGTCATTTTTAGCAGGGGTTCCCTGAGACCAGAAAGTTATGTCAAAGGTTCCTCTGTGTTGAAAAAGTTGAGAAAGGCTGGCCTAGGCAATTGGAAGCAGAAGTTGTCCTCCCTTCCTCTTCGTAGTCTTCTGGAACATGTGAAGGTCCCAGAAGACTATGAAACAATTTAGAAGGTGCTACTCATGCATGCGCAGTGGGCACCTGGTTGTGAAGCTGCAAGCTGTAACAAGCCGAGTGCCCACACCTAGGATGCCGGCACCTGGGAGCAAGAACGGTCGGTGAAACCAGCTGCAGTAAGTACACTGCTGGATCGTGGGACAGGTGAGTGGATGTATTTTAAAAGTCAGCAACTACAGTTTTTGTACCTGCTGACTTATTTTTTTAGGTTTGACTGGAGTTCTGCTTTAAGTACTTTTTAGTGACAGTACATTAAAAAGTCATCCCCTCCAGTCACCCACTGCCTTTTATAAATCCAATGCTAAGATTTGCCAAGATTTGCAGGACTATGGGGTTGATTTACTAAATGCAAATAGTGAATGAAATAAAGGTCTGCTAACTTATATAATTTAATCATGTGAAAGCAAAAACAATTTTCAAAATTTTCCTTTCACATGATTGGGTATTGCAAAATTAAATTTCAACGCATTCCATAAGCTCCATAAAGAATTCCCTTGCAAAGTGAACATTTAATTTCCCTTTAGTAAATCAACCCCTTTGTGACTTTGTCCTCTCACATGGTTATAATGAAGGTGAAACTCTTGAAGTTATAATTCCCAGTTGTTTCTTTGTTTCATCTCATGGGAAGTTCAACAGGAGAACATAACACCATCAAATAACTTGGCAATGGCTGTGGCACTTTGGCTGGGGATTTTGAAAGAAGTGGTTATGGCAGTTTGGCTGGGGATTTTGATGGAAGTCCCTTGCCAATGGAATTCTCAAGAGACGTAAGATTGAATTTGCTGGAGACCATGAAAAATTCAATGATCAAATCTCCATGGAATTGGCCTCTAATTAATATAATGGTAAACACATATTTCGACAGAAAGCTGAGGTCAGTAACTATTTGTATTGTACTGCTTGCTACAACATAGAGATCACACAAAGCAAATGTTAATATTTTATATTACAAATTACTTTATGTTTTATATAAGCATATGGTCCAAACTTTTCTACAAAGGGCCACATTATGTATATTTACCCAACTGTAAGGGTCAGGGGCACCCAGCCCACACAAGCAAAGCAGTTTTAACCCAAAACTATATATATGGTGCACAACACCAAGACTGTCATACTCCCAATAGACTGCTATGGTCTTGTAGTCTACCTTTCTCTCAGATACTCCTTTGTCAGAGTACGAAATTTGAGCTGTGGGTGCCCTTGTCACCACTACCCATTTTGACAAAAGCTGTTAAATTGGCTTTTGTTGAAGGAGCCAGGGGGAAAATTGTCCAATCAGATGCAGCTGCTGTGTGGGCATTTTACCAGTCTCTGGACCTGGCTGTCATTATACAATAGCCTGCAGGGGAGATTTATGGCCCGCTTTCTTCTGACATGTGACCTGATGTGCCAATTTAAGATATGCAGAAGACAACTAGGAATGCTGAACTTGGTGCTGGGCAGGAGCTGGACCCTTGTCCACTCTGCATTAGAATGACATTAACATACTACAGACTGGTATTGCCTTGGTATGATTGCGGAATCTATCATTTCAATAGCTGACATGAAGACAACAGTTTAATAAAACACATTAAAATGAAAATTGTGGAACTGATTTTGTACTTTTAAATGAACTTACAGTTGTGTCCAAAATTATTCAACCCCCAATGCTGTAAAGGGGTTTAGGGACTATAGTGTACATTTGGAATTGTATTCAGAATCAAATCCTACAAGGACGTTGTAACTACCCAAATGCAACTAAAATGACATCAATTGTTTATGTAATACAGTAGTAAATGGTTCTTATGTGGTTTCTTCATTGCCACAATTATTCAACCCCTTAAAGACTACCACTCTGAAGAACAGAGGTTCATACAGGTGCTTTCCATCAGGTATTGAAAACACCTGTGGATGTCACCGAGCAGCAATCAAGCATAATAAGCACCAATTAGGCAGCTTTAAAATGACTGTGATACTCAGCTCCTTCTAGACATTTACTGGTGTGGTTACAAACATGGTGAAGGCAAGAGAATGGTCCAGGAAGACAAGAGAAGAGGTGATTTCTCTTCACAGGAAGGGCAATGGCTATAAGAAGATTGCAAAGATGTTAAACATACCAAGAGACACCTTAGGAAGCATCATTCGCAAATTCAAGGCAAAGGGCACTGTTGAAACGCTACCTGGTCGTGGCAGAAAGAAGATGCTGACTTCGACTGCTGTGCGCTACCTGAAGCGTAGAGTGGAGAGAAGTCCCCGTGTGACTGCTGAGGAACTGAGAAAAGATTTGTCAGATGTGGGTACAGAAGTTTCAGCCCAGACAATAAGACGCACACTGCGTAATGAAGGCCTCCGTGCCAGAACTCCCAGGCGTACCCCCTTGCTGTCTCCAAAGAATAAGAAGAGTCGACTGCAGTATGCCAAAAGCCATGTGGACAAACCACAAAAGTTGTGGGATAGTGTTCTGTGGACTGATGAAACAAAATTAGAACTGTTTGGGCCCATGGATCAACGCTATGTTTGGAGGAGGAAGAACAAGGCCTATGATGAAAAGAACACCTTGCCTACTGTGAAGCATGGTGGAGGGTCAATCATGCTTTGGGGCTGTTTTGCTTCTGCAGGTACAGGGAAGCTTCAGCGTGTGCAAGGTACCATGAATTCTCTTCAGTACCAGGAGATATTGGATGGAAACGTGATGCAGTCCGTCACACACCTGAGGCTTGGGAGACGTTGGACCTTTCAACAGGACAATGATCCCAAGCATACCTCCAAGTCCACTAGAGCATGGTTGCAGAGGAAAGGCTGGAACATTTTGGAGTGGCCATCGCAGTCACCAGACTTAAATCCGATTGAGAACCTCTGGTGGGACTTAAAGAAAGCAGTTGCAGTGCGCAAGCCTAAGAATGTGACTGAACTGGAGGCCTTTGCCCATGAAGAATGGGCGAAGATACCCGTAGATCGCTGCAAGACACTTGTGTCAAGCTATGCTTCACGTTTAAAAGCTGTTATAACTGTAAAAGGATGCTGTACTAAGTACTAAGATTGAATGTCACTTGGGGGTTGAATAAAACTGATAATGCTGTGAGCACAGAAAAGACATTTGTGGTTATTTCATTATAACTGTTATGTTATATTTGTCTGACCTACAAGTGCCTCTTTAATGTAAATGTAAGCAAGATGACTGAATGATCAAAAGCAATGTCAAACTGGCCAAAACACTCAATTTCAGTGGGGGTTGAATAATTTTGGACACAACTGTAAATGAACCTGTGTGCTCAGCCAAACTACTAATGCAACAACTCCAGCAGGCAGTTGACAGCATAAGCTGTCAATATACACCATATCCTTCATGTTTTCTTACATCATCCTCACCTGGAGCCGTCAGCTATTTGTCACCTTAGTCATTTTACTGATCATACACTCTTATTTTAAACCAAGGATCCATTGTTTTTCTAGATATAGCAAAGGTCCACATAGACCTTTACAAAGGAAGTCTGGCTTTTTTCTTTCTTTTGAAGTGTCCAATAGTCTGAAACAGAGTAACACACCCTGTCACTAGTGGATAGATAAACAGTCCAGCTGGTTCCTAGACAATGATATGACAGCACAAGCTGAGTGTGCTGGGTACATTGTCATGTCAGGCTTTCTGCAAGTAAATTACCATCCTTTACATGAAAATCAGCCATTTCTGAAAAAGATGTTAGACACAAGAATAAGGGGAAAAAAACTTTGTTCTGCTCAAACAAGCGTTATTATAGCCTGCTACCATTTGCTAGATATTTTAGACATTATTCTACATTTGGGGGTAGACCAGGCAGAGGTTTACTACTGACCCCCTTACTTTTTTCCACTAACCTCCCTCTAACCCTCCACCAGTGGTGTATTTTGCTTTTATGCTGCCCTAGGCAACACAAAAATTGGGTACCACCCCCCAAATAAAGAGAGAGAGAGATCCGGGAATGACAGTTGGACACCCTCCAATAGCCCCAAGCCTGTCGCAAATGACTCATCTCCTTTACACCATCTTCAGGAGCTCCTGCAGTACCTCACCTGCATGGACAGATGGAGATGTAATACAGTTGTTCCAGCACTCACCGGCACAGCTCAAAGAATGACATCCACCAGGCACCAACGAAGCCATGATCAGGACCAGGAAAGAGAATCTGACACCATCCAGCAGCCCGCAGCCTCTCGTGGATCCCAGCGCCTGCTGTGCCTTTTTGTGCCTGCTTCCCCATTACCAGTCACCGGCTGCCACTGTGTCACTTCTGCTGGGGGGTGACATTACCCCTCTGAAAAATGCCACCCAAGGCAAACGCCTTGTTTGCCTTGCCTTACCTACACCTACTTACCTACACCTCTTCCCTCCACCTCTCTTCTACTCCCCTCCCCAGGCTCCTTGCAGGTAGGGGAACCTACCTGCAAATTTTTCTTTTAGCCCTGGTTCACACTGGTGCAACTTGTTATGCGATTTGACAGTTCCAAATCGCATGACAAGTCGCACCCTATTTGTGGCTATGGAACCGTTCACATCAGTGCGACTCTGACTTTGCGGTGCAGCACCGATTTTGAAAAAAGGTTCCTGACTATTTTTGGCAATTTCATGTGCAACTTGCATAGACATCTGTGCATGATGTCACACAGATGTCAGGCAAGCTGCACATGAAATCGCACTGACCAGTGGCTTTGAAATCACGCTACTTTGATCGATTCGGTGTGAACCAGGGCTTATCCTCAATCTTCAGCGGAAAAATACTAAGTTGCATACATATGATGGCTTTGTGACCTTGCAAATCACACTACCTATTTAAGACTGAAGCCGGATATACACTAGTAGAATTTAAATTGAAATTTTTTCAGAACGTGTATTTGATGTTATAATCATTAGCGGGGTCAAAATGACAATAGTTTTTGAACATATAGAGAAAATTTGAAAGAGCAGGATCGAAAATGCTTTCCAAAAAAATTTCTAAGTGTATGTGCTTTTTGTTTGGTAAAGTGCATTCATTCTACAGTATAATCAAATGCTAAATGCAAACAAAGTTTTGAACTACAAGCGAACAACATTCCTCAAGCTGTTGAATATACTGAGAATTTTCATATGCTGTTTCATACAAATGTTGTGCAAATTTTTGTTAAAAAAAACTAACAGTGTATAGTCAGCTTAAGTTATTATTATTATACAGGATTTATATAGCGCCAACAGTTTGCTCAGCGCTTTACAATATGGTATTGTAAGTTGGTTTTTATTGTCTTTTTGAGCACAACTCAGCATTGTTTTAATGTTACATGATATTTGTCATTGATTTGTTGTCTTCATCTGACATTTTTAAAAAAAGAATTAAAAAATGTGTTTCTGTAGTGGTCATTTTGAAAGTCATAATGCAACATTGTAATGGGACCATTCTACATATTAACTCTGATTTCCCCTACCCATTTAACACAGTTATTCCACTCAACTGCTTGACATTGAGAACAGCCATGCTTTTGACCTGCGTTCTTTCAAACAGTTTATTTTGGTGAAACAATTGCTGAGAGGATCTCACAGTTTCCCACTTCCACCGATGGTTTTCTGCTTAATTGATGCATGAATGAATCAGGCCAGCTGAGGTCTGAATCATTTCAGAGAAAGACGTAGCCACTGAGCAGAGGAAGCAGATCCAGCTTTGTTTAGGATCTGCTCTGACAGACACCTGGATTCCCAGTCTTGTGTTTATGACATGTGCCTGTGCAAAACAACGAAGGAAACAATCATGTGTTCATTGTTATGGCTAGAGCTCAAAGGCTACATCATGTAGGCAGGAATGTATGCTTCCTTTAGAAAGAAACACAGGATCTATGAAACACACAGTTATTGGATACTGTATCACTGTAGGTTTTAAAGACAAACTCCAGATAAATGGAACGCCAGGTTGATGGTTAAGTGTAGAACTCCAGGAATAACTTTCTTTTGTTCTGGATAAAGTGGGGAAGGCTTAGAACAGGGGTATGGAATTAAAATTCATGGAGGTCCAGTCATGAAAATTTTCATCCAGCAGAGGTCCAAGTCTCATGTTTGTGCTATGACTCGGAACCTTCATGTCACAGCCACACCCCCTTACATTACATTTTCCCTTCACATCGGTGTCATCAGTTATCCCCTTTACATCACAGTGCCCCCTTTTACATCACAGAGCTCCCTCTTTACATCACAGCACCTTCCTTTACAATACAGCCCCCTCTTTACATCACAGACCTCTTTGCATCCAAGTCCCCTCATTTACATCACAGCCCCCCTTTTGTATTCAGGTCCCCCACTTACATCACAGCCCCCTTTACATCAATGCCCTCTGTCCCTTCTTCACACCACAAATCTTTCCCTTTTACATCAGTGTCCTCAGACACCACCTAACATCACAGCCCCCCTCCCCTTCACATCAGTGTTCTCTGTCACTCCATCACATCACAGTTCCCCCCTCCTTGCATCCAAGTCCCCTTTCTTTGTACCCCAGCCCCCCAGAAACAATGCTGCTTCTGCTTAGCTAGCTGTCAGTTAACCGTTAGTAGCATACTTTTAAACTTCAACACTGAAAGGACATCTAAACGCTGATCGTTGTCAATGGAACAGGTATCTGTATTGGTAGTTTTATCTTTACATTAGTTCTGGTGACGTCTGAAAAATGTAAGATTGTCCATTACTTTTTGTCCCAAAATCTGAGAGAAGATGTAACCTTTTTTCCCCTATCCAACTACAATTTAAAGTGATTCTAAAGGTTCCTTTTTTATTTTTTAAAAATAACAAATGTCATTCTTACCTGCTCTGTGCAGTGGTTTTGCGCAGAGCAGCCCAGATTCTCCTCTTCTCTGGTCCCCCGTTGGTGCTCCTGGCTCCCCTCTCAGCCCCCCCCCCCCCCCGCCAAGTGTCCCCAGAGCAAGCTGCTTGCTCTGGGACACTTGTGCCTACTCATTCCTGAGCTGCTTCTGTGTGTCCATAAGTCTCACAGACAGTAGCTCAGTCCTACCCCCTGCTCCCTCCTCACTGGCTGTGATTGACAGCAGCGGGAGCCAATGACGTAAAAAAAAATCTGACCAGGGTTATAACCCTCCCTTGCTCTATCCAAGATGAAAAAAAAATGTTGCCTATAGTTCTACTTTAACTGATTTTGTACCCCTAACAAACTCCTTACCTCGGTGCTCCCACCTTTCAGGATTAGGTAAACTTTCCTTGACATCAAGGCAACACTCTGAAAACCAGACAGGAATAAATACTTGGAGCAACAAGAGTAGAAGATCAATGAGTAACTTCATAGTGGAATTTGAGATCAGGGCAGAAAAGGCAAAAATGATTTTAAAGCTATTGTCTATTCACTACTCCTCCACTTAAAATGAAATATCTTTGCAGAAATTTATTGTTGTCACTAGACATTTATTTTGCTAAAGGAGAACAATTTTTATTGAACTTCTATCTTAAGGTCAGAACACTTCACTTAAAATTCCTAAATACAATTTACTGCCTTTACAGCTACAATCTTGCTAAGATTTTCCATTTTTTCACCCTTGCTAAAGAAATGATCCAATCTTAGCACTGCATTCATAATTCACTGTAAACAACACCGAGGAGTCAACACTGTTTCTTGTTGGCTTTGAAGACAATTATTATTATCACACTTTGCAAAAAACAAGAAATAAATATAATTTTTTAGCATTTTATTGATTGACTATTCTTGCAAACATTGATCTATATGAAGATGAAAGGTGAGCATATGTAATCACACAGCTGCACAGCCTTTGTTCCCCCTTTGTAACTTTAATTCATAGCATTGTGTGTTACCACAGCACAACAGTGTAAATCCAGCCTAGTATTTAAAAATGTTTTTACCTCTCACAAGGGCGCATGGCAGTCCATTAAGCAGGGGATCCATGAACAGATCCCCTGCTAAATCAGATCCATTTAAAAAACAGAGCTCTCCAGACTCATATTGGATCTATGGCCATTTAAATGTAAATGGACTTGCATCTGTTTAAAACAGTCTTCCTCTAGTCCAGGGGTCCTCAAACTTTTTAAATAGGGGGCCAGTTCACTGTCCCTCAGACCGTTGGAGGGCCGGACTATATCCGGACTATATATATAGGCCCATCAATGCAGTCTGATCAGTGCCCATCAATGCAGCCTCACCAGTGCCCATCAATACAGCCTAACCAGTGCCCAACAATGCAGCCTCACCAGTGCCCATCAATGCAGTCTGATCAGTGCCCATCAATACAGTTTGATCAGTGACCATCAATGCAGCCTCACCAGTGCCCATCAATGCAGCCTCACCAGTGCCCATCAATGCAGTCTGATCAGTGCCCATCAATGCAGTCTGATCAGTGCCCATCAATGCAGTCTGATCAGTGCCCATCAATGCAGTCTAATCAGTGACCATCAATGCAGCATTACCAGTGCCCATCAATGCAGCCTCACCAGTGCCCAACAATGCAGTCTGATCAGTGCCCATCAATGCAGCCTCACCAGTGCCCATCAATGCAGCCTCACCAGTGCCCAACAATGCAGTCTCACCAGTGCCCATCAATGCAGTCTGACCAGTGCCCATCAATGCAGCCTCACCAATGCCCATCAATGCAGCCTCACCAATGCCCATCAATGCAGTCTGATCAGTGTCCATTAATGCAGCCTCACCAATGCCCATCAATGCAGTATGCTCAGTGTTTATTAATGCAGCCTCACCAGTGTCCATCAATGCAGTCTGATCAGTGTCCATTAACGCAGCCTCACCAGTGTCCAGCAATTCAATGCAGTCTGATCGGTGTCCTTCTCCTCGGCTGTCTGTCACTGCCCAGCGCGGGAGAACTGCAGGCAGCCCCTCCAGAGATCACAGACACCACCCCTCTATCATTTACTCGCCATGCGGGCTGGATCTACATCCCCAGCACACAGGAATATCACTGGGGGTGGAGCTGAGGCGGAGCCAAGGGGCAGGTGAGGGAGCTGAGGGAGGGAGAGGCAGAGCCAGTCAAGCGCGGCGGTGCTGGTGGAATGAAAGTGAAAGTACGCAGGGGGATGACAAATATTACAAAACACCCGGCGGGCTGGATAAATGTCCTCGGTGGGCCACATGCTCTAGTCCATTAAATTTTGGTTAGACCATTTACATTTTTTTCTGGACCTAGGCAAATCTGGTAGGAGGTAAGCTGAATTAAATGAACAGACATCTGTTTACATCCGCCTGGTCATAGACTTGCATGGAACTTTCCATCAGGTCCTCCTGAAAAATTGACAGGTAGGCCTGAACGAACCACCTGTGTGAAAGGGCCTTAATGCAGCAACTCAGTCCCAGCTGAGAAGAAAAGGGATGTGCCAGTGTGGATTGAATCTCAGGTTTCACATCTAATTGATACAGTAGTTGAGGTCAGGTTTAGATCAGGTTCAGGTCAGGATTTTATCCTGTTCACAACTGATGACATTGGTGGTTTAGAAACAATTCCCATAGAAATAAACAGCCTGTAATCTGCTCAGAAATCAGACACGACTCTCTTCAATCCGCACTGCCAGTGCAACGGACATATGTGAACAGTCAGCATAGGAAGCAATATTATTTCACATGTCATGCGGATTAGATGAGGTTCAATCTGTATCCAATCTGCATATACTGTATGTGAACTGGCACTCAGACACTTCCTATTCGAGGGTGACAACTTTTACTGACTGTATCTATGGATAAACATCGATGTCACCCTAGGCTGCTTGTTACATATTTGAACATCTCCCCCTTTGCAAATCTCCATTAAATATGGAGGAGGTATTCTCCATTGTAGACCAATATAACCACATTGGTGATGTGTTTACACTACTTAAGCAGGTGGGGTAATTAACAGGCTGATTGGCAAAGTAGTCACCCTCGTTTCCAACACAGAAACACCTCCATGCAGTGAGTGACCCCAATATCTATGCAGCACTGACCAATGCTGCTTGCTGCCTCTTGATATGCCTATAAACACGGTCTGTACATGCTCCTCACTGCTAGGGATGTAATGTGTTATGAGACATGTAGTCCCTTGTAATGTGCATCATTGCAGCAGAAGTTCTTAGTTGCTGTCTGCCCATCATCTACCAGGAAAGGGGAAGAAGGAGACTGTCGCGGTCTCAAGACCACAAATTTTAATTGATTTGCTGTGGTATTTATAAGTATTTGATGAGGGGTAAGGGGGAAATTTGAGTTGCTAAGACCCTTGCATTCTGGAGTTCTGCTTTACATAAAAGAATATGGAACACTAATCTTCCTTCTCTGAATTAAAAAAAAAATTCCACATATGAAATATAAGCTGCAGAACATTTGTTGGAAGTGTATATAGTTACTATGCACATGAACGTAACCACAATGTTTACTATTTCTTCACTCTACAAGATCCATTATGTTAAGGGCCTGGAATTAGAAACATTTTGTAATTATTAATTATCCACTGGAAAATCTTCAGAAAACGACAGCTTGTAGCCGCACTAAAATGGGAGCTGTCTGTATCTGAATTTTTCTTGCAATTGTAATGCTGACCCATAGTTTCTTTGCTTCTTTCGGTGAGAACTTGCCAAGAAGACCTGCCTGTGTTGACAATAGCATTTACTTACCAATATCAATGGTGAACTCCAATCTCCTTATCTTCTAATCTCCCTGATTGGTAATCTTTATTAGTAGCATATCTGGGATTGATATCCATTAATTTACATAGCGCCCCCTTGTTGTTGTTTTTTTCTTTTTTCAAGAATGTATATTTTTACACTGGGGAGGCAGGTTATATTATTTTATACACTGTGGCGCTATTTAAATTATATCTATTTTTAATAGATATCATTTAATTACAAATAATCACTAGGAAAAAGGACACTTGAATTTAACTAGTGGGCAACATGGGTAGTTTTTCCTCATACCTAAAGCCCCGGACATACAGGTGAAACTTGAAAAATTAGAATATCGTGCAAAAGTTCAGTTATTTCAGTAATGCAACTTAAAAGATGAAACTAATATATTAGATAGACTCATTACATGCAAAGCAAGATAGTTCAAGCCGTGATTTGTCATAATTGTGATGATTATGGCTTACAGCTCATGAAAACCCCAAATCCACAATCTCAGAAAATGAGAATATTGTGAAAAGGTGCAATATTCTAGGCTCAAAGTGTCCCACTCTAATCAGCTAATTAAGCCATAACACCTGCAAAGGGTTCCTGAGCCTTTAAATGGTCTCTCAGTCTGGTTCAGTAGGAATCACAATCATGGGAAAGACTGCTGACCTGACAGTTGTGCAGAAAACCATCATTGACACCCTCCTTGGCATTACCAAGAGAAAGATGGGAGACATGAGACCGAACAATGCAGAAGAGCTGAAGGCCGCTATTGAAGCATCCTGGTCTTCCATAACACCTCAGCAGTGTCCCATCATTAGTGTCAGTGGGAGGAATAGTGTCCCATCATTGGTGTCAGTGGGAGGAATAGTGCTCCATCATTGGTGTCAGTGGGAGGAATAGTGGCCCATCATTGGTATCAGTGGGAGGAATAGCACCCCATCATTGGTATCAGTGGGAGGAATAGCACCCCATCATTGGTGTCAGTGGGAGGAATAGCACCCCATCATTGCTGTCAGTGGGATGAATAGCGCCCCATCATTGGTGTCAGTGGGAGGAATAGCGCCCCATCATTGGTGTCAGTGGGAGGAATAGCGCCCCATCATTGGTATCAGTGGCATGAATTGCGCCCCATCATTGGTGTCAGTGGGAGGAATAGCGCCCCATCATTGGTATCAGTGGGAGGAATTGCACCCCATCATTGGTGTCAGTGGGAGGAATTGCGCCCCATCATTGGTGTCAGTGGGAGGAATTGCGCCCCATCATTGGTATCAGTGGGGAGAATAGTGCCCCATCATTGGTGTCAGTGGGGAGAATAGTGCCCCATCGTTGGTGTCAGTGGGGAGGAGGAATAGTGCCCCATCGTTGGTGTCAGTGGGGGAGGAATAGTGCCCTATCATTGGTATCAGTGGGGAGAATAGTGCCCCATCATTGGTGTCAGTGGGGAGAATAGTGCCCCATCATTGGTGTCAGTGGGGAGGAGGAATAGTGCCCCATCGTTGGTGTCAGTGGGGGAGGAATAGTGCCCCATCATTGGTATCAGTGGGGAGAATAGTGCCCCATCATTGGTGTCAGTGGGGAGGAGGTATAGTGCCCCATCATTGGTATCAGTGGGGAGAACAGTGCCTCATCGTTGGTGTCAGTGGGGGAGGAACAGTGCCTCATCGTTGGTGTCAGTGGGGGAGGAACAGTACCTCATTGTTGGTGTCAGTGGGGGAGGAACAGTGCCTCATCGTTGGTGTCAGTGGGGAGGAGGAACAGTGCCTCATCGTTGGTGTCAGTGTGGAGGAGGAATAGTGCCCCATCGTTAGTGTCAGTGGGGGAGAGGAGCGGCTGCTCCTTCTTCCAGTGCGGCCGCTCGATTTTCGTGGGGCTGCTCGGCTCCGCCTCCTTGCCGGTGATTGGTCGCCTGTGTGCCTTTCCAGTGCTGGCGCCCAATCACCGGTGAGGAGGCGGAGCCGAGCGGCCGCGTGACAATCGAGCGGCCGAACTGAAAGAAGGAGTAGCCGAGCTTCCTGGACCGGATCGTCGTGGGACCGGAGCCAGGTAAGGTACAGCAGCCCCTCTGCCCACCCCTGTACTTGGTGTCCGTTGGAGGAGGAGGGGGGGCGGCGCAGCACCGCCCCTCGAAAAAGTGCCGCCCTGACACCGGCTCGCACCGGCGTATAAGACGACCCCCGACTTTTCAGAAGATTTTCAGGGGTTGAAAAGTCGTCTTATACGCCGGAAAATACGGTACTAAAGTTCCGAAAATTCTCGTAACACAGAATAAAAATTCGGAAATGATGTAATGTATTGTAATGTATTTGTATTGTATTTTTGGACAAAAACTGTACTGATTAAATGAAAATCGTACGAGAAAGATTTTTGTGCTTGATCCTTCAAATAATTTCGGACAAAAGCTGCGTATTAACGATCAGATTATTGTACGATCATTTCGAAAGCATGTATTTTTTGTATGATTTTCTGATCGTGTGTGCTTGGCTTAAGATCTGTTCTCTGAGACCTAGTTTCAATTGTTTGTCAAGTGTGACAGTCATGTTAGATAAAACAAGTTTACAATCCAAATGCACACGTTCCTGCATTAAAAATGGCTGTGTGTATAAGTGGGTGCTGCAGTGACCGTCGGCTGGAACCGAACAAAATCAGCAAGGAAAAATGTCACCAGCACACCGAGGATCACCAATATGGGTCCAAAGGTTTTAATTAACCTCACCTGCCTGATGAAGGGGTTCTGCGAGACTCCGACAAGTTGCCTTGCTGTAACTATGTGATCGTTCATTAAAACCTTTGGACCCATATTGGTGATCTTCGGTGTGCTGGTGACATTTTTCCTTCCATGTTAGATAAAACAACATGTCATGTAAAAGATGGAAGAATTATGCCAATTGCTCTATGGAATTGTTATTAAAGTTTAATAACTCAAAAACAAATTGCAGGTTACGTATTACTAAAGGCAAAACTTTTTTTTCCTATTTTGGATAGAGTGCAGGTGGATAAGAATGTTTGTCAGTTATTATTATTTATTATTATTACACAGGATTTCTATAGCGCCAACAGTTTGCTCAGCGCTTTACAATATAAAAGGAGACAATACAGCAACAATACAGTTCAGTACAAGAGGGTTAGGAGGGCCCTGCTCCTTGGAGCTTACAATCTAAGAGATTTTCATTGCTGTCTGTGCCCCCGTTAAGAAGATTCACTCTCTCTATTGGTCCTGTTTACCTTTATCATTGAAAGTGAAATCATTGAAAGTAAAAGAAATACCCAGATTTTGGGTTTGGGAAACCCTCCTATGGAGACACTAGTTCTGGTGACTTGGGGGTCCCCAAGGAATTCCCTTAATTGCAGGGGTTTCCTCTCACTTCCTGTTTGGGTATGGGACAGGAAATGAAGGGAAATCTCAGCAATGGGACACAGATGGCAAAAAAAAAACATGACAGGGGTTATAATCTTCCCTTGCTCTATCCAAAATGAAAAAAGTTTTGCCTATAGTGCTACTTTAACAATTCTTGGACGTGGCGGCTGTATTCGTTCTCTGTTTTTTTTTTTCAGTATCTTCACCTGGCAATTCAGCCAGTAAGATAGTTATTTTTCAACTTAGCATACCTTATACTAAACCTCCCTCAACACTTTCCTCTTTTGACCTTGCTACTACCAAAGAGGTCATAAAGGTTTTCTTAGAAGCCCGTCTCACTACCTGCCCCCTGGATCCTGTCCCCTCACAACACCTATGTTCACCCTCTTCTTCCATTCTATTCTCCCTCACTCACATCTTCAATCTCTCCCTCTCTAATGGTGCCTTCCTAACCCCTCTAAAGCATGCACACATCACTCCCATACTTAAAAAGCCCTCCTTGGACCCCACCAACCTGAACAACTTAAGACCCATCTCCCTGCTCCCGTTTACCTCTAAACTCTTAGAATGCTAAGTCTACAATCGCCTGAGCTCCCACCTCACTGACAACAAGACAAGAACCTTCTTGACCCTTTATAGTCTGGCTTTTGCTCACTCCACTCCACTGAACTGCCCTACTAAAACTCACTAATGATTTACTAACTGCTAAAACCAATAGCCACTACTTCGTACTCTTACTACTTGACCTCTCTGCGGCTTTTGATACTGTAGACCATCCCCTCCTCCTCACAAAACTCCACTCTCTTTGCCTCCGAGACTCTGCTCTCTCCTGGTTCTCCTCCTACGTTTCACAGATCTCCTTCAGCGTTACCTATAACTCTGCCTCCTCCTATCCACTTCCTCTTTCTGTAGGGGTCCCTCAAGGTTCTGTCCTTGGACCCCTTCCCAAATCTATCTTTCTACTCCTCACCTCACCCCTTCAGTCCCCTCTCGCATTACTAACTTACTAAGTGACATTAAGCATGGATGTCACTTCACTTCCTCAAACTCAATCTTTCCAAAACTGAGCTCTTACTATTCCCTCCAGCCCGTGCCCCCTCCCCTGACTTCTCATCAAGATCCATAACACAATTATCAGTCCCTCCCCTCATGCCAGGGTACTAGGTGTAATCCTAGACTCCCATCTTTCCTTTCAGCCCCAAATCCAATCGCTGTCCAAATCTTGTAGATTTCACCTTCACAACATCTCCAAGATGCGCTGGTTCTTATCCTATGAAACTACTAAGCAACTTATTCACTCCCTGGTTGTCTCTCGCCTTGACTATTGTAACTCCCTACCTCATTGCAGGTTATCCCCTCTTCATTCTATCATGAATGCTGCTGCCAGACTCATCCACCTTACTAACAGTTCCGTATCTGCCACCCCCCTCTACCAATCCCTCCACTGGCTTCCCATTACCCAACAGATACAATTCAAAACATTATCAATAATATAAAAAGCCATTTATAACACTTCCCCAAATTACATCACCAATCTTGTCTCCAAATATCACCCAAACTGTACTTTCCGCTCCTAGCATGACCTCCTGCTCTCTAGCTCCCTTGTCTCCTCCTCTCATGCTCATCTCCAGGGCTTCTCCAGAGCTTCCCCATCCTCTGGAACTCTTTACCCCAATTTATCAGGCTATCGCCTACTCTGCTTACTTTTAGGCGATCTCTGAAAACCTATCTCTTCAGGGAAGCCTATCCTGCCTTCAGCTAATAATGGCATCTTCTATTGCTCCTACAAGTCCATCCCCCACAGTTATTACCTTTTGTACCACTAGTCCCTCCCCCTTAGATTGTAAGCTCCAAGGAGCAGGGCCCTCCTAACCCTCTTGTATTGAACTGTATTGTTGCTGTATTGTCTCCCGTTATATTGTAAAGTGCTGAGCAAACTGTTGGCTCTATATAAATCCTGTATAATAATATTAATAATTCCCTTTCAGAGACCAAGCTGTCCAGCAAAAGTTCCAGTTAGAGAGTTGAGAAAAACCATTTAACACGGAGAAGGGTGCTTACCACGGTCTGCTTTTATTTATATAGTTTAATTATTTATGCCAAAAGGAAAAGAAACCTGTAACTGCTAAAGTGTTAGCTGGAGTTCAACTTCAATTTGTTAGTTGAGTCCATTTAAAACTACTAGTCCATCTAATCCTACCCTCTCCCCAGCCTGACAATGCATGAAGGTTTCATTTTCCATTTAGACCGGACTTTACCTTTCAGGATACAGCAACATAATTTCAGTCTCATTGGAGAAGGCAGTCTTTCTAGTGGTTGGCGGAACCCATAAAAGAGGTACCACACAGTGTAATGGGTTTGCATTAAAAGAAAGCATTGTTATCACTGCTATTAGTTTATATGGGTACAAATTAGTTTTTTTTAGGAAATGAGAAATTGTAGCTGCCAATAAAATGACAGAAGCTAACCCATGCTAATGTTAGTAAAACCCTTGTTGGAATTTATAATTACAAGCGCTGCCTGCATAGAGCAAAGTTATAATTAGGCGGTGTAATTTGGGCTGTGGGGAATGTTTACAATCCATTATTTTGATTCCACAGGAGATAAAATTAGTTTAAAGGGTGTGTGGAGGAGAAGACATGAAAGAGAAAGTATTGGTCCTGTTTATTGGACCATGGGGGATGTAAGTTTTTGGTAGGGTCAAGGTCATACATTTGATTACTGGGAATATTAGGAAAGAGTCCAGGATATGCACAGCAGAGGAACAGAGGAAGATCTGGAAGTGAGATAAAATAGTCTGGCAGCCTCACTACTATGGATGGATGGGAGAGAAGGCAGTTTTCGTAAGGGACCAGCAAGTTTTGTTAATGAAAAATGATGAAGACTAAATTGTAAAATAGACATATGGAAGAAGGCAGAGCAGCATTGCCTGTTCTTACTATTTTTAGGGATCTTCCACATACAACCTTTATTGCTAAGATATTCACATTTCTCTTTATAAAACTGATAGCATAATGCTATTCTGTTTGTTGATTCCCTTTAACCTTTTCGCACTGGTGATACACATATATGTGGCTTTTCGGCAGGTGGGCCTTATCGCCGAGAGGCCGCATATATGCGTACCAGAATGTAAACAGACCTGTGCTGAGAGCACTCCCGTCACAGTTACCAGCAGCTAACGGAAATCTCCCAATATTTACTAGTGATTGGGCACTTTCTGATCATGTGACTGCTGTGACAGCCAATCGCAGCGGTCACATGATCAGAAACCCTGCCCCGCCCCTGGCATCAGAAACCTCTTAAGTGATTAAAGTGTTTCTATAGGCTGAAGATTTTTTACCTTCATGAAATCTTCATTGTGCAGCTCCCCCCTCAACCCCCCAATACTTACCTGATCTTGATCATGATCCAGCCATGTGCGTGAGAGAGGCGGCTCTCCTGGGTCTCACCCTCCTCATTGGCTGGGACATTGACTTCCGCTGCTATCAATCACAGCTACTGAGGATGGAGGGGGGGCGGGGCCGAGCTATCCTCTTTGTGTCTTATAAACAGGGGCGGCTTGGGAGCAAGCACGCATGAGTGCCCCCAGAGCACATAGCAAAACCATTGCACAGAGCAGGTAAGTATACCATGTTTGTTAAAAAAAAAAGTGAACCTTTAGCATCACTTTAAGGGGTAACTCTAACCAATTTCTTTTTTTAGTTGGCATAGTTTTAAAGTTGTGTGATCCCCTTGGGCAGATTTCCTCTCACTTGCTGTCCATACGATGCCAATACAAAAAACAGGTGGAACAGTTGCCACCAGAACTGGAAGACGTAGAAAGCAACAAAAACATTGCCAGAAATCCTAACCTTTAGGGCCCATTCTACTGAAATGAAGCAGCTCCCCATTACGTCCTGACAGGAAATGAGGGTAAATTTCCCTAATATGGACACTGACACATGGTCCGAACAAACAGAGCCTCTAAAGCCTCATTCACATGAGCGTACTTCAGCATACATCCTTGTGAGGGCCGTATGTTGCCTGCATGGGATGCACTGGTGCTCTGTGCCTCCACCTGCAGGCAGTACCATTCATGTCAATGATGAAGCAGCGGCAGCATGGACACAGCCCCTGCTCCCAATATGATATCCGGATGCAAGTCTCACACTATCTGCATTCAGGGACCAGCAGCTGCAAAAATTTTGAATTGGGAGTAGTGGCTATGTCCATGTAGCTATGTGTCCCAACTGACATGAAGGAGACTGCCTGCACATGGATGCATTGAACACCTGTGCATCCCATGCAAACAAAACACGGCCCTCACACGGGTGTACCCATACGTACATCCTTGTGACCAATGCCTTATTGTTCACCACTCTATTCAAAATGTAATATAATATTTGGCTGGAGTTGGGCATTAAAAATGCTGCATGGGAAGAATGTGATTTTTTTTTACAATCATGCCTGTCCAGTTTGTGTCCAGCAGACACAGGAGACCTGAGATAGCTCTATAAGCAGCCAGATGTAAAGGAAATCCGCTGTCCATTTACATCAGTCTACCTCAGATCCATCATGTTTAGGTCCACAAAAAAGGAATAGGACTTAGTCGTTTTCTATTTTTTTCTAGAGTTGGGCAGACTCTGTGGTAGGTAGATATAAATGGACAGAGGTATGCTTACACCCACCTATCCACAGAGCTGCATTGAGCTTCCAATCAGGTCTGCCTGACCTTTTCAGAAAGCCAGTGTGAACGGGACCTTAATGTAAATTAAAATAAAATTCTTGTAGCAATATGTTTCATATAGAAAAAAAAACTGGCTGATGTAAATGAAACCTTGTACTCCATACAGTGATGTACAATATTTATGCCACATTTGCATACATAAAATCAATAAATATAATTCTGATTATAACATTCAATTCGATATTTAGGCTTCTACTGATGTCCTTTCTCTCTGAAATTGCTAGTTTCCTGGCAGCCTTACTGTTCCAATGGATATTGTACTTTCTGGTTCACTAACCTAGAACAAGATTAGTTTTTTTACTTCATGCCTACTTGTCCTAGGTCATTGACTGAGAATGAACTGAGTTTGAAGTGGGCTTGGGAACGATGAGTTTGAGCCAGTGGATTCAATGGCCTGCATTTTCCAGGCTTAGATTCAAGGTTATTCAGATTTAGCTTGTGGGGCAGTCAGATGTACAAGAAAAATGCCAAGGTAAATATTACATTATCATGCCCACATAAATTGTGTGTGTTTTCTACCTTTAACAAGGTACATGTTAGTTCTATAAAACAGAATATTATAGTTGCCACATCAAACAATATTAAAGAATAAACAACTGTTTTGAAAGCACACGAAAAACATCCATTACCAAATTTGGTCTTAAAGAATTGTAATGAAAATCTAAAAATCAAACCCAGAATAATTATTTCAGAAGATTCATCTCAGAGCCAACTGTGAACAGAGACATTACAAAATAAGGCTAATTGAATTAAAAGGCATCATAGTCATACCCCAAGCTAGATACAACTGCACACTTCAAGGCCAATGTAATACACAAAATAAAGTGCACTTATGGTTACGAGCCTAGATCTATGTTAGATCATTGTACTCTGCAGAGTTTTTCTGCTTCTAATTTCTTCAGGAAGAAAAATAACACATCATACTATGCCACCATATACATACATGAAAAAAAGAGTCTCATTAAGACCATTAAAACAAACATTTTGTTCAGTGGAAAAACACTTTTAGGTCTCCAAACAGGCAGGATAGTACAAATGTAGTAAAAAAAACTGTGCAGCTTTGTAAAATGTTAATTAAATTTATTGTAATTTCTGTAGGCCATTTGGGCCCCCCTGGAAGACTAGCCGAAAATCTCCCAGTTGTTAATCCTAACATCCTGCTTTGTTGTTAGGGTGTGAAAAACATTGGTTGCTCACTCCCAAAATTACAGGAACGAAAGCCAAATATTTTTATGTCCTAGCAACAAGGCAGGATCTGGGGATTGCTAACTGGTAGTTTTTCAGCCAATCTTCCAAGAGGTTCCAAAAGGTTTACAGGTTTAGCAAAAAAAAAAAAAATGAATATTTTACACTGTTTGCACTGTTGTTTTTAATTCCAAAGCCTCTTGAGTGCATGGGCTATTTTATATAACAGGGGAACTTAGCGTTTTTAAACCGTCAATGACCTAAATTAGCCCACCTAGTTTTTTAATTACCTTGATTTAAAGGCCACAGCCTTCAATGTTCGTGTACTTCCTGAGCTTAAAGTCCCCTGGTTGAGACTGAGCAGTAGCTCTCATAGAAGCTTGGAAGAAGGCGTCCTAGTAGTCTAAGGGGCGCATCCATTAAGAGCGCAATGTGCATGTGCTGGTGACATCACTGGTTGCTACACATGTGAATGGTGCACGTTTAGGAGATAGCACTGTACCTACAGGTAGGCCCTATCTGTAGGTACAAGATAAAAAGTGGAATTTACTACCGGTTTAAACCCTACCCAAGTCCCACGTCTTTTAAAAACTGCCAAAGTTTGGAAAATTGCTGAAATTCAGATAGCAACGTAAATGTTTCACTTGAATAGAAATAAATGCTACAATAAAAATCTCTTGTTAATTTACTTACAATATTTACATGGAACAAGCTGTGTCTGTATAGGCAGTAGAAAAAGGTAGCCATGTATATACTGTAAATACTGTACTGTAAGACTAAAAGGGCCCACGCCATGGATGGGCAACTTTCCATATTAAAGTGTTGATGACTTAGATATTCCACAATGCTCAGCCAGTTCCTGGCTGACAAAGCATTTTGAGAAATTTAACAGCAAAAGACTGCTAAAGGTCCGCTGTGGTTATATAATAGGAAACTTAGTGAATAAACATTGTATTTCATTCTCTTTGTATTATAGACTGAGATTTAGCAATTTGGGGTCCTACAAATGTAGATTAATTGTGTTCCTATAATATGTGGTCAGCATCTGGATGCTAGTACATGCTGGGCTTTCTAGTTCACAAAAATCTGGAAGGCCACAGGTTCCCAGCTGACTAATAGTAGGAAGACTCAATGCTATCTTCATAAATCCAACTTGCTTAAAGCAAAAGTTCAGCCAATAATAAGATGATTAAAATGAATAGCTCATTAAAAAGAAAATAACAAAAAATCTTTGCTGCAATATTCACCTTCATTTCAGAGATTTTTTCCCACAATACATTTTCACTGCATGTCCTCAGTCTAATGACCAGCCTAATTTACTCATTTCCTCTGAGCCCAGGTTGTAATAGACCCACCCCAGACTGTGATTGGACAGTGAAAGGAGAAACAGTAAAATGGTGAGCTCATATCTTACATTTTGGCGATCAGTGAATGTATTCTCAAGTTCTGGCTCCCATTCTTTAAGAATAATATAAACCATTCTGTGTTTCCTGCTTAGTATGAGTGTGCATGAAAGTGATCAGAAGCCCTTGAAGATGGGTCCTCCTGTTCAATGGGATTTCAAAGGTGTGAGGGATTCCATGAATAATAAATTTGGCAGAGTAGAGGAAAAGTTTTGCAATTAAGTATATCTCCCCTAGTCCACAGGGTACCTTTCATATTTTGTGTTTCTTAGGAATTAACCACCCGTTCCAAGTATATTTATATCAACTTGTGTTATGTTCCTTAGCCCATGATGTAAAAAATGACATATGTTCTCCCAGGGGAACCAGAGGAAACTCCAGTGGGTCCAGTGGTGAGGTAGAGGGGGCATAATGTCTCTGTGCCGCACTGATTTGTGGCAATTGCCATACAAAGAGCATGGTCCAATATGGAGGGTACTTTGAGACTCGGAGAAGGTCGTACTGGAAGTAAGTGTATTGCTGTCATGTGATGGTCATTCTGCTCTCCCCACTGCCTGTGAATTGTAGGTTGCACAGGGGTGTATTAGTGGTTGTGTGCACCTTTGACCAAATATTGTCATTGTCATTCTAACCAAATTTGGAGCTATGGTCCACTATGAAATAAATAAATCAGAATAGGTAGGACAAGTGAATGATAGGACTTGACAAAGACCACCATGATGTGTGCAGGACACATGGGTGAATGTTCTTTAAATATTGCAGAAACAGCTAAAGTCACAGTGAGTTCAGCTGAGAGTAATGAAGGTAGCAGTCATCCAGTGGAAACGTGACATTGAGCAGGACTGGTTGTAGAGAGTCTATATAAGGTGGTGAACCAATTTACCCCTGACAGGGGTATAGTAATCTACCCACCACATTGTTCCCAATATATAGCAATATTCCTAAAAAGAAGAGATATAATGCATAGAGGAATATTATCCATATGTTACACAGGAGGATGATCAGAAAGATCAGGAATAAAGTCAACGACTGATGGTCAAGACAGCCCCCTTAAGCAGTCACAAAGTATGCAATGTGGAAGGATATGAACCAGGATTATGATGTTCCAGCGCTTCCTTCTGTTTCTACTTTGGCTGGTATGCCAGGGTTCTTGCAGGCGAGAAATGATATCTTCCACTACTCTCCGGCCCTCGGCAGCTCTAGCTGTTCGATGAAACATCTGAGACAAGCTTGTGTATGAGAGTGACTGTTACAGCAGTCAGACAGAAGAGGTAACCCTAATGACAAGAAATCTTTTTGCACAGCTGTTCTAGTAATGGCAGAAGGGATTGCTGCATCATTAAAATGCATCTGGAGAGGTCAAGGAAAAGGCTCAGTTAGGCTCTATTAAAGTCAAAATGCTGTTCAGCATGCATTTTAGCCATTATTGCCCCTTGTTCTGAATATTTAAGTAATTAACAAAATGCATATCTCGTCTTGTCTTTGGTTGGAGGGTGAAATTGCTCTGTGAGCTCTATTATTCTCAATGTGATTGTCATGGTCTGGTCTGCTCGAAAATCTCAAGTAACAGAGGGATCATATCTTGGGGTCTGGTTGCTTCTGGTAAACTTTTTATTCTAATATTAGAGCATCTGCTCCTATTCTCATAGTCATCTAGCTGTAACAACATCTAGTTGTAACATCAAGGATTCGCTCTCAGGTTGGGTGTGACTTATTTCAGCAATTCTAGAAAATGGAGAATGTCCTCTCATTTATTTTCTAGCGTTTGACTGAGCTGAGTAGTGCCAGCTTTAAAAATGTCAAGTTCTTACTCAAATTATGTCACCATCCATTTGAAAAACTGCTCTAGGTCATCTCTAGTGAGTAGGGCCCTGATGTAGGCTTTGATGTCTATAAATAAATAAATGTCCCCTGCACCAGATATTAAGTGGGAACTTGGAGAAGCAGGTGTACATGAGAGACCCATGTTGCCTACCTTCCCCAGAGGATTGGTTATTGAGTCTGGGTTGCGCAGTGACAGGCTCCAATGAGGTCTTTTTGCAGGCGCCAAGTTGATTGCGACCTGGTGTCCACCCCAAGAAGATGCAATCTATGGCACCATTGTGTGGCTTGAGAGTTCTGAGGCTCAGAAGAAGTCTTCTTTCTCCCTGGCTTAACTTTTATGCTTTCTCGCTTGCTTTTCACTCCTATGGCATCTTTTAAAAAGCAAGCAGAGCAGGATCCACTATGGGACACATTTTTACCTGCACGCAGCCAGGAGACATTCCCTAAGAGATACATTTTATATAAGTTGTGAGTGGTGTGCCCTTCGGCAGAGTACTGCTTATGATATATCTGTCTTTATAAAATAATATATATAATAACAAATAGATAGATAGATAGATAGATAGATAGACAGAAGGAGAAAAAAATCTAATACTTAATAATATCAAGTGTCTCTGAATGTATTCTAAAATAATGCAAAATACCAATGCTTGCTTTGTAAATAAATAAGCTCTTTCACTATATTCAGCAAAAGCAGTGCAGCTGCACAGAGCAGTAAGTAGAGATAATCCTCACAAAGTCAGTTCCACCTCCAGAACAGTTCAAAAAAGGAGAAATGGCTCTTCAAGCTCCTGTTGGGATATGAGTTATGAGGTTATTTTTGAGATTTTTCTCTCAGTAATGATAATCTCTGGCTTGTCAAGCTTCACATGATATATACCCAGCTGAATGGCTTATTTAAGACCCCCTTCCTCCAGAGTTCCTGCAGCTGACAGCTGAGCAGTCTTTGGAGAAAGTAAATGGTGCTAGGAAGAGAAGGAATACCTTTCCCCCTACACATGTTAGAAGGGCTCTGGCATGCCTCAGTGGAACAACTAAACATCACAAAGCACAGTAGCTTGCTGTGTCCTGTCATATAAAGGTTAAGTCCACCTACTATTTTTTATTTTTTCAGGTTCATGTAAGCAGGTTGAATTATCCCCCCCTTCCCCTTTCCAGAACTGTTAGTTACTCTAGTAGAGAGATCTCTGCACTTGAGTTAATAGGGACCTGTATAGATCGGCTTTTATTGGAAATGCAGTGCACTCCTGACATCAGATTCACAGACGTACGTTGGCCATACCTGGCTGGCTGAATTGAGAAACAATATTCCGGAACACAAGGAGGATGGAGGATTTTCCCCTGCTGGGACACTGTATTCTGACAACGGCACCGGCCACTGTCAGAGTATGCCGCCTTATGTTGAGCCCGAAAACACACATGCTGATCAAAATTTGTTTGCTCCTTGCTGAACCGGGCACATTTTGATTAGTGCATGGTCTATGTGCACATCAAAGGCTTGTCCTTTGACCTGCACATTATGACGGTCACAGCAACCTTACTAATAAAAAGCACTTTTTAAAAAATAAATAGTGTTCTTATTTTTTCTAACATTGACTTAGCCTTAAAGTGATTGTAAAGCTTTATATTTTTTAAATAAAATAACAAACATGTTTTACTTACTTGCATCAAAAAAACAACTGTAGAGAACAAACTGAACACAGCCAGTAATAAAATTACCCATGCAGAGTAGCATTAATGAATTGTGTACAAAACATTATTCCTTATTGAGAAGATAAACATTAAAACATTGCCCTTCAAGAAAAAACATACATTCACCGGTCATATAAGTGAATTAAAAGGAAGTGCCGTACTAGGATGTATGCATAAGATCAATAATATGAATCAAAATGGCCCAAAGAACCCAATGTATTTGAATACACATCATTGAATGAGGACTAAGGCCCCATGTACACGGGACACTTCTGAACGATGGAAACTAACTGCTGGAAAACGTAGGTTAAAAAACATCTGTTTAGCCACGTCTGCATAATGCATTTATGTGCGTTTAGAAGCGTTTTTTAAAGATCAGCACAGGAGAACCTCCCAAATGCCCAGAATGCATTGAAAAATGGTAAATTATTAACTATTTCAGACTGTTTCAGAGAAATACAGAGAGTAGAAGCAGAGACGGCAGTATGTATTGAAATTAGCTTAGGTGTGAGTTGCTCATTAAACATTTCTTTAGTTTCCAAGGGTCAGAAAGGTGTCTGGTGGAGTGAGTCATTAAGGTCACCTGGCAGGGGGTCTTCATGAGGAATTTGAGGTATGAATGGTCATTAACATATCTTTTGTTTCCAAGGGTGGGAGAGGTCTGAGGTGTGAATTGGTCATTACAATGTGTAACAAACTTGGTAGGAACATCCTGTGTTCAGTGTTTTGTCCATCTGAGTACCTTGAAAACGCTTTGCATGCATTTTTCATGATGAAAAAAGACTCTGGACGGCATTGGGAACTGGAAGAGTTAAAAAAATTTTCAGACACAAGCGCTTATAAACGCGATTTGCCACGTTTAGCATTTGAAACGCTGATAAAATCGGCTGCTGAATGCAAGTTTTCTGCGTTCAAACAAACAACTGTAAACTCAAATGCATGTAAACGACTGTAAACAAAGATGTGTACATGGACACATAGGAAAACATTAGGGAGAGTTCAGGGGCTGCTGAAAAAAACACTGAATAGCTCCTATACCTGAGCTTATCAGCTGCAGTGTACATGAGCCCTAAAGCACAATGACTAAACAATAGAGCATAACAGTAATCAGCTAAAGATAAGAATATCTAATAAATCGGTTTAGTAAAGATGACAGCGTGGTGGATGGATCACCTAACTGGAATATAGAAGCTTCTAACAAGACTGAGGTAGAATAGTTCTGCTATAAATGCCTGGAAGTGCAACAGGCAACTCAAAGTTGCAGGTCATGAGACTTCACATGGTGCTATGTATCCAAAATAGGTTGTCATTCAACTTAATATGTATAGAAAATACATTGCCGGCATATAGTAATTGTGCTGGAAATATTCACCTGCTATGCGTCAGCTATGGAAATGAGGGCAATATGCAATCAGGGAAAATTATCCATCCAGATCAAAGGACTCTGATCATAGAATATGCAAAAAGTGGCAATAAAATGGCTGTGTAAACAAGTTCGCTTATTGAATGAAGCCCAAAGGGCTGATCCAGGAAGGCGACAATCATATGTGTCCACGTGACTGAAAAGGAGTCACAGTTCCTTTAAGTGAAAATATTTGGATAGGAAGTCCAATTGAAGAGAAGTAGGAGAGAGAGAATGTAGTGGCTGAAGTATTGGTGAATGACCGAGCACGTCGGTATGTATAGTTCAGTAACTTACTGCCACTTTAGGATGATGCACCTCATACCTCCATCTCTCCAGTATTCTTCCTCATCCTTTTGCTGGTACATCCTCAGGTTACCTCTCTAAATGTTTCCAGAGTGCATAGATAAATGCAGGTTTCCCTGATGTGATGCATGCCACACATTAGGCTCCAACCAGCTTTGCTTGGTCCATCAAGGGGACACTTGCATACGACGGTTCCAGACGTGATGACGTCACTACGTTGATGCATTACGTCAATTGGGTTCCACTCCTGTCAGTTATGAACAGGAAACGGAGGCTACAATTCACACAGGCTCACCAAGATTGGACAATAGAAGATTGGAAAAACGTTGCCTGGTCTGATGAGCCTTGATTTCCATAGAGAAGGTTGTGCTTGAAAATCCCAGTAGATCAGCAGTTTTTGAAATACTCAGACCAGCCTGTCTGGCACCTTTCTTCCCCATTCTGATGCTCGGTTTGAACTTCAGCAAGTTGCCTTCACCACTTTTACATGCCGAAATGCATTGAGTGCTACCACGTGATTGGCTGGTTAGCAATCTTGTGTTACCAAGCAATTGAACAGGTGTACCTAACAAAGTGGGATAGCTGGAGGAACCCTAGAAGGGTGTGCAATTGCTAAGCTGCTCCTCAACTCTAGTTAGTGCACTAGATTGTGTATAAGATTCGTATCTGCCAGTGTGTGGTCGGCCGGCTGGATTGGAGTGGAGTCTCCCTCCAGTGGTGGCCAAGAGGTAGTGCGGGCTGTGAAATTATATCACGGCCGATCTTATATACGTATATATATATTCAAAGTTAGGTCCCCCTTATTCCCTCTTACCCCAAGTCACGGCCCAGCGTGCGCGCCTCGGTTAGCTAGTCGCTGTGGGTGTGTGCGTGTGAGGTGGACCGTGACAACTACAAATGAGAGATCTCAGGCAACTAGCGTTTTCAAAAGTTTCAGAAGTTTTAAAGCTGAACTCCAGTCACAAAAACCTTCAGCCACCTACAGCCATAAAGGATATAAATCCACTTTGTGAGCTCCAAATGGCTTTGCAAATTTATATATTACATTTTAAAAGTAGCAGTGACCCAGCAGATCAACCCACTATAGGCTGCTTGCAGAAGACTATAGGAGGGGGCAGAGATAAGACCAATCACCATGCACAAAGAGAGAGAGCAGCAGCGGCCGGTCTTAAAGAATATGTAAACCCAACATTTCATATTCCTGATATATGACTGTTGTGCCATGTACTTGTATGAAAATTATCCTGTTCTCTTTGTTACATAGATACATAGTTAGTCTTGTTGAAAAAAGACACAAATACATCCAGTTCAACCCCCAGAGAAAAAAACACATCAAAAACCTTCAAATACACAATCCTATACCCTTCTAGCCTTTGTTTTGCTTCCTTTCTGTGAAATCCCCGGTATTCCTTCTAGTCTCTCTGGTTTTCTACCCCACCTCCTCCCCAAACCATTCACTGGGAAGACCAGTGTGCTGCGGTTTCATCCTCCCCAGCTCCCTGAGCCCCTTATGTAATTGAGATCGGAGGGTATGTGATCACTTAAAAAAAAAGGTATTTACAATAATTTCATATGTATACGCAAATGCTTTGCCTTTCATATCTATTTTAAACTGAATGGGCTGTCTTACAGGGTGAGGGTTCACAAATTATTTAACTGGAAGCCCCACACAGAGGCAAAGTCTCACATTGGATTACTTAAAGCTGAGCTCCAAGCACAAAAGCTGTCATTCAAATATGTTCTTCAATATTTTGTAAAGCGCTGCGCAAACTGTTGGCGCTATATAAATCCTGTATAATAATAATACCCTTAAATTATATAAATTCATTTACTGTGCACCAAATGCCTTTACAACCCCAGAGATTACCTTGTAAAAGTAGCAGTGCCATTATCATTATGCTGAACATAGCCTGTGCAAAGAGCAGAGCTGTGGGAGGGACCCCACAGGCTCCACCCACTACAAACTATCTGTAGAAAACTACAGGAGGGGATGGAGACAAGACCAGTCATGCAGCACAGGTACAGAGAACAACACTGACAGGTCTTTATTAGAGGATGTTTCACTCTGTAATACTGCACAAATCTGGAAGCAATACACAAAGAAAATCGAGATTCCAGAAACTATACATATGACTCTTGCAGTTAGAGAATATTTGCCTATTCCCGACATCAGCTTGAAATAAGAACTCCATAAAACACAGATTTCTAGAGTAGAGAGGGTTAAAGTAGCATAACTACATCTGACAATGTATTTCTAAAGCACCTTCCACTTCTTTGAAATCTTTCATTGACTTCTATGAGCCCCAACCAGACGTCACTGGGCATCATATCAGCTCTTAATCTGGCAATACATTATACAACCTGATTGTACAATTTCTGTACAACTTACTTTAGAGTTACCAAAACTATGTAATATAGGGGCAAACCTAACCAATGTATTCAATTTGTATCTGGTCAGGCAGGCCCTTGCAATACATACTTGATGGTAGATCTAAAGGAGATTGTACAATCTATGGTTAGCCTTATGGTGGCCATATACGCTCTGATCGTATTTTCCAAAAGATGTGCAATTTAATCAAATTGGCAATCCAAGAAGCATAATATCCCTTCTAAACTATTCAGGCTTGATTTAGATCAAATTCGATCAAAGTGAGTTGATTAGCTAGGATGGAAAATTACAAATCAAGTTGCATCATTCAGCAGTACTGAGATGCTTTGGTCATGAATTTGGTTGTACTCTGTTCAATCAGATTATGAGATATGCTGAAACCAGAGATGCGATCAAAAACTTACAATTGTTTCTTACAACTATTGATCAAAATCATATGTGGCATATCAAACAAATGGGTTGTCACCTACAGATTCATTATTCCTATTGGGGAAGAATGTTCAGAAAAGCAAACGCTCGTTTATCGACGCGTGAATGGCTATTGGAGCTGCAAGTTCAATTCCAAGACAAAGTTTAATCAGCACACTGTACTTAAATCTCCTCTCATCCAGTCATGTGTAAAACATGTATACAGAATAAAATGAACATTCCCCCATAGCATTCCCTAGGCATGAGTACAGGTAGGACATGCTGTGCACACAGTCTGATAGGAAGCATAGAGCAGAGGGAGGAATGCCTGCCAGAACTGGGAATTACCTGTAATACAGTCTGAGAAGAGGATCAGGTCTCTGGGAGCAGATGATGACGTCAGGATTTGTCAGGACATTTCTGGGTATTATATAGTCCTCCTGTGCTGGAACAAAACTGGATATAATCCACAGCTTGGCCTAGTGCCACAGTGACCCTGATCAAGAGGGGCTATGTGGTAAGAGGGGCAATGTGATCAGAGGGCATTGTGATCAGAGAGCATTGTGATCAGAGGGGCAATGTAATCAGAGGGGCAATGTAATCAGAGGGGTATTGTGATCAGAGGACATTGTGATCAGAGGGGTAATGTAATCAGAGGGGTATTGTGATCAGAGGACATTGTGATCAGAGGGCAATGTGATCAGAGGGCAATGTGATCAGAGGGGCAATGTAATCAGAGGGGCAATGTAATCAGAGGGGTATTGTGATCAGAGGACATTGTGATCAGAGGGGTAATGTAATCAGAGGTCATTGTGAACAGAGGGGCAATGTGATCAGAGGGCATTGTGATCAGAGAGCATTGTGATCAGAGGGGCAATGTAATCAGAGGGGCAATGTAATCAGAGGGGTATTGTGATCAGAGGACATTGTGATCAGAGGGGTAATGTAATCAGAGGGGTATTGTGATCAGAGGACATTGTGATCAGAGGGCAATGTGATCAGAGGGCAATGTGATCAGAGGGCATTGTGATCAGAGGGGTATTGTGATCAGAGGTCATTGTGAACAGAGGGGCAATGTGATCAGAGGGCATTGTGATCAGAGGGGTATTGTGATCAGAGGGGCAATGTGAACAGAGGGGCAATGTGATTAGAGGGGTATTGTGATCAGAGGACATTGTGATGAGAGGGCAATGTGATCAGAGGGCAATGTGATCAGAGGGCACTGTGATCAGAGGGCAATGTGATCAGAGGGGCAATGTGATCAGAGGGCAATGTGATCAGAGGGCATTGTGATCAGAGGGCATTGTGATCAGAGGGGTATTGTGATCAGAGGACATTGTGATCAGAGGGCAATGTGATCAGAGGGCAATGTGATCAGAGGGGCAATGTGATCAGAGGGCAATGTGATCAGAGGGCATTGTGATCAGAGGGCAATGTGATCAGAGGGCAATGTGATCAGAGGGGCAATGTGATCAGAGGGCAATGTGATCAGAGGGCATTGTGATCAGAGGGCATTGTGATCAGAGGGGCAATGTGATCAGAGGGCATTGTGATCAGAGGGGCATTGTGATCAGAGGACATTGTGATCAGAGGGCAATGTGATCAGAGGGCATTGTGATCAGAGGGCAATGTGATCAGAGGGCATTGTGATCAGAGGGCATTGTGATCAGAGGGCAATATGATCAGAGGGCATTGTGATCAGAGGGCAATATGATCAGAGGGCATTGTGATCAGAGGGCATTGTGATCAGAGGGGTAATGTGATCAGGGGGCATTGTGATTAGAGGGCAATGTGATCAGAGGGGCAATGTATTAAGGATGGCAATATGAACAGAGGGGCAATGTATTAAGGATGGCAATGTGATCAGAGGGACAATGTGATAACAGGAAAACCATCATCAGAGGGCAATGTAATAAGAAGAGCACTGTGATCAAACAGGCAATGCATAAAAGGGGCAATGTGATCAGAGCAGTAATGTATAAGGGGGGCAATGTGATCAGAGCAGTAATGTATAAGGGGGGCAATGTGATCACGGACAATTTGATCAGGGGGTGATGTTATCAGAAGAACAATGTATAACAGGAACAACGTGATCAGCCTGGTAATGTGATCAGAGGGGCAATGTATAAAAGGGGCAATGTGATCGGAACAGTAATGTGATCAGAGGGGCAATATTATAAAAGGGGCAATGTGATCAGAACAGTAATGTGATCAGAGGGGCAATATTATAAAAGGGGCAATGTGATCAGAACAGTAATGTGATCAGAGGGGTGATGTATAAAAGGGGCAATGTGATCGGAACAGTAATGTGATCAGAGGGGTGATGTGATCAGAGAAGAAATGTGATGAGACGGGCAATGTGATTGGTGGGGTAATGTATGAGAGGTGTAATGTGAGCACAGGTTTTAATGCGATCTAATGGACAATATATAGGAGGGGTGATGTATAAAGAGGGCAATGTGATCAGTGGGGTAATATATAGGAGGGGTGATGTGATTGGAGGATGATGGGTATTGTATGGGGTCGATGTGATCGGAGGGGCGATGTATAAAGGGGCAATGTGATCAGTGGGGTAATATATAGGAGGGGCAATGTATAAAGAGGGCAATGTGATCAGTGGGGTAATATATAGGAGGGGTGATGTGATTGGAAGATGATGTGTATTGTATGGGGTCGATGTGATCGGAGGGGCGATGTATAAAGGGGGCAATGTGATCAGTGGGGTAATATATAGGAGGGGTGATGTGATTGGAGGATTATGGGTATTGTATAGGGGGGTCGATGTGATCGGAGGGGCGATGTATGAGAGGCATCAGCACGTATCGGGGATCAGACGGGGTGCTCCTGTGTCAGATGTGACGGTGTGCGGCTCGGCCCATGCTCCTTGGGTGACATTACATTGTGTGAGACGAGCAGAGAGCTGACAGACGGGTCCAGTCATTGTGCCTGGCGGTGCCCCCCCCCTCCTCCCCGTCCTGTCAGTGCCTAGCGCCGGTGACATGCAATCCATCAATCCGCTCTGCGGTCACGTAACCCCCCCTCGGCTCCGGGGATGATCATTAGAAGAACACATCGTTGGTTAGATGGAGATGAGCGGCTACAAAGGTCGCTCCCCATTCATTGCAATGCTACCCAGAGCAGCATACAAAGGGATGGCAGGAGGGAGCCGGCTGGACTGGGAGGATGTATGAGGACTGAGTGGTCCAGGAGCAGGCAACGTTACTATAGATACGATCAATCAGCATCTCCCCGTCAGCTCCATGACCCCCCATCCTCGGCTCACCTCACTGTCTTCTGCCAGGGTGCGGAGTCCAGGCTGCGGCTCTCGGTGAGGACGGGCGGCCTCCCAACACTGCACAGCTTCCCTCTCATACACATCAGCTCCGAGCATCTTACTCATAGAGGGTTAACCTTTCAACCAGAACACACCCCCGCATACTGATTGGCTCCAGCTGTGTAGAAGAGGGCCGAGCCAGCGCTGGACACGCCCCATTTGGTCACTAGCCGGCTCCGTGTGTCAGCTGGAGGGTCGTGTGTGCCAGATGTACGGAGCGATCCTCCGATCACAGATTGCTGACCTCCTGGGGGCCTGAACTAATGTCAGCACTTCACTGCTACATGGAATACCGTCATATAATACATATATGTGTGTGCACGGGCTGTGAGACCACTGAGACGCCATCATTCCTTGGGTATAAGAAGAGGGGACTCTGCAGAGAATTGAAGATTTCATACAAGAGGTCCAGGGAATATAGTAGAGCGTAGAGTCCTATGGAGAATACTACGGGTGTTCTCAAAGGATATAGTACAGGCAGGGGTCCCATTACATACAGCACAGGCAGGGGTCCCGTAGAATGTAGTACCGGGGTCCCATTACATACAGTACAGGAAGGGGTCCCTTAGAATGTAGTACAGGGGTACCACAGAATGTAGTACAGGGGTCCCATTACATACAGCACAGGCAGGGGTCCCATAGAATGTAGTACAGGGGTCCCATTACATACAGTACAGGCAGGGGTCCCATAGAATGTAGTACAGGGGTCCCATTACATACAGTACAGGCAAGGGTTCTATAGAATATAGTACAGGTGTTCTATAGACTATATTACAGAGGTCCTAAAACATACAGCACAGGTGTCCCAAAGAATATAGTAGAGGTGTCAAAAGAATATAGCACACATGTTCCATGGAATATATCACAGGTGTTTCATAGAAAATACTACAGGTGTCCCAGAGAATGTAGATTTGTCAAACGAATATGGCACAGGCATCCATAGAATGTAATACAGATGTTTAATAGAATATAGTACAGGTGTCTCATAAATACGGTACAGGTGACTATGGAAATAGTACAGGTGCCCCAGAGAATAGAGTGGCAGTGTCCTAAAGAATATAGTACAGGTGTCCCATAGAATGTATTTCATGTGTCTCATAGAAAATAGTACAGGTGCCCTATACAATATAGTACAAATGTCCCATAGAATGTAGTACATGTGCCTATAGAATGTAATACAGATGTCCCTCAGAATGAATGCAGTACAGGTGTCCCATAGTATGTAGCATAGGTGACCAATAGAATATATTATAGATGTTCCATAGGATGAAGTACATGTGTCCCACAGAATATATTATAGGTGTCCCAAAGAATGCAGTATGGGTGTCCCAAAGAATGCAGTATGGGTGTCCCAAAGAATGCAGTATGGTTGTCCCATAGAATAATATATTATGGGTGTCCCTTAGAATGCAGTACAGGTGTCTCAGATTTCAGCACAGGTTTCCCATAGAATATAGTAGAGGTGTCCCACAGAATGCAGTACAGGAGTTCCAGAGAAAATATAGGTGTCCCATGGCAGAGAATGCAGCACAAGGTACAGGCACCCACTGGGGAGTGAGGGCAGTACAGGTGTCCCATATAATGTAGTACAGCTATCCAATTTAACATTTTACTAGTGTCCTATAGAATACAGTACAGATTCCCTATAGAACGTAGTATGGGTGTTCTATAGAATGTAGTACAGGGGTCCATTGGAATACACAGGTGTCCCATATACTGTAGCACAGGGTACAGGCGTATGCTGGGGAGTGAGAGGACAGTCCTTCTTCCTCTCTTCCCTTTTAATGTGACCTATCACAACCAGAGACAGGAAGAAGTTGCCTTATTTCCTGAGCCTGCATAGCACTAAAAAAGTCTACACAGTGATTACCTGAAGGGTGATGTGGGAGTCAACTCAGCCCCAGAACTCCCCTCTCCACCTCAAAGCCTCAAAGAGCACCTTAGCCACCCTACCTTCCTCAGAGGTTCCTTGAGCCCCCTCTCTCCCCTTGGGCAACACTAGCCCCCTTAGTACAATGTTTCCCACAAAACCCCCACCCCAGCCTCCCAGCTCCCCTCCTTAAATCCACTGACATAAATGCCAAGACAATTCTCTTCATACAAACACCACCACCGCATTGCCATTTATTCCTCCCACTGACACCGACACAACAGGATTACTTTTCATCCACTGACACCATCAATGCAGGTGCCTTTTTTTCTTTGCAATGACACCATTGAGTCAGGGACATTTTTTCCCTCACACTGATGCTGAAGCATCTTTACCTTCACCATATTTTACTGTTTTCACCACACATTACATATTGCTGTACGGGTGTCCCATAGAATACAGAACAGGTGTCAACTGCTCCGCCTGGTGCACATAGAATATAATGCTAGAGTCTCACAGAATGTAACAAAGGGGTCCTATAGAATGTAGTACAGAGGGCACGATTTGTAGGTATCCTCACCCTAGGCATTGGATGACCTTGCCCCTGCAGTGGTATGGTTTGTTTAAAGTGTTTCTAAAGGCTGAAGTTTTTTGTACCTTCATGCATTCTATGCATGAATGTAAAAAACCTTCAGTGTGCAGCTCCCCTCTCAATACTCCCCCGAGCTTGATGCCGATCCAGCGATGTGCATGACAGGAACAGCTCTCCCACGTCACGGCCTTCTCATTGGCTTAGACACAGCAGCAGGACCCATTGGCGCCCACCGCTGTCAATCACAGCCACACACAGCGGTGGCTCAAGAGCAAGCAGCTTTCTATGTGGGCACTCAGCAGGGGGGGGTGACCAGGAGCGCTGGAGGGGGACCTGAGAAGAGAAGGATCAAGGCTGCATTGTGCAAAAGTATTGCACAGAGCAGGTAAGTATGACATTTTTATTATTAAAAAAGAGAAATAAAAAATGAGCCTTTAGTGTCACTTTAACATTATGTCTGCCCGCCTGCAATGCACTGTGAATGGGTGGCAGCTACAGGACCATCACGTACCTGTACGTCTCTGGTGTTGTAGCAACATAAGGGGGTGTTGCGCACCCGAGCAGGCGCACAACCCTCCCCACACATCTGTTGTGTCCACTGGACACAGTGGAATGAAAATCCCGGTGAACCGCACCTGGCGGTCATGTGATCGCTATGTGATCACATGATCACAATGACAACAAAGCTGTTATGAATCAATCTGATTCATAACAGCTCTGCTTCTCTTCCTAGTGAGCTGTGATTGGCACACAGCTCTCACATGGTATGGAGCCAATCACAGATAACTGTATTTTGAACTGTCATGAGCTTAACCCATGCATGACAGTTAAAAGCAAAAAAAATTGCATTGCAGGAGCAATAATCTTTATAATAATGCAAAAATATAATACAAAAAAAATCCCTGATCACCCCTTCCCCCACAGTAGTATAGTGTTTAAAAAAATAAAAACATTGTTTTTTTTTTAACATTATCTTTCTTTTTTTTTTTTGTAAACTACTTGCCACCTGCACACAATGAGCAGGCGAGCTAAAATACAGCATTAGTTATTTTATTAACTCATGCAGTATTTTAGTAGTGACAACCATGTGTTAATGTTTCAGCTGTCAGCGGGGTTCCCCACTGACAGCTGAATGTAAAAGAATTGCTGGCAATTAAAAAAAAATGTTTTAATTGCAGGCAATTCACTCAGCTGGCAGGTGCCAGTTTTTAAATGTAATTACGTTTTTGTTTTTTTTCTTCACTATACAGTAGTTCAAAAATTCAGCAGTTACTTTCCCCCTCCAGCTAAAAGAGATAAAGTTTCTTTTAGTTTATTTCCCCAAGTTAAAAGATACAATGTTTCCTTTCAGTTTCTTAAAAGATACAATGTTTTCTTTCAGTTTCTTAAAAGATACAAAGTATCCTTTAGCTCCAGGAAACTAACAGCTAATGTTGTGAGATATAGTGAAGAAAAAAAAAAGACGGCAATTGCATTTACAAATCAGCACTGACATACACTTCGTATTGTGAAAAAAATTTGTAAACCGAGGCATTATTTTCAATGGATTTTCATTCGTAAACCGAAAATTACGTTAACAGAGGCATTTGTAAACCAAGGTATTACTGTATATTTATTATTTATTTCAGGTACTTATATAGCGTCGTCAATTTACGCAGCGCTTTACATATATATTGTACATTCACATCAGTCCCTAACCCTCTGGGGGTGTTCAATCTAAAGTTCCTAACTCACATTCATACATATACTAGGGCCAATTTATACAGGATCCAATTAACCTACCAGCATGTCTTTGGAGTGTGGGAGGAAACCGTATATGCTATGTTCTTTCTTTTTTTTGTATGCAGCCTGTGGGTTGAATGAAAAAAAGAGAAGAAATCTCTGCCAGTTTGTGGTATGCCCACCATTGGAATATACCGCCTTGCATCCACCCACTTCTAATAATGGGCACACATTAGGTCACACTTTGCCACATGAGCCAGTTCCAAGATTGTACAAATGTCTAAATAGTGGCACGCTTGAATAAAAATTGTCCTTGTATAAGTGGTACCCCATATGGAAAAAGGATGACACCAAGTCCCAAACTATCATGCCACTGCTCCCCATGTAGTCTGGGCATCTGGGGGGCTCCACGTGACAATCCTTTCCCTTGTAAATCCGAAACTTACAAGTCTAGCCTGTTGCCCTCTCACAGGTCTTCTACATCTTGACCCCATATCTGGCACGCTTGCTGGGGAGAAATTGTTTGAATGCAAGGCGGCCAGAAAAATTAATGAGGAACTCATCAACGCAGATTTTTTGCTGGGGAGTATAGACATCTGCAAAGTTTTGGTTAAGGTGATTTGTGAGGGGCTGAATTTTGTGGAGCCGGTCAAATTCAGGGTCACCCCGAGGACGACAGGGTGTACTGTCATTGAAATGCATAAAACACATTATACTCTTATATCTATGCCTGGCCATGGCGGCAGAGAACACAGGTATATGATGAATCGGTTCTGTGGACCAATACAACCGCAATCATTTTTTTTAGTAATACCCATGTTGAGGGTTAGGCCCAAAAAGAAAATTAAATGCGGAAACCGTAATGGGTTTCCATGTGAATGGCCGGGCAAGGTTTGAATTTGGGTTGGCGGCTGTACGGTCCTGTGTGCAAATTCTTGGTGGTTGCGGGACAATACTTGTGCTCGCCACTGCGCCAGCTTGCACTACACTTATGGGACTCACCACGTCCCCAGTCATACTGCAGTGTTGGTATTATTATTATTATACAGGATTTATATAGCGTCAACAGTTTGCTCAGCACTTTACAATATAACGGGAGACAATACAGCAACAATACAGTTCAAAACAAGAAGGTTAGGAGGGCCTGATCCTGGGAGCTTACAATCTTAGAGGTATGTGAAACACCAGGATGTACAAAGTCGCTGGTGTTTGTTAGTTCACCAAAAGGTAGTGTGGCACTAGTACTGGCACTCTGCTGCATAAGAGAGTCAACAAAATTTACCATCAAGTGCTAACAGAGATCAGGCCTGATTTTGCCAACACTGCGGTTTTGTGTTCAATGTATCAAGTGACAGTGAACTACTGACACTGCACTTGCTGTGGGAGAAGGCGGGGGGGGGGGGTAAAACAGGTGTTGGCAGGTGTTAGCTGATCCCGCTAACACTGCATTTTTGGGGACACTATACTAATGTGAACGCAGGTATAGTGCTGATCCGCTCAGACACTATACTAGCAATGGAAGTTTATTGTGCATGAGGGTCTTCCTGGCAGTCAAGGAGTTAAATGTGATGACTGGTGTACCAACGGGCAATCTGACGCTATCTGGGAAGGGCATGAAAACCACTGTAGCGCGAATCACATATCTATATGTGATTTTGCACACCTGTGCCGCCCTGCAGCAGTATTTCTGCTATAGGGCGGTCAGGAAGCGGTTACATAAAGCGGTTTCTGTTACGGAGCTGCGTTACTTTAACTGACAATTGCGCAGTCATGTAACACTGCACCAAAATTAAATTTATATCTTTTTTTCCCCATGAATTGAACTTTCTTTCAGTGGTATTTGATTGCCTGTGCGTTTTTTATTTTTTGCGCTATATAAAAAAAAACCCAACAATTTTGAGAAAAAAAATATATATTTTGGACTTTTTGCTATAAAACATGTCTAGTGAAAAAAATTTCAAAATCAAATTTTGTCATAAATTTTAGCCAAAATATATTCTGCGACATGTCTTTGCTAAAAAAAAATCCCAATACGTGTAAATTAATTGGTTTATGTGAAAGTTATAGCGTTTACAAATGGCGGTATATTTACTGCAATTTAAATTTTTATTAATAGCAGTGATCAGCAATTTATGGCAGCGATCCGCAACTTATGGCAGGACTGCAGTGGACATTCTGACACTGGGGGGGAACTGACTTGGGGTCACTGACATCCCCAGTGACACCAATACATTGATCAGTGCAAAAAAAAAGCACTGACACTGTACTAATGGCACTGGGGAGGAAGGGGTTAACATTTTTAGGCAATCAAATGGTTAACTGTGTGAGGGGAGTGATTTACTAGTGGGCGGGTGTGTGTGCTTCACAGAAACATGCTGTCCTGGAAAAGTAATCTCTGCTCTCTGGAACAGAGTGCTGGAAACTAACAGGGAAAACAATACAGCTGTGCGCTGTGTCAGTGTTTGCCGGCAATCGCCGTAACCCAGCGGATAATCACCGTCCGGGACCCGATGATTGACACCCGTGGCCGTGATCGGTGGCGCGGGTAGGGCGGTCGCGCACCCCCTTCCCGATATGCAAAATCACGTATACAGTTGTGTTCAAAATAATAGCAGTCAGACATCACTAACCTGATCAATCACTGTTTTTGGTAGAAATGATATTTCTACATGGCAAATAATTTACTAGCAGGTGTAGTAGAGTAATAGAAATCCAACAGACCCAACAGTCATGACATGCATGCTGCTGATTCTGTGTAATTGAATCACTAATTGAAAGGGGCATGTTCAAAATAATAGCAGTGTGGAGTTCTATTAGTGAGGTCATTCATTCTTTGAAAAACAGGTGGAAACTATTGCCCTTATTTAAGGAAGGAAGGCAGCAAATGTTGTACATGCTGGTTACAGTGCATTTCTCTCTGAAATTCTGAGGAAAATGGGTTGTTCCAGACATTGTTCTGAAGAACAGGGTACCTTGATCAAAAAGTTGATTGGAGAGGGGAAAACATATAAAGAAGTGCAGAAAATTATAGACTGCTCAGCTAAAATGATCGCAAATACTTTAAAATGCCAACCAAAACCTGAAAGACGTGGAAGAAAGCGAAAAACTACCATTCGAATGGATAGAAGAATAGCCAAAATGGCAAGGACTCAGCCAACAATCAGCTCCAGGAAGATCAAAGAAGGTCTAAAGTTACCTGTGAGTACTGTTACAATTAGAAGACGCCTATGTGAAGCCAAGCTATCTGCAAGAAGCCCCCGCAAAGTCCCACGTTGAAAAAAAGACATGTGCTGAAGAGGTTACAATTTGCCAAAGAGCACATTGACTGGCCTAAAGAGAAATGGCGCAACATTTTGTGGACTGATGAAAGTAAGATTGTTCTTTTTGGGTCTAGTGGCCAGAAACAGTTTGTCAGATGACCCCCAAACACTGAATTCAAGCCACAGTACACTGTGAAGACAGTGAAGCATGGTTGCGCAAGCATCATGATATGGGGATGTTTCTCATTCTACGGTGTTGGGCCTATTTATCGCATACCAGGGATCATGGGTCAGTTTGAATACATCAGAATACTTGAAGAGGTCATGCTGCCTTATGCTGAAGAGGAAATGCCCTTGAAATGGGTGTTCCAACAAGACAACGACCCCAAACACACCAGTAAACGTGCAACATCTTGGTTCCAGACCAACAAGATTGACGTTATGGAGTGGCCAACCCAATCCCCGGATCTTAATCCAATAGAAAACTTGTGGGGTGACATAAAAAATGCAGTTTCTGAGGCAAAACCAAGAAATAGAGAAGAACTGTGGAATGTAGTCCAATCATCCTGCGCTGGAATACATGTTCACAGGTGCCAGAAGTTGGTTGACTCCATGCAACACAGATGTACGGCAGTTCTCAGAAACAGTGCTTACATAACTAAATATTAATTAAGTGATTCAAAGGAAAGCAAAATCTTCAAACATTTTTCAGTTTATATAGTGAATGTTTGAGTTTGTAAAGAAGAATATAAACACTGCTATTTTTTTGAACAGTCTAATATTCACTTTTCTTCAATTTGTTTACAACACAAATTTGATATATTTTTCTTCATGTTTTGATTTAGAATAGAATGTGTAGTGTTCCCAATGCATTTGTGTGTATGGAAATAAAAGCTATTAGAAGGATTTTGAGCTTTATTCACTTTTTTCAACACAATGCTATTATTTTGAACACAACTGTATGTAGCACTACCCTCATGAGGGCCTTTGTGTTGTGGGTACCCCTAAGCTCTGCACAGCCAGGCAACAGGTATTTTCTTCACAGACTTGCATCCAAGAGACAGTAACCAGTCGATGGGCTTGGTTTTGTTATTTTATTAGAGGAAAATAACTTGAGTAGGGAAAAAGGGATTATGGGATGCCCAGTTTGGCTTGATCTGTGAAAGGGGGGGACAACTTTCTTCCTATGTACAAAAATAGATTCTAGACCATTTTTTTCTGTGAAGGCTGTCAGTCTTTGTGGATCAGTAGCAACAGCCCTTTATGGGCGAGGAACTAGCAGCCCCTCCAGAAATCAACTTAGCTTCTTGTAACTTCATGCAGAGGTATATTCTGTCCCACTGTAGAACTAATCCCAGTTCCACAGCCTGCAGACACTCCCAGCTGCTCAGAAGATCTCCCGGGACAAGGATAAGGATTGAGCCCAGAGCTGTTCTTTGAAAGCTTGCTACATGTGGCAGTATTTCCCTTTGTGGATCCCAGGGAGTGCTGGTGTACTCACTCTGTCCTCTTTGCTCCCACTGCTCAAGGTCTCAGTCTCATTCACGCTGCACTGCTGAATGTATCCCCCTGAGCCAGCCTGAGCCCAGCCTGGAGGGAGACCCCCCTAGACCTAGGGGGCCCATCCCAGGCACCGACAGTCTTTTCAGCATTCCATCTTCTACCTGACTCTCCCATGTTTATGGGCCAGTCCACAACCCTACCAGGGTCTCCAAACCTGGGATTGGCCAGACTCCCATAAACATGCAGATTAGGTCTCCACCCCTTCCTGCTTACCGACATCTAGAAGGTTCCATGGTCCGCCAGAGTCTGGAGGAAGCGATAGATCCACAACCTATTTAATCATCCAGCTGACTTGTAATAACCCAACCTCAATCACAGACTCACACAGTTACCATGAGTCCTACACAATGTTTTTACCTGCAATACACTACACTATTCTAGTAGCACACTAGAGGGTGCTGTCACAATCATGCCCACAGGGAGAGGTGCAGTTCTCCATTTTGCCCTAAACGTATACATTTTGGTATTGCTCTTAAACTCATATGCCATCACATGAGTGGGGGGGGAAGGTTTAGTATCGTGCATACAAGAGCCAGGCACAGGCTCCCGCTATATTAAGAAGGCTTCATGTATCTCCTCATTCCCCCTCCCTCAGGAATGCAAGCAGCTTATGATGCTGAGCCCCGCCTAACAATTCCTCTGCCAAATAAGGTAGTGAAGATACTAGTTAATGTTGTGTAGAAAAATAAGCTGTTAGTTTTTGTGTGTAGTCAGAGAAGTGAGGACCGTCCTCAATATAACATCTATCGGACAGAAAGCAAAGGAGAATCTCGCGGCAACAACGAAACCCAGTGCGAGACCAGAAATCCCTTTTTAGCTCATCACACTTGAACTGCTTAAGCCCAGACATTTATTTGGCAAGTACTTATTTACCTAAACTTCTCTCTGTTATCTGTTTGCTGTGCTGTTGTGCTCTGTGTATATATATATATATATATATATATATATATATATATACACACACACATACAGTGGGGCAAAAAAATATTTAGTCAGCCACCAGTTGTGCAAGTTCTCCCACTTAAAAAGATGAGAGAGGCCTGTAATTAGCATCATAGGTAGACCTCAACTAGTTGAGAGACAGAATGAGAAAAAAAAACAATCACATTGGCTGATTTGGAAAGAATTTATTTTCAAATTATGGTGGAAAATAAGTCAATATCAAAAGTTCATCTCAATACTTTGTTATATATCCTTTGTTTCTGGAAAGGGAAGTGACGACAGACGCATACGAGAAACCGGAAGTGGAGTGGTGGCCATCTTGGAGAGGGCAAAAATCGGCTGTGACTGACAATTAGGACTCTCCTGGATCCTGGATGGCAGAAAGGTTCTATATGCTTTATGCGATTGAAAGATGTTTTTAATGTAAGCAGTATGATTAAAAGTTTGGATCTTAGTATGTGGCAGTATTATACTATGATTTATTCCTTACATTTGCGTATCTGACTGGCGTATATGGTGGAAACACATCTGAGTTGCTAGGGTGGAAGGATCCATACAGTGTTATAGGATCAAAGCAAACCCTGAGGACATCTGCAAGAGGATTTATATCATCGGGCAATTTCTGTGGATTGAGATCAAAGCATAAATTGTTTTAAATATTGGTAAGGGTATGCACTCCTTACCTTGATAGAAGTGTACACTGTGTTATGAGGTTTTTGAGCACAGTAGAGTGTTTCACATGCATGGTTTTGCACAGTATATTGCATGTATATGTGGTTTGATATATATACTTGTTTTTCACTTGGGTGAATATTACTGGAGTGATTTCACATGCAAATTTCTGATTTATAAAGGATAATGCACTATGTATATTTTTTTGTTTTTTTTGAGGTAATCAAGTTTTTGCAAGCAGCGGAGAGTTTTTATACTTGAATCAATTTTTGGACTACACGTACTTATTTATTTTATTGGGATATTGGATATATATATTTTGGACATTTTGGTTTTCAATTTTTTTTTTTTTTTTCATATAGACTTTGGACTTTAATTTGAAATTATTATCTAATGAAGGGTTTCTTTTATTAATTTTCACTGAGCATATTTTTGTTTATATTTGTGCACCTCTAAGGGTAGAGGTGAAGTGTGCTTAAAAAGAGTTGGGAAGAATTAGTGATCTATATCTACTAGGTCTACAATTTTGTTTCTGGTGTGCTTCGACAGCTCTTTGGTCTTCACCATAGGGGAGTTTGGAGTGTGACTGTTTGAGGTTGTGGACAGGTGTCTTTTATACTGATAACATGTTCAAACAGGTGCCATTGATACAGGTAATGAGTGCGGGACAGAGGAGTCTCTTAAAGAAGAAGGTACAGGTCTGTGAGAGCCAGAAATCTTGCTTGTTTGTAGGTGGCCAAATACTTATTGTGTGATTGGATTTTTTTTCTCATTTTGTCTCTCATAGTTGAGGTCTACCTGTGATGCCAATTATAGGCCTCTCTCATCTTTTTAAGTGGGAGAACTTGCACAATTGGTGGCTAACTAAATACTTTTTTGCCCCACTGTATATTGGTTACACCTTTCTGTAAATATTTTTACTGCACCCTTTTGACCTTTTGGTAATAAATCCTACTTTCTGAAAGTGCTGAACTGTTTCTATAGCTCTTGAATGTAGCTTACGAGTCCCTGCCGCTGAAGAACGCTACTATGAGTATTTAACCCTCTGTATAACCGGTCTGTAGAGATATCGGGATACTGACGGTTAACCAACCATCCTAGTGTATTGCTGAGTTTCCTCTTTCTCTGTATAAAAAGGAGGTGGTGGCAGTGTGAAGGGTTAATTGTGTAATTAAGCTGACCCCGAAACAATCGCATTCAAGCTGCCGGTACGTCGACCGCTGTCCAATTCGCTGGAACATCGATGTGCAGGGTGCAGCTGGGTGTGGCATTGTTACGCACGTGACAACGCGGTTTTAGATTGGCTAGTCCTTTGGTCACGAGTTTGGTGAGAAGGGCTGTGGTCTGACGCCGCGCTCATCACCTATTCGTGGCAGCGGTGGGATAGTTGCATTAAGAGCTTCAGTGCAGCGTTAAAAATTAGCTCTGCACTGAAGGATTGTAACCTATGTGGAAACAGTCCTTAGAAACAAGCGGTGCATATTTTATATATAGACATATAGCAACAGCTTCTTCCTTATTCTACTTTCTATTCTATCTTTGCTTGCAATTATGCCTGGTGCAGCAGAATACGAGAAAATGAGCAAAAGTGATCTGAAGGTGGAATGTACCTCACGAGGATTGGACGTTGGTCGCAAAAATTGTGAAGATTTGATTCGGGATCTAGTGGAGTATGGTATCCGAGCAGATCAGAACTCGGGGGAACTTGACCATGACGGTGTCTCAGTGGCTCAGAGACGGCCTCGCAGGATAGGCATACAGAGATCGACACTGGAGTATCATCAAATATTATCTTCACACCACCGCCTGAGCAGCCAGCCCCGGAGTGCCTGTAACCAGCAGAGACTCTCCTCAGATGCAGGAAGCCCTGAAACGCATCAAGGAGACAGATCTTGAGGCATACCTGTGGTTCATGGAACACCAGGCTGACAGAGAAGCTGCAGAATGCCAGGCTGACAGAGAGGTGCTGGAACGGCAAGCAGCGGCTGATAGAGAAGCTGCGGAACGCCAAGCTGAAAAAGCGGCTGAGAGAGAGGCGGTGCAGAGGGAAGCTGATCGTCAGCACGAGCTGGAGATGGCGAGGCTCCAGCCACAGGTGCAGAACCCCGGGTCCCTAGAGCACAGGGATACCACTCTGGCCGTGGGCACAGCCGCCAAGTTTCCAGTGATGGACAATGATGACATTGACATGTATTTACTGTCATTTGAAAAAATGTGCCGTCAGTACCATGTGCCCCCAACTCAATGGGCTCGGTACCTGACCCCAGGGCTACGAGGCAAGGCCCTGGATGCGTTTGTTGAAATGCCAGAGGGGCAGGACGACGATTATGAAGCTTTAAAGAAGCCATCATCCGGAAGTACCAGATGACCCCGGAAGTGTACCGCAAGCAGTTCAGGTCTATGCAAAAGGGACCTGGGGACTCTTATACGGATGTGGCAAGTCGCTTACGCACCGTATTCCGACAGTGGACTAAAGGACTTTAGAAGTCTTTAGAAGATCTCATGATACGAGATCAGCTCCTGCATATCTGCCCGGCCGACGTCAGACAGATTGCAGCTTTAGCAGAGAACCAGCCTCTGCTAAAGCTGCAGCCAAATTGGCAGATACCTTTGTCCACACGTGGGTGTTTGACCCTCGCAAGGCTCCTCCAAATGGCTGGAAAGGAGGGAAATCGCCCATAGCAACCCCTCCTACACCGCTGAATCAAGATTCCCCTCAACCAACACCTGCAGCGCCTGGGGCCAAGCCATTCCTGACTGACAACCGCAGATGTTTTACCTGTGGGAAAGCTGGACATCTCAGGATGCAGTGTCCTGAGCAGAAGCATACGACATCATCTGGCCAGCCGGCCAGCAACTCTTCTTCCGTGCTGTTTGTCCGCAGGAAGATGCGGGTAACCCCCGCCAACTTGCAGCCAGTCACTGTGGGCAACCGGTCTGTAACTGGTTTCCGGGACACCAGGGCAGAAGTCACCTTGATCCGGCCAGAGGTGATTAAGCAAAGGAACCTCATCCCAGGAAAGTTCCTTACCCTCACAGGAGTTGGGGGGACCCGTTCACGCATACCCTGTGCAAAGGTATTCATCGATTGGGGTGCGGGATGAGGGAGGTGGGGATCTCGGATGAAATTCCCACACCTGTTTTGTTGGGTGCCGATTTGGGTACTCTTGTGTCCTATTACGGCCCTGCCGAGAATACCCGGAAGGCCCCCCTGGAACTCTCTGGACCTGCCAAGGTACTGTGTGCAGATGTTGGGGTAATGTCTGGGCAACCTGTGGATGGACAGACGGAGGGGGCCGGGAATGGAGTGGGGCTACAGGATTCTCCATTAGCTGGAGAAGGAGAAGAAATCCCCTTGCATGTGGAGGTATCGAACTCATGTGTCATGGACATTAGAAATGTACCTGTTGATAATGATGACGATGAAGCTGATATTGATAATGTTAATGATAATGTTGATACGGTCAATGGTAGTGATAATGATGACGATGATGCTGATATTGATAATGTCAATCACATTGATGTTAATGTTGATAATGCTAATGATGATGATGGTCATGAAGATAAAAATGATGCATTTTCATTGTCGGGGGTCAACCACAGTGCTGTGAAGGGGGCAGAGGTACAATCTCTGGGGACTGAGCAAAGGGATGGTCTGGATAGGCCTGTTCCTTGATTAGGACCAGAGGATTCTACCTTGATAAGTGTCCAGGCATTGTCCTTGCATGGTACTGGACAGTCGGCTGAGACTTGTAGTTCCACGTGTAAGGCAGCACTGGAAAGCAATTCACACATGGACCTCAGCAGCCAGATAGCTGTGAGCTTCCCTGCTGAGAAAGGTAAACAAAGGCCTGACAGGGAGACTGAAAGCATGTCATATGATCTGACTTGTCCTGGTGTGCCACCAGGCAGACAAACATGTGTCCTAGGCAGTGACAGCACACCTAGATTGGAAGTGCGAGGGGCCTCATTGGAGTTGACCAGCGGGTCTCCGAGAGGGGGCTGCGGCCTTCAGCTCCAATCACTTCTCCTTTCCATTCAGGTACAGGAGCTGCTGGCAAGGCCTATGAGAGAAGGTGTCAGAGTTCAGGAAAACCCGGGGAGAGCTCACCCTGCTGTTCATGAATTGGACGGCAGAGTGTATCTTTCCCCCATGCCTTCAGCCAACCTCATCTCACAGGAGGTGCAGACTGAAAGGGCCAAAGAAACAGAGGGAATGGTGCCGTCAGGAATCCAGGGGTCAGCTATAGTCTGGACATCCCCAGTAGTCTCGGTCCCCAAACAGGATCAGATGACCAGACTTTGTGAGGACCTTGGGAAACTGAGCGCCAGCCCTGTGGTTGTGGCCTACCCCATGGCCAGGAGCCATGAGGTAATGAAGCATCCGGAAGGGGCCCACTGTCTAACCATCATGGACCTGAGCAGGGGGTCTGGGCCACCATCCCTAACCCAGGAGGCCCAGGACGAGTCAGCCTTCACCACCCCATGTGGCTTGCCTGAATTCCTGGGAAAGCTAATTGGGGTTGAGAATGCACCAACCACCTCCCCAGGGGTCAGGAATGGCCTACAATGTGGAATGGAACTGGGTGCAGTTGCCCACTTTAGGGGCCTTGTGGTGTTCGGCCCTGTCTGGGAAGAGCAACTTGGGCCCCTGTCACTAGTCAGAAGCGAACTGCCCGTGCCTAGTCTGACCAGTTGAGAATGGTAACTGTCAGAGGGGAATGTCAGTGGTTCAGCTTTGGGAACCACCGGTAGGAAGAGACCCCCAGAGGTCTGGGAATGGGGAGAATGAGGCAGTTATGGCCTGGCCGACTCCCCAGGTCAAGAAGCAGGTTTCATCAGTCTTGGATGCAGCTGGCTACGGTAAGACGCCTGGGTGCAACTATGTCTCAGCTGGACCCGTGACTGACCTAGCAGACAGGAAACTGATGGAACTGGTGTCCTGGATGCTAGCAGGTAAAGAGGACTGTTCATCTTGGACGAAGGTACCTGTGGACCCATCCGGGCAGCGATTTCCAGAATTCGCCTGTCCGGTTCCGGTGCACGCAGGCGCCACTACCTTCGGGTGAGATGTAGTCCTGGTTCAGAGGAGGGAGATGGGAGAGGGAAAGCTCATCCTCTACCTCGACAAAAAGCTACTGTACATCTCAATATGTTAGCGGATGACACCCCTGAGCCGAAGTGTTTTGTGAACAGGTGTCCACCCCAGCAGTCGCCAAGATATCCGGATAGTCACAGCCGACTGGTGCTCACCTGTGACCACTCACTTGGGCGGCACAACAGAAGGAGCCTGGTTCTCCCGCAGTGCTATGGCACCCTGTGAACCCAAGGTGAACCCCTGGGCAGAGGTCGGTTGTCTCAGGAGGGAAATTGTAGTCCCCTCCCATGCAACCACCTGAGGGGGGAGGTGTCACAATCATGCCCACAGGGAGAAGTGCAGTTCTCCATTTTGCCCCAAACATACATTTTGGTATTGCTCTTAAACTCATATGCTATCATGGGGGGATTGGGGGGAAGGTGTAGTATCGTGCATACAAGAGCCAGGCACAGGCTCTCGCTGTATTAAGAAGGCTTCATGTATCTCCTCATTCCCCCTCCCTCAGGAATGCAAGCAGCATATAATGCTGAGACCCGCCTAACAATTCCTCTGCCAAATAAGGTAGTGAAGATATTAGTTGATGTTGTGTAGAAAAAGAAGCTGTTAGTTTTTGTGTGTAGTCAGAGAAGTGAGGACCGTCCTCAATATAACATCTATTGGACAGAAAGCAAAGGAGACTCTCGCGGCAACAACGAAACCCAGTGCGAGACCAGAAATCCCTTTTTAGCTCATCAGACTTGAACTGCTTAACCCCAGGCATTTATTTGGCAAGTACTTATTTACCTAAACTTCTTTCTGTTATCTGTTTGCTGTGCTCTGTATATATATATATATATATATATTGGTTACATCTTCTTTCTGTAAATATTTTTACTGGTACCCTTTTGACCGTTTAGTAATAAATCCTACTTTCTGAAAGTGCTGAACTGTTTCTGTAGCTCTTGAATGTAACTTACGAATCCCTGCTGCTGAAGAACGCTACTATACCCTCTGTATAACCGGTCTGTAGAGATAGCGGGATACTGACAGTTAACCAATCATCCTAGAGTATTGCTGAGTTTCTTCTTTCTCTGTATAAAAAGGAGGTGGTGGCAGTGTGAAGGGTTAAATGTGTAATTAACCTGACCCCGTAACAATCGCATTCAGGCTGCCAGTATGTCGATCGTGGTCCAATTAGCTGGAACTTCGGTGTGCAGGGTGTAGCTGGATGTGGCATTGTTACGCACATGACAGCGTGGTTTTAGATTGGCTAGTCCTTCAGTCACGAGTTTGGTGAGAAGGGCTGGGGTCTGACGCTGGTCACAGGTGCTATAAACAGTTGTGTTCAAAATAATAGCAGTGTGTTGAAAAAAGTGAATAAAGCTCAAAATCCTTCAAATAGCTTTTATTTCCATACACACAAATGCATTGGGAACACTACACATTCTATTCCAAATCAAAACATGAAGAAAAATATATCAAATTTGTGTTGTTCCTCTAAAAAAATTGAAGAAAAGTGAATATTAGACTGTTCAAAAAATAGCAGTGTTTGTATTCTTCTTTACAAACTCAAACATTCACTATATAAACTGAAAAATGTTTGAAGATTTTGCTTTCCTTTGAATCACTTAATTAATATTTAGTTGTATAAGCACTGTTTCTGAGAACTGCTGTACATCTGTGTTGCATGGAGTCAACCAACTTCTGGCACCTGTGAACAGGTATTCCAGCCCAGGATGATTGGACTACATTCCACAGTTCTTTTCTATTTCTTGGTTTTGCTTCAGAAACTGCATTTTTTTATGTCACCCCACAAGTTTTCTATTGGATTAAGATCCGAGGATTGGGCTGGCCACTCCATCACGTCAATCTTATTGGTCTGGAACCAACATGTTGCACGTTTACTGGAGTGTTTGGGGTCGTTGTCTTGTTGGAACACCCATTTTAAGGGCATTTCCTCTTCAGCATTAGGCAGCATAACCTCTTCAAGTATTCTGATGTATTCAAACTGATCCATGATCCCTGGTATGCGATAAATAGGCCAAACACCGTAGTATGAGAAACATCCCCATATAATGATGAATGCGCAACCATGCTTCACTGTCTTCACAGTGTACTGTGCTTTGAATTCAGTGTTTGGGGGTCGTCTGACAAACTGTCTCCGGCCACTAGACCCAAAAAGAACAATCTTACTTTCATCAGTCCACAAAATGTTGCGCCATTTATCTTTAGGTCAGTCAATGTGCTCTTTGGCAAATTGTAACTTCTTCAGCACATCTTTTTTCAACAGTGGGACTTTGCGGGGGCTTCTTGCAGATAGCTTGGCTTCACATAGGCGTCTTCTAATTGTAACAGTACTCACAGGTAACTTTAGACCTTCTTTGATCTTCCTGGAGCTGATTGTTGGCTGAGTCCTTGCCATTTTGGCTATTCTTCTATCCATTCGAATGGTAGTTTTTCGCTATCTTCCACGTCTTTCAGGTTTTGATTGGCATTTTAAAGCATTGCGATTATTTTAGCTGAGCAGCCTATCATTTTCTGCACTTCTTTATATGTTTTCCCCTCTCCAATCAACTTTTAAATAAAGGTACACTGTTCTTCTGAACAATGTCTGGAACGTCCCATTTTCCTCAGAATTTCAGAGAGAAATGCACTGTAACCAGCATGTACAACATTTGCTGCCTTTCTTCCTTAAATAAGGGCAATAATTGCCACTTGTTTTTCAAATAATGAATGACCTCACTAATAGAACTCCACACTGCTATTATTTTGAACATGCCCCTTTCAATTAGTGATTCAATTACACAGAATCAGCAGCATGCATGTCATGACTGTTGGGTCTGTTGGATTTCTATTACTCTACTACACCTGCTAGTAAATTATTTGCCATGTAGAAATATAATTTCTACCAAAAACAGTGATTGATCAGGATAGTGATGTCTGACTGCTATTATTTTGAACTGTATATATCATACACTATAGTACAGGGTACACCTTCATAATTAAAAAAGAAAAAGCCTACAGTACCTGCTAATCCAAGGAAGGCAACCCATCCAAGTATTAACCAGGCACAACCATGCATAGCTTCTGAGGTCAAATCAGATCGGGCGCATTCAGGGTGGTGTGGCCGTAGGCACTTTCTTCTCCATTTCACAGTTGTGCAGTTCAACCTGACCAACAGCAGTGAAGAGACATAGTGGAATTACATAACTGCTCAGTGTACTATCACAAAAACTCCTAGGCAATTATGATGAAATCCCTTTTTTATGTCCGTCACACATTTAGCTGTATTATAAACATCTAACATTTACCATACATTAAAAAAGGGGCATTTGTATCCATGCCTTAAACTACTCTTAAAAATATCATAAACTGGTGCTTTCAGAAAAGAAGGCCCAGTTGTTGGTCCTCTGTAAGAGGGTACACCTTCATTATAATCTAAGAAAAGAAGCCTACAGCACCTGGTATTTTCAGGCATTGACCAATCCAAGTACTAACCAGGCCTAATCTTGCTCAGCTTTTGAGATCAGATGAGATCAAGAGCATTAAGGGTGGTGTGGCCATAGGCACCATCTTCTCCATTTCACAGTTGTGCAATACAACCAGACCAACAGCAGTGAAAAGACATTACATACTTCTCTTAAAATCCTAAACTGGTGCTTTCAGGAAAGAAGGGCCAGTTGTCGGTCCTCTGTAAGAGGGTACACCTTCATTATAATCTAAGAAAAGAAGCCTACAGCATCTGGTATTTCCAGGCGTTGACCAATCCAAGTACTAACCAGGCCTAACCCTGCTCAGCTTTTGAGATCAGATGAGATCAGGAGCAATCAGGGTGGTGTGGCCATAGGCACCATCTTCTCCATTTCACAGTTGTGCAGTTCAACCTGACCAACAGCAGTGAAGAGACATTGTGGAATCACATAACTGCTCGGTGTACTATCATAAAAACTTCTAGGCAATTATGATGAAATCCGTTTTTATGACCAATCCAAGTACTAACCAGGCCTAACCCTGCTCAGCTTTTGAGATCATGGTCTTGGAAATTCGTTTTCAATGAATTTTTCCTTACCGTGAGTAGCTCTTTTGAGATGTGGGGAAAAATGGAGCTCCTGTTACCCAGGAATGATCACACGACACTCTCAGGTTGGAGTTGGAATTCACTCTTTGTCCGGCCCTAACCCTGGACTCCTGTTTTATTAAAAGCACACACACGCCCCCCCACACGGGGGGGGGGGGGGGGTCAGGTCAATCCCCTCCCACAGAACAACGTATAGGGGGTGTCCATACATGAGAATGTACATCTTGTTTGGAGTGTAGCATTTCCTCTTATCTATACTGAAAACCAGTTAAACCAGTCCTCCCCTCCCCTCTGTGGAGAGCAAGCTTCCCATCCTTTACATGTTATCAGCTCCTAGTAGTATGTTCACTCTCTGTACAAGCATCCCTTAGATTAAACAGTGCCAGTCTGTATCTGAATGGGCCTGATACGATCTTTATTAAAACACATCCATCCAGATACAGTTCAGGTCGGTAGTGGCTTGTAAGATATACATGAGCCTACACGTGGAGTTCGCACTGCCCGGCGCCTGGCCATACAAAGTCCATGTGGTACTATGCTGATATGTGGATACAGGCCCGCGGCCTACCACCGGCGGCATTCGCATCGAAATGCCGTGGTGGCATACACGCCAGTCTATAAGCGCAGATCTGCCATCTCATCCATTACCGAGCTGAGTACTGTAATATATACATTGTACATGCGCGTGGCCTAATTGCAGTCTTCAGAGCTTTAATTAAGCCACACAAGAGACATATGAATAACACTAATATATGACACATTTAAAGTTCAACCTGTAATACAAAATTTCCATGACATTCCCTCCTGTTTTATCATATTCTTCTCGTGTCCCTTCTTGATCTTCTTCAGCTTGATGGGTGTAGTCTCAAAACCTTAAAGAGTTGGTCTTAGACCAGAGTTCCTGTAGTTGTCCCTGAGAATAAAGCTCCACGGGGTACCTGAAACAACAAGACCCGACGCAGACTAAACGCAAACAGGCTTGATTGAAGCAATGATCCTCAAGAGCGTTGGAACCTTCACTACAGGAAGGCTCTTGCAAAAACCACAAACAGACTTGTGGTATAAAAAAGGCTTGTGATCCCACGGTGGTCCGGGGAGATCCAGCAGCAGATTCTCAAATTGCCCCTGCAGACAGGGCCTTACAAGGCTGGTCTCGACCCAGACGGTTTTCCAAAACGCAGACACAGACAACGATGAGGCTTGAAGCTTGCTTGGAGGTCTTGGAGAACATGGTCTTCAGGGAGATAAATTTAGAGGGAAGCCAGGACGTAACCTGCAGAGAAGGTGGCTGGTTGGTGAGGTCTTCCTCTGATCAGTGGTTGGAGTGGGATCCCAGGAGCAGGCATGGAGATGTGGTCGTCTGCCCGAGCTTGGCTTACACGGTTGATGAGGCAACAGGAACTTCTCACCGCGGCATACAAAAGGCAAAGAAAAAAGAGAAGTATCAGGACATACACTCCCAATTCCTTCAACCAAGATCCGATGGAGAACAGGAAATCTCCCAATCCTCCCAAACCCTTGAACGGATTCCAACCCTCACTAGCTATAGCTTTTCCCTATAGTTCACCAACTTTGTCCATATGGGCCTGGACCTTGACATCGGTGTCTTCTATCCAAGCACAACAATCCTCTCCGATGAACTCACAGAACCCCCCTTTGGCAGCTAAAAGGTAATCAAGGGCCATCTTCTCCTGAAGCACTAAAATTCCCATCTGCCGTTGTTCTTGGGCAATTTCTCTGACAGCCTCTACGGTCACGTTAAACATACTATCCACGATGACAGAAAAATTGTTCAGGCGCTTCATAAATTCTATTCCCCAACCTGTCCATGAGGGGAACCAAGCCCATGCCTGGTCGCCCTCAGAGAACAGCTCCCTGCAAACTCTCCCTGCCATCCCTACCTTCTTGTGGACCATCAACTCTTCATGATCCATCACTACATAGGATGCGGGGACTAGCTATATGAGGGCACACGAACCTTTCGCGTTCTGGGGAAATGTTCTATAGGCTGCCGAACCACACAGAAAATAGTACGGACCTGTCAGAGCAGAGCAGGAGGAGTTCTTCGTTCGGCCTCTGGCACTGAGCAACAGTTGCACAGACTGGGGGATTGCTCCCTCAGTCTGCACATCACATCCATCCTTCCAACAAACGTGGTCTGGTCGGTCAGTGTGGTTACTCAGAAGGGAAGTCTGGTTAGTCAGATTGACAGTTATACCTCCCTCACAGGTGGTAGTCCCAACAAACTTGTTACCTGTGCCAAAGCTGATATTAAAGCACACCTGAGGGCTGCCTAGCTGCCCAGTTACCCATAGTGGACTGACGAGGGCCCTACAGGAGCTAGAGCTAATGTTGGTACTGAAACTGATGTTACCTGCTAAAAATGTGTCATTAAGTTCTACAGACAAATGTCTACGTGGGGGCTGACCAGGGGTCCCTTGCTTTTTCATGGCGACACGGATGTCATATAGGGCATGAACAGCGGCCATTGCTGACATGTGATGACTGGGTGGGGGCTTAGAGCATACCCAACAGTTGGTTTTGTTGGCGGTTCTGGCTAATCGCAGCTGCATTTTAAATAAAAGGTTGGGGTATCTGCCGTCTTTTCCTCCGTTCACACACATGTAAGACATACAAACAAAAAGAAAAATGACACCCCTCATTCTCTGGTGTAGCTGAAAAGCTTCTTGCAGTGGCTTGCGTGCACCCAGTTGTCTCGTCCCTCGAACTTGAGTGTGGTAGGTGTTGTCAGCTGGACTTGGTATGGTCCGGTGAACCGTGGCTCGAGTCCGGTTCTTTGATGTTTCTTTAGGACGACCCAATCACCTGGCTCAATAGAAAGAACACCCGTTATTGCATTTGGATCCGGGAGCGATTCGCAAACCCGATGGTGTATCTTCTGCAGCTCCCGTTGCAGAGATTGCACGTAACCTGTAAGCTGTGAATGCAAAGACGACAACTGTTGAGGAAAGTACAACCCTGTTTTGGGAGGTCCCCCAAACAACACCTCGTAGGGTGACAGCCCATGTGGTTGCCGAGGGGCATTCCGGATGGAATGGAGGGCAATGGGGAGACACTCAGGCCAAGGTTTTTGGGTATCGGCCATGATTTTGGAGATCCCGTTTTTAAGGATTCCGTTGAGACGTTCAACCTTACCGCTACTCTCGGGGTGATACGGGGTGTGTAGCCCTTGGTTTACATACCTCTGCAAAGATCTGTCCAGTGAAGTGTGACCCCCCTATCGGACTCGATGGTTTCAGGTAGACCCCAGCGGCACACAACCTCAGACAGGATTTTCTTCGCCGTGGTACTAGCGTTGGCACACGTAACGGGCCACGCAACTCACATGCCCTGGCCAGTGCCCACAGCTAAGCTTCCTGAGCTGACATATGTGCGTTCAAAGAGCCCTTTTTCACAACCAGTGTGTGGCTTACTGTCTGTGTAGTACCTGGACCCATCGACAAAAAGATTTTTCGCTTCCGGTAGTGGCGCTTCCTTCACCGGGCTGATCGCCGCTGACTCCAGTTCCATCAAAGAAATGCAGTCGTGTCCTTTGGAAGAGAGGTTAGTAGTGGAAAAAGAAGACATGTTAGCAGAAGAGGTGTTAGTATCGTTAGTCGAGTTGCAAGATTTAGCACTGTCGTTGCTGTCCTCCCCCCCTTCTCGTCTTCCAATACAGGAAGAAGAGAAGCTGGGTTAAGAATAGTGCATCGTTTGATAGTGAGCTTAGTAGGGATTAGGAGGGCTACCTCTGACGGTGGTTTTTGGGTCTCTTTAGGTCTTGCAGTGTTTGCACTCTTACTGTAGAGATACCGTTTGACCTGTGAGACCTACCATCGGTGTGTTTTCCCCTGAGAGGGGTAACCTTGCCTTGGATGTCCTGTTTTCGCAAGACTGTTCTGGCTGCACTGGTGTCGATGAGGCAAGGGAGGGGATATTTTAATTACTCAAGAAAAAGATGGACCTGGGCCGACACCGATTTGTCAACTTCCTATGAGGATTCATAGGAGTTACTTACCATGGTGGTGACAGGGGCGGAGGACTCATCAGGAATGAACTGCCACCGACCTTTAGGTAATTGGGGACTGCTCCTCCTCATGTGCCCCGTTTGGTGGCACTGGAAGCACCTGGGAGGGGGCCTATCCTTCCTGTGACCCAGATCCCTTGGTTTTTCGTGTGGGGTCTGGGACACAAGAACTTTGGCCTTGTCCTGTTTTCTCCTATCCATTTCCCTCTCTATTGCCGCAAGAGTGGAAAGGATAGCAGGGTTAGACATCTCATTATATTCGGGTTGGGCCAGAACCAGCCTTTCCCGAATTTTAATATTGATGCCTTCCAAAAATTTGGCCCGCAACAGAATGTGCATCGCGGTCACCTTTACCCCTTCAGTTGGAGCATCAGGTCCAACTTCCAGATACGCATCCAGTGCTGTCTACTTGAGACGGCGCCAGAAGCAGGCGCTTTCCTCATTAGGACCCTGGGTGAGCTTCATCATGTCCGTAGTAGAGGTAGCACCATACATTTCTGGAAGCTTTGCCTTTAGCTGTGCACAAAACTCTTTGCCCCCTGAAGTCATCTCCTCATGAGTGGTTATAGAGCACCCTGCAATCACTGCACTGGCCACTTCCATGCCCACCTTTGCCCGCAGGATCTGCGCACAATCCGACCCGCTCATACCATAGCTGAACTGGTTTTGTCCAAACATTCGAGCAAATCCTCTCGGATTGACCCGATAGTCCAGGAGCTCAGCCAGCATAGTGCGGATCTCTGCCGGGGTGAAGGGGACATGCCAATTCCCCTAAAGTCCGCTCCCCCTGTGCATTGGGAGGACCTTCAAATTGCTGCACCCTGACTGGATAGGCCTCGGTCCGGCCTGGCTTCATCGGTGGGCTTAGATTAACCACCTCGCTTACTGCACGTTCAGGTTTGAGGTCCCTCAGATCAGGGTATAGCTGGGGGACAGGGGTCTGATCAGTGGCTCGTAGCGCTTTGATGCAATCCGCCCTGTTTCTTAACCGGGTGTCTATTCCCCTTGATTCGCAGATAGTCTGCAAATCAGTTGTTGAGAAGACTTCGTAGTTGGAAACAGAAGGAGCTGGGGTGAAGCAGGGAGAGGTAGAGGCTGAGGCATAGATACAGAAGACACGGAAGGTACGTCAAGAGTGACGTCACTAGCAGAAGAGACAGGTGCATTTATACTTATCTCAGCCACTGTTGGTTGTTCTGGAACCCCAGCAGACCCTGATCCTGCCTGCCTTAGTACAGTCAGCCCTGAAAGAGCTTCCTCCACCTCTGACACCGAATCCTCCTGTTTTATTCCCACTGGAGGCCAGGTATACATCACCTGGTTCTTCCGGACAGACACCAGTTAATGTATGCCCTGCTTCCCTAATTGGATTGACCTGTGAAGCCATAGCTGTGCGATCTCTAGTTCTGACGCCTGCATCCGTGGTTCAAATTCAGAGATGATTTTTTCCCACCTCCATGCGTCAAATGTACCTTCCCGGGGAATTTCCCATCTAGTACCCTTCGACCATTTATTCCATCTTTTGAGGGGTTCTGTAGACTTCCCCCCCAAACTCACCTTCATCAGCTGTCCTCACCCTGAAGAGGGCTGGTTCCCCCTCTCTCTTCATGGACTGACTACTGCCCATCGTGACTAGTCACTGGTATATATCCCGCGTCCGGGTACCTGTTTACCCCTTGGAGCACTTGGTGGGATCCTACCGAGAGGCCTGATTCCACCACTTTCCCAGCACAGCGTAATTTATGTGATTCTTATCAATCACCCGAAACGCATCAAGTGGCGGTCAGACTGAGAGCACACCTCCCATTCCCACAGCGCAATTTATGTGATCCTGACCACCTGAAGTGTTTGTGGTAACCATGCTAAGCGTTACACTTCCCTGGACTGCCCACTCGCACAGCGCAATTTATGTGGTTCTCATAACCCACTGTGTTTGGCAGGCCACACCGCACAATGATGAAAGTGGCTTTTCTCTCCCTGCACACAGTACCTAACACAAGTCAAAACAAAAAGAGGGGTTCTTTGATGTTACTTATGGGTCACTGGTTGCCCGGAAACCTGCTAACTGACCTTTAAGAAAATCGTGTAAAGAAAAAAATTTTCCTAATACACACAGAAAAACCCCTTTTCAATCTGAAAAACCGTTAAAAAGGACAAAGTAGAGCCTTATGAAAAGCTCGGGACGTTTAGCAGTAAAACAATTACACAGAGGTAAACCGAAAAACTGCGCCAAAAATAACCCTGGTTGTCGATGCGAAAATCGCTCCTACCAGCGCCGCTAAACGATCCGCGCTACACACGTGATCTTCGCTGCAACCGCCTAAAACCGTTTACACAAAAAGTCTGCTGGACGCGAAACACACGACGCAGCAGCTTAAAACAAACCCCGCTTTACAAAAAGGAACTACTTTTAACAAGAAAAACACAAGAAAAACATAATCACTATACAAGAAATCTATACGCAAAAACCCAAACTTCACCGCGCTCACTAAATGTGGAACACGTGAGGGGAAAACTCGCTTAACACACTTTAAATTGGCTGGCAATACGCAAATTTAAACCTAAAACCAAACAACCTAAACTGTAAAAATTTGGATTAAAAACACAATATGGGTCAAATGCATATAGAAAACTGCATACACATTGCATAGAGATCATTGAAACAAAGCGAAAACTCGCAAAACGGCGTTCCCGTGTGATCAAAAACCAAAATGGCGGAGAAACCTGAGGAAGTCACATGACACTGTGACGCAACGCGTCGGCCCAACGTAGTGACGCATTTCCGGCGTGGCGGCCATTTTGGTACACCTGTGTATACCCTTGTACACCCATGCAGATTAGATCCAAAAGCGTGGGATTGGAGCCCTGAACTGTTACCACTATTTTTAATGTAAGTGCGCTTTCTATTGTTTGTGACACTTGATAATAAACATATTACACAATGGAAGCTTGTGTTTTATGTTCCATATGAGTGATTGGCGTAGCATTTAATCCTATTTGGAGAAAGGAGCCAGTGTTGAAGTGCGGACCTCTGGGGGGAGATTCATATACAATGTGAGCAGTTGTTTGGAGTGATACTTACCTGGAGGATCTGTGAGAGGGATCCTAACAAACGCTTTGACTTGCAAGGGTCGAATCCTTAAGGTGAGAGGCTGATTCAGCCGTTGTTCGGATGAGTTCAACTATCAACTCACTTTTATACACAAATATCAGCACAAGTGTTTTGTGTTCACCTGAGTGTGATCATCTTTAAGTTTGGACTTTATATACACGGCAATATTAATTTTTTATGTTTAGGTGCATGTACCGAGTTCACATATATGCACGTTTTGATTTTCTTCACTTTATGGGGTTTATATATATGTGTTAATACACATTGTTGTTATGTGTGTTATGTATATGTGTATATATATATATATATATATATATACACACATTTACAATGAGCACGTAATAGTCTTTAATGATATGATTATGTTCACTTTAGTTATTTAAGTTTTATCACATATATGCTTTATGTGCATGATTTCACATTAGTCGATATAGATTTCTTATTTATTCATTAGGTATTTTGGTTCACATGTTTATTTTAATTTAAGTGAGTAGCGCTACATTGGTTCCACATGTTTAGGAGAAACCACATGGCAGTCAACAAAATGGTTGCCAAACAAAGGGACATGTGGAGCAGTCAACAAAATGGCCACCAACAAAGAAGCACATGTGGTAGTAAAGAAAATGGCCACCAACAAAGAAGCACATGTGACACTAGCCTCAAAATTGCATCTAACCTCTTACATAAAACAGATTTTTGGTCAAAACATACACTGGACAATTACACAACAATATACAGTACACATACAACATAATTTGGCACAATCACAAAACAGACATGGAAAAACCAACATATCACACTAACATGCGCATGTAACAGAAAAGACCCACTGCTGCATGCTTGCTGGGAGCAGTACTACCGACAAAACACTGCACAGACTATATGCACACAAAGGTCTTACAACAGTTAACGATTAATCTAAACCTTTCAGCACTGTAATAATTACCTCACCTGGAGGGAGGTAAAGCAATTACCACAGTACCTACTGGTTGAAAGATTTTTAAACTTGACCAAATCTAGCCAACCAAACCCACCCCTCTGCTGTTCTTAGCAGAGAAAAACCCTTGTCTTTCACCCACAAATGAAAATTTTAGGACAACTAGGTCCTTGCTAAGCGGAATTCACGTTAGCTAACAGAGAGCGAAATTAGCCACACGAACGTGCAAAAAGCGATCCTCTTAACGGTAGAGAGACCTGAAATGTGCCGGCATACTAATTGCTAGCTCATGATAGCTCATTCCCCCCTCGTACTCAGTTAGCTATCGCAGAATTCGTGTTGGAATCCACTGGCTTGCCAAATGTCTTGGAAATTCGTTTTCAACAAATTTTTCCTTACCGTGAGTAGCTCTTTTGAGATGTGGGGAAAAATGGAGCTCCCGTTACCCAGGAATGATCACACGACACTCTCAGGTTGGAGTTGGAATTCACTCTGTCCGGCCCTAACCCGAACTCCTGTTTTATTAAAAGCGTGCACACGCCCCCCCACACGGGGGGGGGGTCAGGTCAATCCCCTCCCACAGAACAATGTATAGGGGGTGTCCATACATGAGAATGTACATCTTGTTTGGAGTGTAGCATTTCCTCTTATCTATACTGAAAACCAGTTAAACCAGTCCTCCCCTCCCCCATAAGCTCTCTGTGGAGAGCAAGCTTCCCATCCTTTACATGCTATCAGCTCCTAGTAGTATGTTCACTCTCTGTACAAGCATCCCTTAGATTAAACAGTGCCAGTCTGTATCTGAATGGGCCCGATACGATCTTTATTAAAACACATCCATCCAGATACAGTTCAGGTCGATAGTGGCTTGTAAGATATACATGAGCCTACACACAGAGT